>NC_138037.1:36738318-37173318 GCF_964106645.2 Podarcis pityusensis
TGGGATGCCTTTGGCATGCAAATGAATCATCATTCCCCTTTCGGCTATGTGGGTAAGGCAGGCTAGCGGCCTTCATTAGAATTCAGTCTCGTTCTGCTTTTCTAATGTTCATCTTCCAGTTGTGTGGGAAACACAGGGAGGGGAAAGTGCTTCTACTACTATTACAGTCAACATGATATCCTAATTCTGAATTCATTCATTCATTCATTCCCCTTAAAGGGAATTATTACATTTTCAAAATGCGCTGCTCTCGAAGTCCTAAAGCAATGCAAATCCACTTCCTCCCCGTATTGATGAATTAAAAGCAAGCTTATGCCCAGCTTAGAATTGCAGTGAGCACTTTTAATTTTTGTTTCAAAAGTGCTGCTGCAAAAAGAACAGACTGTGTGAAACCTTTGAGCTCGTTCTGCTCTGAAAGTAATAATGCACAAGCAAACAATAGTATCAGGTAAGGGTGTGTGTGTGTGAGAGAGAGAGAGAGAGAGAGGGAGAGGGAGAGGGAGAGGGAGAGGGAGAGAATGAATATCCAGAAATAACTCAGAAGAACATTAGGTGCCCTTCCTCTTTTGTCTGATGAAAAGTCTAATGGAAATAAAGCTAGCAAGAAAAATTGGGGCAGGATTACTACTTGTGCCTTTTTTATTAAGCCAGGAAAAAGTTAGCTAATAATTTGTATGAAAATATGCAATTTTAGCATGATAATCAGATGTTTGCACAGTCAGGACATTGTGACTAAATCATTTTTTCAGAGTGCTGATGTGCAGAGATTTATTTGCGGGGTGGAGGTGCAGGTTCACTCACGCTGAAGGCTGGACTCAAGAAACAACCAGATCTGTACTTTGATTTACTTACAGAAGGACAACAAACCTCCTCTAAGACAAGTGACCTGGAGTAGAAATAGCACATAAGTATTGCAGATTGCAATATTTAACCAAATGTCTTGTTTATGTCCCAAGCGTCTTCTGCTGTTGTGTTCACAGCGAGAAAGCAATTGAGTCTGAGACATTATTAGGTTTTCTAAGAAAGAAGCCTCCCTTGTTCATATAATCCAAAGTTATACACCAGCCTTTTAGGCATATCTTTTATATAGGCTCAGTATTATTTGATAGGTTATTATTGCAAAAATGGCAGCTTAATTGAAAAGTTAAAACTTCTCTAACGTGATATTCACTTAAGGCTATTAAGTCAATCTGAAGTATTTATGTGGTGGCTAAAAACTGTGTTTCTCTTACAGTCTTTTAAAATTCTCTTAGCTGGGAGATGGAGCTTACGTTTTGTTAAATTAAGCTCCCAAAGATAGCAGATCCCTTCTTTATCTAAAGTGCACCAGGCAAAGAGAAAGAGAGAGAGAGAAATGTAACTCTCAGTGCCTAAACAAAACAATATTTCTGTAAAATCAGTTGCGGAGAAATGCTCCATTATACCATGTGGTGAATAGCATGGTAACACTACGGATAGTACAATATTAATCTTTAAAATTAAGACCACAAAGTAGGCTGTAATGCTGCTTCTGTCTAAGGATACTTCTACTGCAATTAAGTAATCAATATGGAGTATTTATTGCTATAAGCCCAAGCATGAAGAGAAACACGGAAAAGGCACGCTTTAAACCAAGGGTAGGGAACCTTTTTTCAGCTCAAGGATTTCCTTCCCTTCTGGCCAAACTTCTGTGTGGGGCCAAGGGCAAAAGTAGATGCTACAATTAATATTATACCTTTGTGCAGCATCCTAGTTCCACACAGTCGTGCACCCCTCTCTAGGCAAACAAGGGACGCGGGTGGCGCTGTGGTCTAAACCACTGAGCCTCTTGGGCTTCCCGATTGGAAGATAAGTGGTTCAAATCCACATGACAAGGTGAGCTCCCGTTGCTCTGTCCCAGCTCCTGCCAACCTGGCAGTTCGAAAGCACACCAGTGCAAGTAGACAAATAGGTACTACTGCGGCGGAAAGGTAAACGGTGTTTCCATACACTCTGGTTTCCGTCATGGTGTTTCGTTGCGCCAGAAGCGGTTCAGTCATGCTGGCCACATGAGCCGGAAAGCTGTGTGTTAGGACCCCCACATCCCTACTTTAAACCATGCCTGCTTGGCCATTCTCAAGAATGTCCTTTATTTCCCCACCCAGATTAATTCACTTATATTCCTCTGATTGCCTCCCTAACTGTCCTACAAACCAGTCTGTCCTTACACCCTACCTGAGGAACTGCACAGCCGTTTCTGAAAGACTCCTAGCTTGTAGTTTGGCACAGGTTTCCATCTGTGGTGACCAAAGCAATGCCAGAACTCAAAATATTACAGCTCTCAAGTCCATCACAGCTGTATGTTACACTTGGTCTTGTAGTTACTGTCATTGTTTACAGGAAAGACAGTTATTCCCAATGCATAGATTTCAGTATAAGATCATTGAGAACTGCTTTAAACTCAGGTGGAAAAAAAGAGAGTTCTTTAAAGGACCATCTACAAAGATAAAGGATAGGCCAAAATATATATTAAATGTAGCAGCAGGTGCATGTGTCAGTGCGTGCGCGAGACAGAAATCCAGAATTATGACTGGGAATATGAAATCTCCTCCTCCCTCCCCTGCCCCAGTTAAAAGGAGAAGGATATCCTGAAAGATGCTTAATGTACAAGACAATGAGCAGAGTATAATTCCATTACTGTAAAGCAGAATGGTGACCATTCCAAAATCTTCTCAGAAAAATACATTTGCAGAGTGGCATTGTTATGGAAGTTTGGACATGGTCTGGCACTTGCAGAGATGAAGACTAGAGATGAAGAAACTCCTCCTCTCCCCACTTCCACACCCCATTCATCTTTCCCCCCCAGGAATATACAGGCACACACAAAAGCAGGCCTGTGTATTCCCTTACGTGTGAATGCACCCATCTCCTGTCTACCTGTCAGCATCCGCATGGCCATAATGTTCAGATATGCTTAAGGAGAAAATGGTGGCTGTAAGTGAAAGGAAGGGAGACAGCCCCCCACGACTATATATTCATTGTTTCCCAGAAGACTCCCCTGATCAAGTTTCCGGCCACACACACACACTGTAGATTTAAAGCACTAATGAATTCTGGGAGCTGTAGTTTGTTAAGGGTGCTGAGAGTTGTTGTGCGACTCTTATTCTGCTTCCACAGCTACAATTCTCAGAGATTTAACCATCAATCCCTTGTTATAGCAAACCGTGGGAATTGTAGCTTTGTGAGGGGAATAGGGGTCTCCTAGGAACTCTCAGCAAACTACAGTTCTCATAAAAAAATTGGGGGGTGCCATGGCGGTTTAAAGTGGTATCATAGCACTGTAAGTGTAAACTGCTTGTTTTCCTTAAAGCACACCTACATGGCAGCAGCCTGCACACAGCTGAAAGCATAGGAAGCATTCATAGAAAGCCTCATGTGAAGACTTGTTAGCTAGAGAGAGAGAGGAATCTGCCAAGTTTGTTTTCTGTCTGTTTCCTGTTTTCCAAGTCTCAAATTCAGTTCTGCCCATTTCCACATCAGCTTGTGATTTTTTAAAAAAGTCCTTACCGAAATTCATCAACGTTTTAGTACAAATCACAGTTTAGGTATGTGGTTTTCATGGCAATATATGAAAAAAATAATAGATGAATTACCTGAGTGGAGAACGGCATTGTAAAATTTGGAGAAGTGCAAATTTCAAAGGGTAGCTGAATTTCGCTTCATGTATTGTTTTGGGAAGTACAAATTAGGTAAGTATGAGTTAAAATATGATCTGAATCTCCACCCCACCCCTACTGTCATTTATGAATAAAGGGGAAGGAGGCAATGCTAATGGTTCATTGGATTCTAAAACATGGATGTAATATAGCTGGTATCCAGTAGGTTCATTGAACTGGAGCAATGGACTAGAAGGGAATGGACTAACTCAAGGGTGACAATGCTGAGATGTTGTTGGTGTGAAGCCCAGTAGAGGGATGGTGTTACGTAGGCCCTTGAGATACTCTTACAGTCTTGGGGTGCCTTTAGATCCATCTTTGCTTCTGGATTCTCAGTTGACACCATTGACAAGGAGAACCATTATTTAGATCTGTCCATTGTGTACATTATGCAACCCTTTCTCTCAGCCTAAATTCCTCATGTGTAAATGAATCTACTACTTACTCTCCCCCCCCCCCCAACCACCACTCAGGGGCTGTTGTCAAAGGCAAATGTAATGGTTGGAGAGACATATAAATGAAGGTCATCCCACTCAAGGATTGTGATACCCTGAATATTATTGTTTAGCTCTGGCTGGGTCCTTCTACAGATATCCTGGTGCATATTTAGGATATGCGTGATATTTAGGAAATGCTTTTGCCAAACTGAATGAGCCCTGATGACAGAAAAACAGCAGACAGTCTTGGAATGGTTAGTCCTCTTCGTAGATTAATTATGAACTTGGGAGGTCCATAAAGATCAACTTCCAAAGGAAGTGATGGATTTTGTACACACACGAGAAAATACAGCGGGAACTGAAATGTTGTGATCCTTCCCGCACAGATTGCATCTGTGTATCCAAAGAAGTGTGCATGCATACCAAAGCTTATACCCAGAACAAACTTAGTTGGTCTCTAAGATGCTACTGGACAATTTTTTTATTTTTTTATATATTTCGACTGCGTCAGACCAACATGGCTAACTACCTGATTGCAGACATTGGTTAGATATGTAGAAAGAGCTTATGCAGACGTCAGTTGCCCCGTACTCTCCAACAGACAGAGAGCACTCATGCAATGTGTCAATGACCCTGCCTCCTCCACTGGAATGAACAATGAAGAATCAGTGGATGGGTCAGTTGTAGCCACATGTTGGAACTCTGGTGTGTTCAAGCATGGCTTCAGTTCGATCAATATGTATTTGACAAAACTTACATGAAACACATCTCAAGCCGAGTTTATCTGACACTGATCACTTCGCTTCATTGACCCATTCTTAAATAATTGGTGTCTACACCTGGAAGCAGCTTGTTTCAAATACACAGAAGATGGTCCCAGCGTTGCTGTAAGCTCCAGCATGCATATCTAGAATGTTTACATATGTCTGATGTGCAACCAGGAAACTACACAAGGGAAAGAGATTAGAATTCAACTGAAACTCTCCAAACCTTGAATGTTTGAAGTGGGAATTAAAAATCTGCAGCGTGTATCCAAAGTTTCCATCTGGATAAGAGAGGTATCTAATATGAAAGAGATCTTCTCCACGCAGATGGATACCAGCACAAGAAAAGTCATGGACTTCTTATCGCTCAGAAAGTAGTCCATATTCTACCAGACACAAATGATTTCTATCACAGAAGGACTGCTGGACACACACATTTCAAATTCTGCAGGTTCATAATTTTCAGTGAAGGCTGTTCTGTGAAATACATGGGTGAGCATTCAATTCACAAACTCTGCTTAGAGCTAGTGAAACTTCGGACATGAATTTTGGTGTTTTAAGCATACCTAAACTTTGGATGTTTAGTTCTAATGAAATGAGCACTCCAGTGCAGTTAGCTTTGTACCTGGATCTGATGTACTGTATTCTTTCCATTTGTTCTACTGATGATTTGATTCTTAAGATTTTAATTGCTGAAACATTATGTTGGTCGCATTCGAATCTTTACTGTAAGCTACTTTGAACAGATTGTTGTAAAAACAGGATATAAATTACTAAATGAATATTATAGCACCCAAACTACTCAACCTAATTAGCTATAACTGAAATAGACCAGACATTTTTATGTAATTAAAGGAGATACACATTTTTTCTAGGACTGCCATAATGATAGACTGTTACTCTAAGGAAATGTTGTTGAGATCTTTTGCGATATTCTACATGTTTTCATTCCTGCACACTTTCTGCACTCTGCACAGGAAGGACACCACACTTTTGGAAATCATGAATATAAATCATGAATGCACTGTTTGTGAATGTGCAGGGAACAGCTTGCACAATTTTTATAAGCTTCCATATATTTAAAAACTTTGATCGTCACAATGAATGATATATATAGAAGCAGTTTAATGGTACAGTATAAATTCAAGAAATATACAGTTTTTAATAAATACCACTGTTTAATGAAGTATGACTCCTCTGTTTCATATAACTACAGCCTGCTAGGAGTCCACAGAAAATTGATGGATGGGGGCCTTCCATGTAGATTTGATCAGCGTTCTACAATATACCAGTGCCCATCTGCTGGTGTTCTTACAGATGGAACTTCATTAATGATTTCCCTATTCCAAACTTCCAGTTTCTAACTAGTATTTAATACAGAGCAGGCCAATGTGAAGCACCCTGCCTAGTTAAGTATGCAGCAAAATACATTCCCTCCCCCCCCCCAATCCCCTACGACTTTCTGCTTCACTGTGGCTGAACGGATTCCGGGAAACTTCTCTATGTGACTGCAAAACTGACTACACAGACACTGACATTCATATTACACATACAAAAACAAGAACAACACTTGATTGTCTTAATAAGTCGAGTGTCATTTCTATAGAACTAGGGTTGCCACATTTCAAACAGTGGCAAAGTTGTTGAGCTATTTTTATATGGAATCTGCAAAAATGGCACTGCTGACATGGGCTGCCATACATCTGGATTTTCCCAGACATTTGTCCAATTTCTGCCCAGACACTGCTGCCGACTGCAGTATTCCGGACATATGGCAACCCCAATAGAACATAGGCCTTGTTTTGAATAAGACTAGCCTTTCCCAGCTTGATGTCCTCTAGGCGTTTTGAACTACAGCTCCCATCAAACGCAGCCAGCATTGCCACTGGTCTGGGATGATGGCAGCACCGGTGTACGGTCAGTTGACTAAGGGGACCAGGCTAGACCCCTAAATGCTTCCCTGATGCCTCCTTCTCAAAGGCCGGGAAGATTCTGCCTGGCTTAGGGAGGGAGGCACGATGCTTATACACATAATGTGTCCCCCTTTCCATCACCCTTACAAGCTGGTGGCTCTGGCCCTAATTGTTCCCCTACAAAAAAATTCACCACATGCCACCAAATGGAAGTTATAGGCCAAAACATTAGAAAGGGTCAGGTTAGAGATGGCAATGGGCATAGGCAGAGGGGGACAGGGGGGCAGCTGCTACCTCTCAAAATCAAGTAAATAAATAAAAAATACTTAGCTGACCAATTGTATCACAATTCTGCCCCTGCCCAACAAAAGTCCTGCCTCCCCCAGCATAAATCCTATGGAGTTGGCTGAATTTGAAATGAACTTCTTCCAAGAAGAAAATGATGCACACTAGTAGAAGAGAGTCTGTTTTTATTCTGAATCTGAAACTCAATTGCCTCTAATGGAAAAAATGCTAATCCAGGATCCAGCTAGAGAAGAGCAAATTTTCGTAGGTTTGCTTAAAAGATGAGTTTGTGGTGACATCTTAAGGTCAATGTTGTCTTCTCTAGGCTAAGCATTTATGCTAAGTCTCATAGGTTCGCTCCCACCCCATGTTTTTTTTTACTAGCACAGAGACCTTGTGTGTGGTGGTTTTAACCAATCCTACTCTCGAGAAGCTATGAAACATTTACTTGATGCTCAGGGAGAGATTACCTTATCCACCTTATCCTTGGGGTGGCTCAAGTTTAAGTTAGTTGATCTTGGGTCCCACTGAAATAGCTACTTAGGACTCATTTCCTGTTGATTTCAGTGAGACCTGAGTGCAACTCACCAACGTTCCTAAACTGTACACACTCGCTTGGGTGTACATCCTATTTGAATGTACTTCTGATTAGACATTTATGTGTGGTATTGCACTACTAGTCTTGATCGGATCACCTGTGATCTAAAAAAGGTTGTCCACTGCTATTGACCCCATCAATGTGAAGTCCAAGATCTAGAGATCTCTGCAACAGTGTGTCCTCTCTTTGTTCATCCTATGTACACTTACCTGGGAGTATGCATCACTCAACTAAAGGTGACTTGCTTACGTGAGTAAACATGCACAAGATTAGGCAGCAAGTATCACAGCAGCTAGGGACGCGGGTGGCGCTGTGGGTTAAACCACAGAGTCTAGGGCTTGCCGATCAGAAGGTTGGCGGTTCGAATCCCCGCGACGGGGTGAGCTCCCATTGCTCGGTCCCTGCTCCTGCCAACCTAGCAGTTCGAATGCACCTCAAAGTGCAAGTAGATAAATAGGTACCGCTCCAGCGGGAAGGTAAACGGCGTTTCCGTGTGCTGCTCTGGTTCGCCAGAAGCAGCTTAGTCATGCTGGCTCCCTTGGCCAATAAAGTGAGATGAGCGCCGCAACCCCAGAGTCGGTCACAACTGGACCTAATGGTCAGGGGTCCCTTTACCTTTACTATCACAGCAGCTATAGGCTAATTCAGCCACTGGTTTTATTTGTATCCCATTCCATCCCAGTAAACAGTATGTGCTTGAAGTTATTCACATAATTCCAGTTTATTTCTCCAATCAGAACTAGTGTCTGAAAGATCCGCATTTTCTGATTCTGAACTTCTTTGTACAGGTAATTTTGTCCCTCAACTCGTGTGTTATTTCACTTGATGCAGAAGATGAGGAGAATCCGAGACAAGTGAGCAGCAAGAAGAATTCAAGGAGCAAAATGCCAGGCATACTCACAAAGTGGACCAAAATACCCGGGTCTTTTGTGTCAGGCCCCAGATCTCTGTCCCTTTCCCCTATTTTCTTTAAAAGCTTTTGTGGCTATATGCACTGCCGGGTGCAGTGCTGATGAGACCCCCCACCCAACATCTTAACTGAGTCAGTGGCACATATATTAGCACATGCAAATGTTATGTAAATTCATGTCATGGGCCCATGCCCACAGCTCTTTAAGCACCCAGCACCTCCCCAGAGTCGCAGCAAGTTGCAAGTGCTTTTCCATAATCATGATCCAAGAGTGTTGCTTGTTTAACAATCCAGTCAAATGCAGCTGCAATTCTATCATCACTAACATTAATCTATACTTGAATCTGGGATCTTAAAGAGATTTATAGTACAATGAACTGTCTGCAACAGTATTATTATTATTAAATCTGCTGCAAGAAGTGTTCCACTAATCCTTCTGAAAAAGAAAATATTTCACTTAAAAAAAAAAAATCCCCACATTTTCTCACATACCGTATTTTTTGCTCTATAAGACTCACTTTTTCCCTCCTACAAAGTAAGGGGAAATGTGTGTGCATCTTATGGAGCGAATGCAGGCTGCGCAGCTATCCCAGAAGTCACTGCGCAAAGATCCCTCTTGCTATTCTGGCTTCTGAGATTCAGAATATTTTTTTTCTTGTTTTCCTCCTCCAAAAACTAGGTGCGTCTTGTGGTCTGGTGCGTCTTATAGAGCAAAAAATATGGTGTGTGTATATATAGCATGTTTACTTGCAAGTAAGCCTCGCTGTGTTCCAAGTGTGTGCGCAGGATTATAAGTAAGAGCACTAGTACATAGTACTGAGCTATTTCATTTCACACGAGAACCATTTAACATGCCATTCCCTCACCGGTCACGAAAAACAGGGCCCTGCTCCTGAGATTATAAGGTATGGTACCTATAATCACTAACCATCTTTTTACAGGGAGATTGGGTCAAGGCTGAAACACAGAGAAGATTTGCACCTCCACTATTGCCAATCCCTGAGTTTAACAGCAGGTGTCATGTCTGCACAGGCTTTTGTCGCACTGTAGAACACAGCAGTGGAATTGTTCCCCGTGGCAATTCGTTTTTAGCGTGCAAACGTGGCAATGTCTGCTCTCACAGCCCTGGCCATGCGAAAGGCAGATACCATTAAACGAGAGGCAAAGAAGTCTTTAGAACGGAGGGGCTCTGGAGCGTGTAAGCGTACAACCAAGTGAATTACTGCAGGCAGTGTATATGAAATCATTATATAAGGTGGCATGGCTACATCACGGCGGCACTGCAGTTGAAGGCATTTGTATTACCCTTACTCCTCTGAATAAATTCAGATGACAGCTCCATTTCATTTCTTCATTCACTTTGGAGGCCAGATGGCATTAGAATCATTTACTTCACCTTGTTGTGTTTAATTACTACAATCAACACACTATTTTCCAAATTAATCATAACAAAGTAATTTCATTAGTAACACAGCAGGCTGTTGAATTATTAGCATCATAACAGTTTGCAAACAATTAAACTTTATTTGAACCTTAAAAATTTGCAGCGTGGAACATTATTGTAAGATCTAATGGCGGCAGAGTACAAACCCACAGTACAGAGCAAATAATCAAGCAAAATGCTGCATAAAATATGACTTGCAAAACAGCTCTCTCAGTATTCCAAGGAACGCAAAGGAAATCTAAGTAAACAATGAGAACAAAGCAATTAGCATATATTGCAACGTTTTCTTCTGTTTGAGACACATTAATGGGGGATTCTCCCATCCCCCCTAAAAAGGTTATGGTATTTGTCAAGATTTCAAAGCAAACATTTCACCCCTTTTATTTTGCAGGTTTATTCCAAGGCATGTCTATTTAAAAGGTGGGGATGCAGTACCTTTGAAATATCTTCATTTGCAATGTGCGTGTGTGTTTGCTAAATATATCACTTTATACTGCATGGGGGGGGGGAAAGGTTATGGAAATAATAAAACTGCTGCTGTCTATATTCTCCTATCAATAGGAAAAATTGTTTGAAGATCTGTCATTCATCAGCTGGCTAAGGACTCCCTCTCCTGGATTTACATGAAAAGGGGAAGGGAGTCCTCCAAATATTTTAAGTCGCAAAAGATTCATCTGAGCGTGATGGTGGGGGATGGGTTTTCCCAGAAGCCCAATATGCTGTGAAAGTCTACTGCCATCTACTGGCAAACATTGGCAATACAGAGAAGTCTATTTCTCCCCCTTCAGATCAGTGCTAAGCAGCCCTGATGTAATTTCTGGTTTGTTTGACTAGAACTGCTTCTCGGGGATTTAAGCCAGCTCCTCCACTAACCTGAGGAAGTCTTTAGTCCTTTGGACTGGATTGGATGACAGTGCTTTGGCTTGTAAGCAGACATGTTTGAATGCTTCTCACCCAGCCCCCGGGGAGGAAAATCTCACAAACAAGGGAGTTGGATCCAGAAAAAACAGTGCGTGTCTACTTAGAAGTCAGCCCCTTTGAGTTCAGTGTGGGACTTGCTCCCTCATATGTGAGGGTAGCAAAGCGTACCAAGTTAGTCACGTTTAGGGCTCAATTAGCTACTAACTTGTGACCATTCGTTTCAGTGGGAACATTTTTTGCTTCTTTTTGGAACAAGTCCGGAAGGGGGACTTTTTGCAAACATGTTCAGGAGTGACAGCGCACACATCTTTTTCATGGTTTCGCAGGGGTTGCTCCCCGCCCCCCCCCCCGGCATGGCTCGCACTCTCAGTTGGTTTTATGATATGTCTCAGTGACATGTTGGTGGTACATCATTACACAATCCCTTTATTATGCATATCCTGGTTTTCTGATGATCATCTATTCTATAGGACTCACCGAGGAAATGTGAAGACAACAGAATCAGAAAGAGGAAGAAAAAACGGTAATCCCCCCCCCCTAAAAAAAAAAGAGGAAAAGCAAAGATTCACAATATTCAGGGTTGCTGTTGGGGGTTGTTTTTGAAAACTCTACAAAGGCACTGAATCTGGCCCAAGGATATGTAAGAATGTATCCTAGAAAGTGCAACATAAAGCATCTATAATCAAAGACTGCTAGATGATAGATAGATAGATAGATAGATAGATAGATGATAGAATTTCACATCATATATAATTTGCTACCACAGTGTCGTCGACTTTTGCATTTTAAAAGAATGTGAAAGCATTAAAAATGTAAAATACCACTAAAGTAAAATGTACCATTAGGAAAAAGAAACAAACCAGAGGAATATTTCACATCCAAGACCCTTTGCTGTGTATAAAACGTAGAAGCTTAATTTTTGGAGATGTCTTCTGCATCACTTGTGTTGAAATGAATGTGAGACGGTCCAGAATCTCTTGTAGATTTCCCTGACATTCATTTCAGCTGCAGCTGCTCCGGATACATATCCTGTGTGTGATGCCCATTTTGCAAAAGTATAACAAATGCCTGAACGCAACGGTTTTTAAAAATAACTCCAATGCAAAATAATTTGAGTCCTACGATAAGCAGAGATTTTCTTTTTAAAAAGTTTAGCTTAATTTATACATCAACACTCACAATAAACATTAAATATAAAAATACAGCATTAGAATCAATATGTAGAAGTGCAATATATTAGGGTTAATGCTCTGGCTAAAATCTAGGCACCTGCAGATTTGCATTGGCATACTTCTATGCCTGGCTTCCCATAATTTGTAGACTCCACCTAATAGAAAGAAAGAAAGAAAGAAAGAAAGAAAGAAAGAAAGAAAGAAAGAAGACCACAGTTAATGCGTAAGAAAATACTCACACCACTTTGAAATGAATGGCAATCCTTGAATACTATACCTAGTACCAGTGAATTAGTTTTCCCCATGGATGCGGATGAGCACACGAAAACTGCACAAACCAATCAGGCAGACATGGGGCATTTTTTCTATGATCAGTCACCACCGATCCAGACTACAAAAACTAAAGGTAAGAAGACGCAGACAGAATGCTGTGTTTGTTCTGCATCATTTATCTGCAGCGTTCAGAATTTAAAAGAAAAGATGGGGGCAGGGCCTTAATAAAATTCACAAACCCCACCTTCCCCAATTTTAGCCAGATTGTGCCCATTACAGACTTCTAAAAACCATAGATCAGGTCAGACACGAAAGGTAAGGGGGCTAGGTCACCTTGCTCTACTTATTTCCTCTAGGAACATAAATTCTGTCCATCCCTTGTATTGCTTGGCCAACAGTAGCCATCGATGGCAAGCTGGGAATCTCCCTATGAAAGCTCTTGTGGCAACTATCCCACCAACGCAGAATAACTTCCCTACATGGGGCCATCTGATTGGCTGCATTTGCCGTATCACGGAGTGAAACCCAGAGCTGAATTAATTTAAAACGGCAGAGTCCGGGAATAATTGGGAGCTGTTTTGCCTTGGGATGATAATAATATAAAGAGGAGAAACATTCACAGACAAGTGGTATTTGCGATTTGAAGCAAGCCATGACCCCCAGGCAGCGTTAGCATTACTGGTGATGTAAAGAAATCCTAGGAAGCAGCACTTTCTGTTCTCTGAGTGGCCTGAAACCCATTCATATAAGATCATTCCTATAATATGGCATTTGGAAACATGGAAGCACCCTGACGGTATCATCACCATCAGGCTGTTGTGTATACGGAATGTGGCTAACAGAGCTTGCCATAATGGGAATTCTAAAGCAAAATAATAATAATTTTAAAAATCACTTTGATTGGATCATGCTCAGAATTTGCCTTAAGATAGTTTCAGGGCGTATACAGACATCCCATTATTTGAGCCACTATTTGCTGCACTGGGAGAGCACCCTCACCAACTTGTTCAAACAAATGGTTTTTGCCTGCTGGTTTTGCTCAGGAAAAAGCAGTTCTGAGCATCTGAGGCAGAACCACAAGTGCACACAGCATTTGATGGGCTTTGTGTAGCAGCAGCACCGCCCCCCCCCCCCCCCGGTGCCTTCCAGATATTTCGGACTACAACTCTCTTCAGCCACAGCCAGGCCTGCAGCAGTAGATAGTTGCAGTCCAAAATATCTAGGCTACCACCTGATACCATAAAGCCCCCTTGTCCCCCTGTCCCATCCTGGAAGCAGTTTTGTGCTCCTGGGTATGATATTGTTACAACTAAAAATATTAACACTAGTACCTTTGAGAAGAAGTGGGGAATAGAATTATGATTACTGTTGTGGTTACCATTATTAGAATTAAAGTTTACTAAATTTACAGGTGATGCTTCTTCCTCTGTTTAAAAAGGGAACCTCTGTGGAAAATAAGAAGAAGGACAAGACTGGGTAGTGAATCAAGTGTTCAGTTTACTGGTCTGTATCCCACTTATGTCGTGGCAGCAAGAGCCTCATCCTGCAGAAAGAAAATCCTGCTTCAACATTACATCTGTAGGCACCCTCAAAAAATTGAGGCTGAAATATGGTGAGTCACCCGGGAAGGATGGGACGCATTGTGGAAGACGTATTTCCTCCCATTATACAATAGTTTATTTTATTTCACTTAAAACTACACTACGGGTCCATTTTTTATTTTGTTTTATTTGCTGCAGTCTTTATTAACAGAACTCCAGCGAAGATTCCTGGAAAAGAAATCTGTATGAAACAGAGAGCAAGGAACATATAAGCCATTACAGAAGATTGAATTAAAATGTACTTACCCAGGCCTCTCAAATATCATACATCTCCATTATGTAGGCTCTAGGCACCAAGCCAATGGTTCCTTTCATTTCTCCTACCCACCAGCCAAATCTACCGTACTCCTAATTGAAAACAATATGCAATATTAACCTTTAGTCTGATATAAATGCAATAGAGTTTTTGCATGTGACTCCTTAGGTTTCCTCCTTATATACAGTTACAAAAGCATGAATGGAAAATTAAAACATTAAGGAATTGCGTGTGTATGTGTTTCTGAAGCACTTGAAATGCTGTTAAGCAAAACAGGAAATTACATTTTTAAAGACTATCTGTTACTACGTCCTAGAGAGAGAGACAGCGAGAAAGAGAGACGAGAGAGAGAGAAATACTAACTACCTATAGCAAGCCAAAATTCACTCAACGAGCAATACAGAATGTGATTGTACTAATGTCTTGTTTTGTAGAGTTTGTATATAAGTCCAGTTGTTGTTTTTAACAGTAATATCCAAACCATGCAGTCTTCATTGGCCTTATTTCATTCCTGGTTACCCACTTTGCTTTTCCCCGGTTAATGGTTCACCTTGAACTTGCTGGTTTTGCCTGCTTTGCTCCGCACTGCTACTTTGAAGGAGAAATAAACCAACAATCTCTGGCTCAGTATTATGTCTAAATCAAGGATCGTGGCTCATTTCACGCCAAACACATCACAATCTGAGGCAAGGTTTGTTCTTGGCTTACTAGCTGTGGTTTGAACAAAACATACTAAAAACCCAGGATTGGATGGACACAATACTAACCAAGAGATGATGGTTTGTGTCTCCCACACTCAAATGGGGAGCAGCAAAGTGAGCAAGATCAGGAAATCATTAACTGTGGTTTACTGTATTGTGTGAACTGGGTCATTGTGTGTTGTAGGTTTTGGTTTGGTATTATCACTAGTATACTTCTTCTTCTTCTTCCCATTATTAATTATTATTATTATTATTATTATTATTATTATTATTATTATTATTTTGCAATACAGGTCATGAGGCTCATGGGGTGAATTCCCCTACAGTCAGGGAGCCTTACTCTGCCTTCTTTTTACATTCCTTCATCCAAAACCGTATCAACAGCTGACATTTGAAAACTAATACTTTATAATAAGGTATGGAGAGCAGCTGGGAGCCATTCAGTAACGCAGCCTTGAGCTGTAAAGAACCTTGGTTAGTTAAGTTCACATATATGCCAAGTTAAGTTGACGTAGAGGGGCGATGCTCCCCACACACAGCCTCTATCCCTTCTCAGAATTCACCATTGCTTTATGCGGAAAATTCTATCACAGTTCTCATATGCCTGACAGGTGACTAATGCATTTTGGTTTGAAATTTGCTTAGGCGTAGCGAGATAAATCTGGAACAAAACAAGTATATGATAGTTTAAGGAAATAATATTTTCCAAAAGCAATACCAAGTAAGAGCATTGTGGGATCCAAATTTAATTTCTGTCCCTCTGAGGTAAATATTGTTAAGATCAATCCTAACAGCAGCTCAATAACTTCCAGCTGCTGAAATTGCCCCTTCGTACGCTGCGTGGAGCAGGCAGCAGTATGAAAACAGAGAGCTCATTCCAAAATCAGGCTGACAGTGACCACATGAGGGACGAGGAAAGCAGAAACACAGAGAGACTTTGATATAGGAGAGAGCGTCAACCTTCTGCTGCAAATGTAGAGAATTTCTGCAGAATAAAGCAAGCTGTTTTCTATCTCAATCTAAGCACTGGTGGCATTCTGATTGGATGCAATCAGATGTGATGCAAATTTTATCAGTCCTTTTCTATAGATTATATGAAAAGGATCAAAATTATACCCAACCCTTACAGGGATTTCTTCAATAATCTTGTTCACTCATGCCATATATATTACCCCCAGAGTCCATATACTTCCCACCCCAACTCATCCATCTCTCATAAATGCACGTCTCCCAGTCACTTCCACCCATTAGCCTGGATTGTGCTGTTCAAACAATCCAAACTACACCTTGCTTCCTGAAATATGCCACACCTTTTTTCATTTTCAAAGGGCTTCTCCTTAATTTATAATTTGACATTAACTGTTTAGTGTGAAAGCAGGGGAACTTCTTCTGCAGGTAAATCAACGATGGCAGATCATGGATCTATCAAGTCTGAATCTGTCAAGATATGGTCCTGATGCCTCTTTGTAAATTTAAAAATTTAGATGGGGGGGGGGAGAATCAATGAAATCAAGGCTATTAATGGCTACTCAGGTCGGTGGGTAGAGTCCAATGCTCAGATTCTGCTTTGGGGCTTCTTATGGGCATCTGGTTGGCCACTGTGGGAAGAGCATGTTGGAACAGATGGGCCATTGGACTGACCCAGTGGGATCTTCCTTGGCTCTCAGATAAAAAGATGTATTCTGGGTAGGATGTGGCTATACAGGATGTTTTACACGTTTTACACATGAATAAGTGTGTGTGTGGTTGTGTGTGCTTGCGAGCCACACAGTAATACCCTAACATAAACAAGATGGCAGAGTTTTCATGATGGACGCAATCTTTTATTTTATGCCTAACTTTGCCTGTATGTTAAAAACAAATACACTAAGCATGTTAATTTAACTGAGCACCTACAACGAAAAGCATGCCCAGGCTCTGCTTCGGAAGCCCTGCACCTTCAGAGGAACAAGAGAAGTCCCAAGGCAGAAATCGGATTTCCCCTTTGCCCATTGGAGTGAATGATGCTGGTTCATCAGTGCATACAGCAACCGGGCCGCTCTGCCAACGACTCTCCTGCTGCAGTTTCGAAACGATTGTTCTGGGGCCAAAACCCTTAAAGGCAAAGAGGAGCTTTGCCGCCTCACCAGGGGTTCAGATGTTCCAGCTGTGTGTGTGTGTTCAATAAACACATGTTTCATCCCACATTAGGCTGCTTAAATATACAATCCATGTCCCTGCAGACTTAAAGAGCGAGCAATCACTCACGGTGCCAGCCCTCACCTGTGCGGGAGGGAATGGTGCCAAAAAAGCTTTCCCAAAAAAAGAGAGAAAGAAGAGAAAGTCGGGGGAGGGGGGGAACGACCACTTTCTGAACACTAGCCGTAGAAATCGTTCATAGATGGGGCAGGGAGCAAAACAACGTGAGGTTTGCGGAAGGCTGCTTTAGTTAAGTGATCATTAAAGGCTTTTACGACTAATGGCAGAGAATAAAAGCAGTCTCCTAAATTACAGAATGGAAATATCCCATGCAGACATTTCAGGAACTTGGAAATAACATGTATTTTGCGGTGGGCGGGCGGAGAGAAGGCTGCTTCAGAAGAATCCAATTAAATTAAATTTAAAACCAAATTTCTCCTCCTTTTTGAAAACAATTTCTAGCTGCTAGGAATATACAGTTTAATGCACTTGCGTGAAGCTAAACTTGAAGATGAAGTGGCTGGTGATGTAACAGTCTAGTAAGCTAATTTATGGATTGGCTGCAGACATCGGCCCAGGAAGAGGCAGAAGCCTGCAACCCAGATGCTTTTATTTTATCATTACTATTCTTGGTATGAGCCTCACGAGCAACATGAATCCCAATTAGAGCATTTGTAGTATAAGCAAGTAGGAAAGAAAACACAGGCCCCGCTTGATTGGGAACGCCATATTTTAACCTTCGGCTGGAGTCGTTATTGCAGAGACACCTCTTTCTAACCGGTTAATGTATTTACATCTCTCTCTTTTTTTTTAAAGAGTGCTTCTGACTTTCATATGCACACAAAAACCAATCTGATCCTGCTCTTAGAGCTCTGTTACAGATACATTACTTACAAGTGACTCTAAAGGTTATTGATTCGGGCTACTCTGAGAGTCATATATGCTAGTTATTGAACTAGCATGCACATATGGAATAAAAAGCCTTAACATTCACCTCCAGGGAAAATATAAGCATTAGGGCAATTCATATATTCTAGGTTCCCTGAAAACCAACAAGCTGCCATGCATTTTGATTCACGGCTTGGGGGTCCTGCGTAAGTGGAAAAGCACATACGCTTGTACAAGGCAGCCCCACCTTGTTCCCCTGTGCCCACATCCCACTGTGAGGGTCTGTTGCGGGCAGGGGAATGCAGTGATGGCGAGCCAGCAAAGCTCTGTTGCACAATCAGAGATCAGTTCGATTTACTCTGGATTCAGCCATTTATTATTTGTACATCAACTCGGCGAACAGCAAAATATGACTGATCACATTATATCATAATGCAGGTAAGACGCATGTAGCCACTCCTTCATAACTAAATGCTAGGAGACAAAATAATTTATGTTATGGAACAGCTCCATCTCATTCAGGAGATTGCAAAGATTCTTGCAACACTGCCAACAGCAACGCTCTGTTCATTACAGGGAGGTCTCTCGAATTTAAAAGCCCGTCTTTATCCTACAGCCAGTGAACGACAGCATCAATCAGCAAATTATTTAATATTTGTGGGGAAACAGCACCGTGAGAGCCTGTTGTGTAAGCTGCTTATTTATACCTTATTCAGGTATGAATAAGCCTACTATCTGGTATTCCTCAGCATATGAAGGTGGAGTGTATATGCTTCCCACCAGCTCCAGCTTGGGCAATTGACTCCACTTCAGAGAGACTGATAAAATAATGAAGAGTCCTTTAATCTGCAGGAAACCATTCCAGTCAATTTATAAGAAATATTGCATTCCTTTGTAGGATGTGTAATTATTTTCTATTAATCATGCGCTATAAAGCTACATGATGTGGTTATTCTGTTATCGCTAGGAAGAGGCCTGCAGTCAGCTCCTGACAATGTTAGGTAATTATGAACACAAAGCTTCTTTCTCTTTCTGTAGAAATGCTATCAAGATCCAGAAGCACTGTAATGCTTTATTGTATGAAAATAACACTCGGAAGAAATTAAAGAGCCACATAATGAATGGCTTAAAGGCAAATGTGTGCATGGCCGGGAGAAGAGGAGGGAGGAAGAGAAGGCAGAAAAAAAAAATACTTTAAAATTTTGTGGAAGGAAAACTATAAAGGGACAACCAGCAGTGACTTTTTCAAAATAAGCCATGCACCCAAATTTCATCTGGAACTATTAGCCATCCTTCCTGAAGCACTTAATGCAAGTATCTGGCTACCTGAAATTATAGCTGTGAGTCAGAACACAGTTACAAATGCTTAAATCTCAGTGACATCTATTTATTGGTTTATTTAAAGATCAATTTATTTCTACACCTGCGGCTCAGCCCAAAAAAGGTTCCCAGAGCAGCTCACAAAGATCAGTAATCTGTCAGCCCTTGCTTATCATTAGACAGAAGACAGAAGGGAACGATTGGGAGGAAAGCAAATTTAGGCCCTGGATCTTAAGTACAACCTTATACCTGGAATGGAAACAGTCCAAAAGAAGAGGAGGAGCCAAAAGTTGCTGGTCTTTGGGCAGAGCCAATAGGATGATCCTGCTTCCCTCCTCTTGCTCAGCTGCTGCCCAATGAAAAACGGCTGATGCAAGTGACAAGGGAGTTTTTAGCTGGCTTAACTTCCTGTAGGGTTTTGCCGCAAACTTCAGTACAATCAGAATCTTGCTAATATAACAGAACTAAATAAACAAGCAACACTAACGATAAAGTAGTTTTTAAAAAAGAAATGGCATGTGCTTTTTTAGTATAATAGAAATTGAAGGTTTTCTACAATTACCACACACACAAAAAAGGTTCACGTGGATGAATATAGGAAGATTTACATAGCAACTCTTTAACATAAAAATAAAATGTGCACTAGGCAACAGAGACCCTGATCTTACAAAGGTTGCCCAAGTAGATAAAATGAATTGAGCATCTTTGGAGAATTTGTCCCGGACGCACAAAATCCCATCATTTGCCTTCGTAATATGAATTTCCAGGGCCTTCTCTCTGCACCCTCTGTGAGGGTGTTTATAAGGCAACTCAACAGCAAAATGCAGAACACGACATTTTATGTTACTAAGTTGCTGAAGTCACAAGTAGCTTAAGTTAATATACTCAGTTTGTGATTCAAACTATTCTGTGGTTTGAAATGCATGGGAAAAGAGCTGCTGGGTGGACAGCCCTGACTTCCAGCCAAGGCATTGGTTTAGATTGCCTTTTCAAACTGTCTAACTCTTTGATGCTGTGACTCAAGGAGCTCATCAAAAGCCTTTTGATTATACAACCCTCTCACACCCTGTAACACCTGAGTATGAACTCGCCCATCAAAAACTTCCTAAGCTTGAGAAGTCCATGCCAGAAAACAGAGGTCCCTTCTCCTTGTTTTGTAAACTTCCTACTTTAAACTTTTCTACTTGCTTTCGACTTCCAAGCATGCATCTCTGGTGGTACAGAGGACTGCTAAACAGTAGCGTACCAGACACAGTGAGTTTGAATAGAGTCTAAATGGCTAAGCTTGAGGTTGAAGCGATTTACAGCTACGATTCAAACTCATACAGGAGCCCCGGAAAAGTTGGTTGCTCTATTATTATTATTATTATTATTATTATTATTAAGAGCAGCAGAAACAGAGAGATCGCAACAACACAATTAAATCACTCCGTGGCTGAGTGACACTGAAGTTTTAAACCAGGTCCAAGAGGAACCCTGTCCACTGACATGCACTATATTCTGTGCTGAACTATTTTGATGCAAAGTCATCCCAAGTCTAGATTGGATTTAGTAAAGCAACACATTAAGATCAACTCTAAGTATCTTTTTACAGTTTAAAGAAGTATCTTTCTGCAACGTGTGATTTGTACACAGTTGTTTTTAACAAAGTTTCAAACCAGCAGTCAGTTCAATAGCACAGAAATATCAAATATTATATCTTAAAAAAAAGTTGATGAAATACATAACCTACAGATACGGCATATTCCAGAGTAAGTGGATAATGGGCATTATGCCTGCTATTATACAATACAAACCTGGATTTCTAGCTCTGATATAACTGGAAGTGAAAGACTGTAAACTATTTTAAGAGATTCCTGTTTGCTTGCTGGACAAAGTTGCTGGTTAAGAGAAGGGTTTTGTTTTTCCCTAAAACTACTTTGGTCATTACTGTATACTTCTACTACTAAAAACAGGAAGACAATGTCGAGCGTATTTTTCGTTTATAAGCAAAAGCTCCAAAAAGATGTTCAAGCAGAGCTGAGCCTATACTTCATTTTTTAAGGACAGCTAGCCTTGTGTTGCATGGGCATGTGCTGAATTAGAAACAGGAAATAAGCAGTGGTAATAATCTCTGAACTGCGGCACACATCATCCCAGTAAATGTTATTGATTGCTCTGAAAATAGGAGTGTATAAGTCTGGGTTTGCAGAATATCTGGCTATAAGACTAGAATAAGGCTATATTCTGCCTGAATTCAGATTTGTGTTATAATAATGAGGAGGAGGGGCCTTCTAATATACTCGACATAATCATTTGCACCTGGCACATGAAATTATGCCATTCTACAATATGAAATTATCTCATAGCAAGATAGCTCACACCCTCCTTACTGCATAATGTGGGCCACAGCGTCCCTAACAAAGGCTTGGAGCAAAATGAAGACTTGCACATTTCTATCAAAAGTTTATGTTTAAAGCTGAAGGGTCCATGCTGCAGGTATTTTGGAGCATGCAGCTTGTGAAAAGAACAACAGGATCTGGTACTAAGCAATCTTTTTCTAAATGAAAAGTTTTTTATTCCTAAAACGATGTTCTTTTAGGGTCCCCAAAACCTACATTGTAATTTATATTCCTATTTTAAACCTGGTTTTAAAATTTAGCCAAAAGTAGGGGAGAAAGATTCCTTTAAAAAAAAAAAGTTAGTTACAATATTTCAAAAGTGAATACTGATCCTTCCCCCTTGTTAGAATCCTCAGTACTGAAAACAACAAATTACATTATGGAGGTAGGAAACCACCTGAAGATTTTTTTTTCTTGCATAAAAGTCAGGATAAAGCGAACACAAAGTATTAACTAATAACACAACACTTTATGTTACTGGGCATGAGATCAGAAACGTATGGGAGCCTGCGTGCAGTCAGAATGCTCCTATATAATATTGCTATTAAGTTTAAAATCAAAAGGTGAGACTATAACCCTGAGAACTTTACACATACAGGATATATATGTGAAAACACAGAATATAAACCTCTGTACTACTAAAATGCATTTAAGACCAGTCTTGTGCCCATTTACAGTTGCCACTGTTTGAAATAAGATATGAACAACAAGATGCACAAACAAGAGTCAAAAGTTGAAGTGTGCGCTCCGTTTCAAAACCTACGTAAGATCCTACTGTTTCCATACTTAAAGTGAAGTTGTTTCCAAATATTTCTTTTAGGGAAGGGAGGAATTTGTCAAGACATGGTTAGGAAAAATAATTTTGTTGATCATATTTTAGGAACACCCACTCACAAGGATGTTACTGGCAGAAGCACCAAAGGTATGTTTCAGCTCGTTTCATAACTGGCCTTGCTGTTATTTAAATTTCCTCTGCTGAAATGCTTTCTGCCTTCACAAGTACTTTATCTTTCAGCTCACATTGCATTCTTCCCACAACATATAATACTTACCTTTAATTCCTTATCAGCAGAATAAGATTTCCTGAGGATTAATGTCAAGGGGGGCTGATATACGATCAGAAAGTAATAAGCAATAGCTGAGATCAAGCCAAAGTTGAAATTTATGACACCATTTTGGAACTGCAGACATTAGCGTCTCCCAACACCTGCATCTCTCATTTTCAACCACTAGATGGTGTAAAAAAATGTTTCTTTAAAAAACAAAAAACTGCCAAAGAATCATCCAAGTGCCATAAAACTGAAGCACCAATTTAGAGGGTTAAGAAGCATTTGTTCAAATCCTTCAGCTTAAGAGGTTTTGGATTATATTTTACTGTGTTTATATTCTTAACAAACCCTTTGTCTGGCTGGTAACAGTCAGTTAGACCTTGAACCGTAGAGGCAGATTATTCCCTAATGTTTTACTTTCCAAAGTCCCTGAATTCAATGCTGACTAGAGACCTCACTTTGCTGAAATAGCTGCAGTCAACAGCAAAGGCGTGTTGAATTTTCATCAAATTTCTTTAGGGCAAATTCTGAACATAAAACTTCCATAGATCGGGAGCAGCTACAACTGATCAAAACCAAGGTGTAAACTTTTTCAGCAGGGGGCCGGTCCACTGTCCCTCAGACATTGTGGGGGGGCCGGACTATATTTTGGAGAAAAAAATGAACATATTCCTATGCCCCACAAATAACCCAGAGATGCATTTTAAATAAAAGCACACATTCTACTCAAGTAAAAACACACTGATTCCCAGACCGTCCGCAGGCTGGATTTAGAAAGCAATTGGGCCGGATCTGGCCCCCGGGCCTTAGTTTGCCTACCCATGGTGTAGAAGATAGATATATGATACATAGGTAGGTAGGTAGGTAGGTAGGTAGATGAATCAAGATACTACATAGGATTGAAGGGAAAGAGAGGGCATGTTTGCTCCACCTTGTGTTTCTTTGCAAAGTGGAATGCTTTCAGTTCTGGGTCAAATGAACCACAAATTTGACTGGTGAAAATCAAGATGCAATTCCTTGTAGGAATGTTTAAAGAGCTGTAGCTGTTTAACATGTTAGTTAACACACTTAAGAGAAAAGTACAGTAAGACAGTGCTATAAAATAAAAGCGTGTAAGGCTGCAATTGTGCACCCTTTCTTGGGAATAAGCTCTGTTGGAATACAATGGGCCTTACTTCCAGAAAAGCATGGACAGGATTGCAGAGCATGGCCACACACCTGGAAGCTAGCTACTGCATTTAACAAAGCAAAAAGAGTGGATTAGATATGCCGGGTCTGGATTTTGGGGAGCTAAATTCCTGCTGTGCCAAGGACTTAGAAGGTGGGCCTGGGAAAGAACCAGTTCCCCATCTGTAAAATGGGAATAAGGATGACCTAACTCTCATAGTGTTCTGAGGGCAGCTGTGCAACAGATTTATTGTAAATCATTATTATTAAGTTATTTTGTTACATCAATAACAAAGCAGAAGAGGTACACTTAGTTCTAATGAAACACATCTATTTAATTAGAGATACTTTGCACTTTACAGGCGTGGGAAAGGCATGGTAGGGTTGCCACTTTTGTTCTGGCAAAATACAGGACAGGACAGGGCGGGGCAGTTGGGAGGCAATTTTTTTTTTTATCTGGTGCTGAAGTGACTTCAAAGCAATCCATTACAATATACTGCAGCCTATCACAATGGCCCCTCTGGAATTTGTCTGTCTGTCTGTCTCTCCCTCTCTCACACACACAAATTTGTAAATCTGTCTGTGCTTGGTTCCCAGAGCTTAAATACATGACCTTTCACATACCCTTTCAAAAACATGCATTTGGAGAGGTTCCCTAACCTGGGGTGGGAGAGAGAGACGACCTGAAATACAGGACAAAACTGTATCAATACAGGACGTAACATTTTACATTGAAATACAGGACAATCCTCTATTATGCAGGAAGAGGTGGCAACCCGAGCAAGAGTATGCCATGAACAATGGCTTGGCAGCTCTACAGACAGCAAGGATGGGGTTCAAGAAGCAATTGCTCAAAGTATCGCCAGGTGTCCAGGCCACAGCCATGGCTCATTGTCAGGGTTACCCCTCTAGTTTCTGCACAGCAAGAACTGAACATTTTCTGGAAAGGGGGTCTGCTCATTTGGGGAGGAATTGAGGGGGGAAACGACTCTTAAGGGAGACTAACAGCCTAATTCCGTACACGGCTCAAAAATAAAGTCCTGTTGTGTTTGCAACTTAGAGGCGCTGTTACAGTGATCTGCTTTCCAGAATACTTAAATGTTGTAAGAATTAAATATTAGTTTGATGCATACTGACGTTAATTCTGCCTCCTTCAGTAAATGCAGGGGGGAAATTGCACTTTTGCAGAGTGATTAACAGGAAAGAGAGGGAGGGGAAGCAATGTAGGGAAAGTCAACTGAATCTGTAAACACACACAGCCGCTGGTTACTGCTGAGGCCAAAAACTGTGATATGAAAACAATTCCAAAAATTCCGAGTTCAGCACATGCAAGAACTGCCAAGGAAGAGGATGTAACTTGTACGCACACAGGAGTTGACAAAGCTAACTTTTACATGCAATTAAGTGCATTGTCTCTGAGGGAAGCAGAGATAAACATGCTTTAAAGACAATTCCTGTTGCACAATACCACTTCAGATGTGATTACATTCCATTGACAAAATAATTAATGGGCAAGGAACTTCTGACGGAACGTGAAGGATGTAAAGGAAATGCCAATTTCCCGACACCCTTGAAAGCTGCACGCTTTTTTCTTTCTTTTTTCTTTACTTCAGCTATCTCCTCGTACCTATCTATTCTCGGTAGGATACAGTACCTTGCTGAGAATGTAGATAGCGTCTCCACGTTTGAATGTCAGCTCATCAGGAACATCACCGGTACAGTCCCACATACCTTGATAGAAATTAGCATAATCGGTTTTTTTACTGCCTGGGGAAGGAAGAGGTGAATACATTAGATTTGTCAGCATATGTGATCTGGGGTTTTGTTATCAAGGTTACAAATACACCACCGCTCAAAAAAACCCAAAGATCGACCGAGAAACATTTTCCAACTTTCTTTTCTGTCGTAGGAAACCACCCCTTCATCTCATAAGTGCTACAGCAAGGATGAAAAACAAGTTCCATTTCTTGCAGTCGTCAAACATGTAGTCACATTTATTTATCTTTTTTAAAAAACAAAACAAAAACAAAAACAAGTTATTGCCATGGAGTTGCACATCACAGATCTGCTACTTTATTTCACACAAGCAGCTATGTGTTTTCCCATAGAATAAGGGTAAGATGGCTGCTGACAGTAAGAAAACCTGTGACAACAGGGCAAATCAAGCACTTTGCAGCTCTCCATGTCTTTCTCCTGAAAAAGACAAACTTCCCCTCTGAAAACTTCTCCCTTTTTTGAGGGCTAAAGCTGAAATATTGTCACGTCGGTAGAGCTAACCTTGCTGAAGTTGCATTTGAAAAAAATATTTGTGTCAGCACCAGCTTAGGACATTAAGTTCCGGCTAAATATGCAACACACACTACAGCCGTAAACTCATCCTTCTAAGAACATAAGCACAATGAATGTGCTGCGTTCAAACTGCCATACAGACCATTAACTGATTGATTATTTTAGCACTGTTTGCTCTGTAATGCCACCATAACACAGTAATAAATGCTTTGTCATATGCTTGCCATACAGAGAAGCACTTACTGGAGCACAGAAATTCCATGCAGTTGAAATACTTGGGAAGCTTCTGTGAACACAGGAAGCTATTTCCTGTTTGCGATTCTGTAAGAAGCGCATCGGCCGAGTTTAACACAGCAAGAATGCAAGAAGCCCCGATGAGGCAAGCAGGGAACATTATGCTCACAAGACCCACAACAGATGCGAGTGTGCTAATAATCTGCATCTTTCCATTCAGAGATAAGCATTCCAGATTTAATCGGATTAAGGGAACGCCGTCTTCATTTTGTTACAGATGCAACAAAACTGCCATACTGAGAATCATGAAAGCGATCCAGCGACACTTTCACGGTATTAGAACTCAAAAATCATTATTTATACCCCTCCACATACCACCGTGTATAATTAATGGTTATCACATCTGTAAAAAAAGCCTTGCCAAATGTAAGCTGCGCACTGCATTTCAGAAAGCGGCGCGGTTTTCTAATCATGACGGTGATCTACATTTAATCCCCCCCAGTATTAAGATGTCATAATAATATCTTCCAATGCTACATTCAGCTCAGCTCATGGAAAGTCATAGGCAGATGTTTCCCTGATCTGCATTCGACTCGAGGCAGCATTTCCATTTTCATCACGTGGCCTGAATTCTAAACAGAACCGGCTTAACTTCTGTTGTAGAACGCTAGAGGGCACGCAGGGCGGCAATCTGCACAGTGAGTGGGATTGTGCATGCACCACTTATTTTTAGCCATTTCTTTTTTCCTCCCCCCACCCCCATAAGCAATTTGCTCGTTCTATGTTAAATACCTATATCATATTTCATTAGGATATTTTAATAGCTTATAAATGTAGAGGGGGGGGGAGAAATCTGATTTGTGGAATGTAGTTCCTATTCCCCGCCTCGCCAAAATCGTAAAATAAGAGTCTTAAAAATAAGGTGGTTGGGCTTGATAACGCCTGCATTTATTATCTTGCATTTAATCATTCCCAACAGGGTTCTAGAGCTGCTGCAATATGCCGTTGCTTACCACACAAATTGTCTCACAGCGATGCATGCTTGCAAAAGCGTATGTACAAATTAACACCAAAAAGATAAAAACAACACCAATAACTAAAAATGCTCAACCTAAAATATTTTAAGAAGGGAGAATCCTATCCTACTATAATAAGGTGAACACCAGTACAGATAAGGGTATATCCCCATACCTCTGTACAACTGATAGATAATGAACAAGGGGTTTGATATCGAGATCAATATATATCTTGATAAACTAGTTCTTATCTGAAATCAGAATACAGAATCATAGAGCTACCCTGAGGGTCATCTAGTCCAACTAAATGTAAACTTGGCTCCATGAATGTAACAATATTATTAACTGCAGCTTTATCATTTTGAAATTTTTATTATTTTAAATTTGTTCTGCCCTTTATGATGATTTAAGGTGATTTTGGATACAGCCGTCGAATGCTTAATAATGTTTTTTTTTTTAAAAAATCTTTTTTATCTTCAACATCGTATCCTTTTGTATGGAGATTGCAAGGCATTTACCTATTAAGAATGTAAAAAATTGCTCTCAGTAAATTGAATTCTGACAGAGAGTTGGAATTCAGTGCCAAAACCGAAGACCAAGCGGGCAAAGCTGCTGTAAAGTTATTTGGATTACAGCCTTAACGTTAACAGGATTTGACAGTGAAAACCTATGCTTGTCTACTCAGGAGGGCCAGAGTTCAGTGAGAATTACTCCCAGAGAAGTGTGTACAGGATCACAACCTTAGATATCAAAATAAGGTACGTGAAGAAACAACTTTTCCCCACATGCCTATCTAAAAGCCACATTTGTCTATGAGAGGACTGTAGCACAAGTAAGGAATTGCTTGTGATCAACACATGATGCCTGGTTGTTCAAGCCACACAGGTATACAAATAGAAAACTCTGTATATATTATTGTTGGAAGGTGGGGGGAGTTTTAATGTGAAAAACATCTTACATTCTTAAGTAAGGTTAGAACAAGTTCATGTCATGTGATCCGTAGTAAGGCCGAAATATTCTTTGCCAATTCACGACCCTACATAACAAACAAACTTCTAGCATTACATGTTTAACCGTCCAGAGAGGATCAGAGGTCACTGCCGTACTAAAGTGTTAGAACCATTGCTTGAAATGAATTTCACGTCAGGGAATAATTATTATGGTGCATTATTTCAAGGATATTGTATGAAACGTACTTATATTTATAGGTTCGCTCATAAAAATTTAAGACCATGCTAACAAAGAAAAATAGTAATATTTCACGATGGGGGCAGGTCACTTTTTCAGCACAGAGACTGCTGGAAACATGAACTACGCTGTCTATTATTTATGTGCAATAGCCGTCATTTGCATAGAATTTGCATGACTGTCAGGGCACAGCTGTTGCAGAAACTGCCACTCTGGGACAATTGTACAATTTCTGACGTGGGAGTTAAAAGCTCTGAGGGTGCTTTGTAAGTTACAATCACTTTGGAAAGATTAAAGTTTCAACTCCTTAAAGACTTAGCAAGTGGGGGGAAATATATACACAAAGAGACTTGTGAGGAAAAGCTAAAAGCATTGTGGAGGGTAGCTGGTGAGGAAAAGGCAAGGGGAGTTCATGACAGAAGTTAATAAAATTATGTATAGTGAGCAGGAAGTGGAGAAAACTTTTTCATCCTCTCTCATAACTAGAGCAGAACCTGAAGCCAGAAAATGAAATGAACAGCAGGTTTAGGACACAGAAAGTCATCACTCGGACATCACACTAAACTGTAGTTTAGCATGAAAAGAATGAACCATGGCATATGCTGGTCTCACGTGCTCCTCTGCTGTGCCTACAAAATGTTTACTACCCATTTAGATTAACCCTAGCTTGTTGTGTTGCCTGAACCTGACAAATGGTGCTTAATCTTAACTATGGTTTGTTAAAAACAAGCCAACTTCAAACCATGGTTTATGAAGGTAGCTTGTTTAATCAAACAATAACTTAACATTAACCACAGCTTTTAGTGTTTGGAAAATAAGATGAACTGATGCTTACAGGACAGCTTACTTGGGCGAAGCATTATCTAGACCTATTTCAATCTGGGTAACACCACAGGAAGACTATCACTTTTATGCCGTGTTGCTGGAAGCTACTGTGGGAAACAAGATCCTGGATTAGGCTTTGATCTGATCCAGCAGGGCTTTCTAATGTGAACAAAGAAAAGGTAATTTGGCCACACGTTGCAACAAATATGTGTTAATCCCATCCTTTCCCACTGTCAAATCCCTTTGGACTGTTCCCAGCGCTATAGTTCACATCAACAAAACCGAAATGTAAAGAAGAAATCCTGAAAGGTTCTCAAAATAATCCAACTGCAAGGAATAGATTGCATTCAAGTTTGGGCCTACTACACAAGCCAGCACCTTTAAAATTCTTCAACTCTGTGGGTTTTAGAAACAAACTTTTAACTTTAGAACTTGGGAGCTTTATCAGGATTCATTTGAACAAACATCCTGAACGTTGCATACAGAGCCTAGAAGTTAAGAGGCAATTGTGGTATGGCAGTTTCCCAGCACAGCCTTCAGGTGAAAGGGATGGCATTGTATTATTAAATTGATTTGTGTTCAAAGTTTACTAAGGCTCTAATCCCTAGGAGTCCAGGCATCTGACCACAGGGCCCATCCAACTCAACATTGTCTACACAGCTCAATATCGTCCGCCCTGATTGGTAGCGGCTCTGAAGGGTTTCAGGGAGGAGTCTTTCCCAGCCCAACTTGAAGATGCACCTTTACCAGGGAGTAAACCCTGTCAAACTTTTGGGACTTCCTTATGAGTAAACATGTATAGGAGAGGCTACAGTTTTAGAAAAGATTCTGGCACTCACTTTATAATGGCTGAGAAACGGGGCTGGCCTACATCGCATTAATTTGGGAACGTGTCTATTTACTGGAAAGCTTCCGTGATCCCGTTGCCAAGGTTACGCTGAGAATTATTATTTCTTTAATGCTTGTTTTGTAGTGGTCCGCTCTGACAGCAACATCTGATGACTCACCCCCTTGTTTCCTGTGCACGGCAAACCCAAACCCAAACTGTCTATAACAACCTGCTCAGATAGCTTCCTGTGAGAGGCCGGAAATCAGGCCTGCTTCCTCTCCACACACTATATGAGGAAGGGCACAGTCAAGACACTTCCTGAACACACTCCTCGTCCACCCTTTCTGTGACAGCAGTGGAAGAATGATGTGGAGCAAATATGACGAGAAAGATAACCCTAGGGCTCATTCCTTTGTAGGGCCCAGCTGCAACCCTGAGCCACTTGCTCAGCTGGTGTCTGGGGCGTAAAGAACTGTCCTGATAAGGGACAAGCTCTGGTTTTCGAAGTTAAAAACAACACGGAGCTCAAAGTGGCAAGAGAGTGAGCTCCCAAAGTAGAGGTTAAGTTGATTCTTAAGAGCGGCAAAGAAGGCTGCCCCTAACCCAAGGGCTTCATATGCCGTGTCCAGTCCCCACCCTGCTCTCCCGAATGAAGTGCTAATTTGCACGGGGCAAGTTGCCAAGGCACAGTGGAGAGAGGCCATTCTTCACGGCACTTCATGTCCTTTTCTGATTATTTTATGCTGCCGTCACTTTTCCATTCTGCTGTCACTGAGCACCGGCATTTCTTAGCCCAGTTCATTTGCTTTCTGTGGTATAATCATATGCAATGAAGATATGCATGGCCAACATTTAAACAGGCTGCAGATCAATTAGTGGTCTTAAGTTTATCTGATTTTTATCAAAGAAGACAGAGCTGTGGGTCGATTGTCAGAGCCTGTGTCAAGATGACCTTTTCAGAGACGTCTACATTGCTGGTCCCCTGGGCAACTTGTTGTCCCCTGTTAGTCTCTGAATGACAGAAGTCTGTTCTGCTCAAGCACAAAGTATACACAGATGTCTATATTACATTCTTATAGGTTTGACAGGAACTGCATGTTGTATCTATAAACTGTCCTTTAGCAGTGACACTTCCTCAATGATGATAAGCTAATTTATGCAGCTAAATCTCCTTTGTGAAGAAATGAAAGCTAATTGAGTCATTACAAAGTAATTCAGGAAGGAATACCTTGTATAAATTGGCTTACTTTATAAATCCTTCTCAAGCGATTTTCATGCATCCTAAATGGTGCTATTCAGATTCCGCCGCCCCCCACCTTTCTCCTGCCATAAGAAATCAGTTAAACTTTCAGAAACTTCAAGGCTTTTATCTGTGCCGAGGGCTGGGATGGGCGAGAGGCAAACACCGGAAAGTAAACGTAAAGCAATGGAGGCAAAACACAGGCTGGGAATCCAAAAGGTACCTGAAGGATTGCTAAGGTTCTCTTGGCTCGGTTTCCTTGACTCTTCAGCCTTCACTGGCACTTTGGCCGGTGCTGCTTCTTCTTCTTCTGCAGACACAAGCAATACGTTGAACAAACATGTTAGTCTACAGGAATTATAGCCCACGACAGTTTAGAAAATACAGAGTGTGGCTGAGGCGGCGTAAATTTTGCCTGTCAAGGAGGCCACAAAGTCAGCACATACAGCAAGGTTGAAATACGGTCAAGCACTTGGATGTCCCTCTTAAAAACAAACACCCCAGTTTTGAACTAGAAATATAACTCGAGTGGCTTTAGATCCAATCCTTGTCCTCCGAAGGGAAGAGAAGGAGGCTTGAAGCGTCATTATCACTGGTTGGCTTCTCTAGTTCCAGCGCTGACACAGGTTTTTGATGTGATGAAGCTCCCCACAAGGCAATACTTCTCACATTGTTTTCACAATGCCACCATGTTGCCGTTAAGTTCGCCTTCATACAGTGAAAGCTAGTAGCATATCAAGGCAGTGCTGTGCCAAGCCATTTTGCCACCCGAAACAGAGCTCACCTAGCACCCTCTGCACTGAGGGAAAACCAATTCAGAGGACCAATTCAAACACTCATTCCTGACCCTTCTCTATTCCCCACACTGCCACGGCCCCATTGTGCTCCCTGAAGGAAGTTGCTATATGGCCGGGCCTATCCCGCATCAAGGAGACAGGCTTGAAAATCACAGTTCTCCCTGATAAAATCTAAGGTATCACCATATGCAACAAGGTTCACCACATAAAGAGTATGCAATTAAGTCAACATGAGCTAACATTTTCATTTCAAAAGGGAAAGCCTAAAAGCTTAATGGGTTCTAAGCAAACAAAAAAACAAAGCAAAAGTGGTTGAAACTAATTTACTCTTTTTTGTGCCACTGATTCATACATTCTCAAAGCAATTTAGCTGCTGCTAAGCTATGGCCACATTCACACCATTTTAAGCATTTTATTCTATTTAACACAGCCCGGTTGATTAAACATAACCACAGCAGAAATCCTAGAACTCAGAAAACAAAGCAGCAAGTATTCTGACCTAATAATAATAATAATAATAATAATAATAATAATAATAATAATAATTTATTTCTACCCCGCCCATCTGGCTGGGTCTCCCCAACCACTCTGGGCAGCTTCCAACAGAAGGTTAAAAATAAATTAAAACATCAGTTATTAAAAACTTCCCTAAACATGGCTGCATCTTTACACCGAGCCTGAAACTCAGTAAGGAAGGAGCCAACCATACCTTTCGGATGGTGTTAGCCAATGTGGTCCTCAGATGTTGTTGTTGGACTCCAGTTCCCATCAGCCACAGCCAATATGGCCAATGCTCAAGGAAGAAGGAAGTGGTAGTCCAACAAAATCTGGGGACACCGTGGCTGCTCTTGCATAAGCCTCAGCCTGGGATGCCAGGAGCAGGGTGCACATAATAATAATAATAATAATAATAATAATAATAATAAATTTTATTTATATTCCGCCCTCCCCAGCCGAAGCCGGGCTCAGGGCGGCTAACAACAATACCACACCACATACCTAATGCTTCAGGGGTAAGAAGACCCCATCGTTCAGAAGTACCCCAATTACTTCAGATCACAAGGTTGCTTTAACTATCACTACAACCTCTGCACCCAGATTCATTTTGTTGAACCCTACATACCTAACCACAACTACCGGACACTGTCTCATGACACAACACTACTCCTGGATTGACAGAGGATTAAAAAAAAAAAAAAGTAAATTGGGTGACAGCATGCTGGTGACTTCTCATTTCAAACTGATGAACAGAGATTTTTAGCAGCCATGAGACCACTCATCTATTTAGACATGTTTCGCACTTGTCAAATGCATGCAAGGCATAGTACCAGTTCATAATACCTGCTCCACAACACCCCACTTAGAAGAAGAAGAGGAGGTGGAGGAGGAGGAGGGGTTTGGATTTTATATCCCGCTTTATCACTCCCCTTCAGAAGTCTCAAAGCAGCTAACATTCTCCTTTCCCTTCCTCCCCCACAACAAACACTCTGAGAGGTGAGTGGGGCTGAGAGACTTCAGGGAAGTGTGACTGGCCCAAGGTCACCCAGCAGCTGCATGTGGAGGAGCGGAGACGCGAACCCGGTTCCCCAGATTACGAGTCCACCGCTCTTAACCACTACACCACACTGGCTCTCAAGAGGCTGGTTATGTGCTGCTTACCCACAGAAAGCAGCAATTATAGTTTGGATGTTAAGGGCACAGTTTACTGAACATAGCAGCTGTGTAGATCTCAATTCCACCATCCAACGTAGACAGATTTTATGTTGGTACAAGACTCCACAAGAAAGCCGGAATGGGTAGATCTGTTGTGGAAACCATATTTAGACTGACATAGCACATTCAAGGTTCAGCTGGGGCCAATATGTTGTCCTGGGATTTGGAAATAAACCCACCTGCAATTGCCGTTCGGCCACAAAGCTCACCGGGTGGCCAAGGGCAAGAGAAGAACTAGATAAGGATTTTGTACAGATAAAATGACATCACTTCATACAAGGGAAAGCGCTAGGGAAATGCCGAAGAGTGGATACAGCTTCCTGTTACCACACATTTTAGAAGGCTAAGTAGGAACACAAAGACAAGAAAAGAAAAGAAATGTCTTTCTATATACTGTTAGGGGCACCAGGAGGCACTCTCATCCTATGGCTTATATCCAAGGAACAAACATGCCCTGTTAGTTATCTCTCCTTTCCACTGGGTATCACTGTTCCTAATTATGTTACACTGCATAAGCATCTGTTAATATGCAGCACAATGGAGGGAAAAAGCTTTTCCTAATAAACCCTATAAAACTATTCTACTGCGGTATCAAGGCCAACAATTCTCACCAGCTTTAAGTTTCTCCAGAACTGGAGAGGGTAAAAACTTTTCCAATATTTGAATTTAACTAAGGAGACTAGTCTTTCAAAAATGCTGATCTAGCCCTCTCCTCCACTGCCCCAATTCATCCTAAATAAATTAATAATAATAATAATAATAATAATAATAATAATAATAATAATATATTATTTATACCCCACCCATCTGGCTGGGTTTTCCCAGCTACTCTGGGCGGCTTCCAATCGAGTGTTAAAAACAATACAGCATTAAATATTAAAAACTTCCCTAAACAAGGCTGCCTTCAGATGTCTTTTAAAGATAAGACAGCTACTTATTTCCTTCACATCTGAAGGGAGGGCATTCCACAGGGCGGGCGCCACTACCAAGAAGGCCCTCTATCTAGTTCCCTGTAACCTCACTTCTCACAGTGAGGGAACTGCCAGAAGGTCCTCAGAGCTGGACCTCAGTGTCTGGGCTGAACAATGTGGGTGGAGATGCTCCTTCAGGTATACTGGGCCAAGGCCATTTAGGGCTTTAAAGGTCAGCACCAACACTTTGAATTGTGCCCGGAAACGTACTGGCAGCCAATGCAGATCTCTCAGGACCGGTGTTATGTGGTCCCGGCAGCCCCTCCCAGTCACCAGTCTAGCTGCCGCATTCTGGATTAATTGCAGTTTCCGGGTTACCTTCAAAGGTAGCCCCACGTAGAGGGCATTGCAGTAGTCCAAGCAGGAGATAACTAGAGCATGCACCACTCTGGCAAGACAGTCCGCAGGCAGGTAGGCTCTCAGCCTGCGCACCAGCAACTTTTAAACAAATTAGTACAGATTTCTCAGATGTTAGATTCCAACTCACCTCGTCCCTGCCAGAATGGTCAAAAATCAGGGATGATATGAGCTCAACATCCTGTGGTGGTCCCCCTCCCTGACATAGATGGTGATTTTCAGATCAACACAAGGAACTGTAGATGACTACATAAAGGACAATAGGTCTCTTCCTATCTTATGAGAAAAATTATATGATCTAAATTTTGATAGAGGCCAGAAGATCATGGACTATGTTGCTTTTTTCATCAGATGCATGAAGCCCGTCTTCCTGGGTACAGTACTGTAGTTATAAACAGGGGAGCAAAACTACCATGAAAGACAAGTAGAAATATCTTGTGACTATGGATGGAGAAAGAATTTGTCTGGTCCACTTTTTGCAATAGACTAAACCCAATCTCAAACTCCAGAATTTGCTTGCAGACTGGAATGTAGCTCCCAGATGGATTGCAGACTTTTCCAGATTTTGCAATGCATTTTTAGCAGACCAAACATGTATTTTATTTATTTAGTGCATAAACTGTATATACCACTTGGCTGTAGAAAAGAACTCAGAGTGGTATACAAGATGCATATTTTACTGTGAATGTGCTGAGAAGCATCTACTTCATGCAAAAAGTGTGCACAAAATGCATATAATGGAACTGAATGACTAGAATGCTACAAATACAGTTAACTGAAATAAAAAGCAAAAATCATATCAGGTAGTTGTTGTTTTGTTAATGTCCCAAGTTAGCTTTCTAGAGCGTACTTCTGTCATGAGATCAGTTATGCCCAAGATAAAGATGTATTTGAAGTAAGCAATTCAGTTTAGATTCCCGTCAAAAGCTCTAGTATTCATTACTAAGATACCTCCATTAGCCCTTATTAATAACATGGCTAATCACAAACAAGCACTGTATTGTGCTATGCTAGCTAAGAGACACCATGTCATTGCACAATATTAATTAATACCTTAGATAACAACAGTTTGTGGGTTAATATATTCTACTCAATACTTTTAGCAACAGTAAACACAAACAGCTGAGCTATGCAGTAAAATCCATCAAGCAACACAGATGGTTATAAGGTTTTCATTATGTGGTTTCCATAGCAATCATCTTGCAAATCTGGAAGATCCTTGCAAATAAGCAGCTTGTATTTACATGCCTTTCAGCTGCACTGTGGAAGTCTTCAACACATAGAGTTGCTATTCCGATAGCATTAGAAGGGTCATTGGGATAAATTTTGATCAGCCAGTACTGCTGCAGATTCTTAAGACAATTGCCTTTGTAAGAAAAATGCATTGGTCAATAATTTCATGCCTGTAGTGTATCAAGGTGCATTTTTATTTTTATTTGAAAGCTCAGTGTCATCTCAGCCACTTTAAGAAGTACACAATTTTTTGTTTCAAAACTGATCATACTAGAGAAGGGAGAGCCTTCTCGGGAGTGGCACCCCAGCTTTGGAACTCCCTCCACTCTGAGATACAGCTGGCACAGATGTTGCTGAGTTAAAGACCTGGTCATTTGTCCAGATTCTGCTTTGCTGGAGCTCTGGGTATTGCCTGAAAACAGAAGAGTGACCAAGACTGCCTCTCTCGTGTCCTCGTTAAACAAACTGTTTGCATGGGCAACACTTCCAAGAGCCCATCCTTCCTCAGCTTACTGCAAAGACTTCTGGGGTGGGGTGGGGGGAAGCAGACAGGTGCTACCTTGGTAAATAAGTACAAAACCTTCTGAATTACATGGTGATACAACAGGACACACCTAAATCTATTTTATGTCAGGTCCAATTACATAGCTGCAGTTAAAAATATTGTGCTTGTTTACTCTCAAGCTGTAATTTTCTGGATGGCTGTTATGACAAAAGGCTATTGGAAAAGTGCTTTTGCTCGTCCTGTAAAAGAGTTGTAGAGGATATTATCATCACCGTATCAGTAGCTTTTTACAAAAAATAAAGGGTCAAAGCAACTAAACAGGATAAAATACTACAGATAAAAGCAAAAAACAGAATATTTAAAGCAATGAATAATGCAATGTAACTAAAATGCTCATCCAATAACATAATAATGAGGAGGAGTCCAACTCACCCCACTAAAAGATTAGTACCACTATAGAGGCCATATTAGTTAGCCAAGGCCTAAATGAATAGAAATCTCTTAGTCTGGTGCCTAAAAACGCAGCCTGTTTTCCTCAGGAGAGCATTCCACATTGTTCACTACATCAATGTCCTTTTTACAAAGACCCTCATAACAAATATTTCTCACACCTACCGAGTTTCTGTATTTTTTTGCTATTTGACCATGAAAACTATGTTGCTTTGCAATTATACCTCATTTGCATTGGCAGGCAGTTTATGAAGGACTAAATTTGTGGTTCAAATCCCAATGCTCTTGATGTTATGCTATGGCTAAACAAATACAAACTATTGCCCACAAGAAAGCCAGAGTCTCCTCATTCTTCCCTAATTTCCAAGATAATAAAATACTTCCTCAATATTTCAGACATTGATTTCCCCTCTAAGGAAAGATAAATTACATATACAAATATGTAACATTAAACCACCATTTAGAATTAAGTTTCATTGCCACTCTTGTTTTGTGGGTAAATTAACAAAAATTTAATCCTGTTAGTGTAAATAGATTTGAGAGTCCACTTAGTTACATATATATAACAAACACATAAGCATCTACACAACATTTTTTTGGTGTGTTCAGATTTAAGTGGGATTATTTCTAGGCTTGCATACTCTAACTGTTCAGAAACCAATGGTTTTATTTTGTGTACCTAAGTAAAAGGACATTAAATCTTATCATCTTGTTTTAAAAAGGCCCTGAACGTGTTAGAATTATAAATCTACACACACACACACGCTTATGGTTCTCTGTCTCTTTCATTTCCAAGGGGTAAAGAGGACGAGTGTGTGGCAAAATGTAGGAGGCTCAGGAAACACTAAACTTCAGAGTGACTGCCACAGCTCTCTGTGGGTGGCCAGAGATCTGCAACATTTCCATGGACAACTTAGACCATCAGCAGGCATGGTTAGTCTCAACTCCTGCTGGCTTCGCAGGGTGGGACATCTTTTGAAAAAGCAATCAGCGGGGCTTTGAATAAAGCATTTCCTGGCACTTCCTGAAATGATTTCCCCCTGCAAGACAATAATTTGATCCAACATAAGGAAAGCAGAGTTAATTAAACAAAGTCAAGAATAAGGTGACTGTTGAGAGAGGTCAGATGGGGTGGGTTAGACTAAAATAAGAAAAAAAATAAAGAAGAGGAAACCTGCCATGTAGTAATTATTTACCCATGAAACAGCTTTACATAAAATGCCTTTGTTCAGTTCTTCTATGCTGTATACACTTGAAGAAAGAAAGCACCCATAAAATCAAGTCAAAGCAAACACCTGTTCTTTGAGCACACTTCCCCTCTCCTCGTTTAATGCAAAAAAAATCAGAGAAGCAAATTCATGAAAAATGAAGTTAGTCTTGACCTTACTACTTTCAGAAGACATCTCAGCATTTGCAGCAGCTTTTAAGAAATCTTGTAGAACTCATTATTTTATGCTGAACATCTCAGAGTTAAAGTGAACACTCATGTGAAAAATGTGAACTAAGCCAAAGAAAAAACACATTGAAGTCCCTTTGGTTCCGATGATACAGAGAGGGAAGCACCATTTTTGAACTTCCTTATTAAAATCAAAAATAAAATCATGTTAATAGCTTATAGTGAGCTCATGCCAAACAATTACAGTGGTACCTTGGTTTACAAACTTAATCCATTCTTAAACAAAAGCGTTCTTAAACCAAGGTGTGCTTTCCTATAGCAGCGGGGGACTCAGTTTACAAATGAAACACACTCAACATGTTCTGCTTCCAAGGCAAAGTTCACAAACCAAAATACCTACTTCCGGGTTTGCAGCATTCTTAATCCAAGTTGTTCATAAACTAAGCCGTTCTTAAACCAAGGTACCACTGTAGTCTGTAGTAGTCTGTTGCAGCAAGCAACAAATTCTTGTGGCACCTTAAAGTCTTAACTAATTTATTGTGGCATTAGTCAAAAGCAGCAGGAAGAAGATGTACGCTCACACAAAATGGAAAACTGTTGCCTCTGTTATTGTTGGTGTGGACAACAAAATACATTCTGAGGTAAACAAGGAAGTTAGAAGAGAGAATATATACTTATTGAAGCATACTGACAATTGGAAAGACCTGAGGCAACAGGTCTTTGCCTCGACTCTTTTTGAGCATCCTTATCAACACCTTCTGCTAGAGACAGACCAGCAATACTGAGATGAATAAAGAATGGCTCCAGTCTGAGTTCTAGAAAGACCACACATGGAAACAGATCAAGCCACAAAGAACAGGAGATACCACAAGTAACACCGGGACTCTCAGCTAACATGCACACAAATCCTAATCTAAACACTTCCTAAATCAATAGGGACCATAAACGCTTAACTTCAGAGGGCTGTGGAACTGCCTGAATGGCAAAAGGCAATTAAGCAGATCTCTGAATCATTGTTAAAAGAAGTTCCAAAATGCCTGCATGTAATGGTTGATTCTAGTACTATGGATACTTTCAGACACTTTTTTAAAGCACACGATGCTTAGCTGTAGTACAGGTTAGGTTTTGATTTGACCTTTATAATGCCCTCTTGAGATAACTCCCTCTAACTTATTAGCTTCATCAGCTAAAGGTCATGAACACAGGGGTGATTATATGCACACAATTATAATGGCGAATGTGGTGTAACAGCTTGTAATGAAACCTTTAAAGCAAACTTCTTCTTTTTACCCATTATGGAGATTTAAACAGCATTTTTCACAGGAATAAATAACATCACCATACAACCAAACTTCCACAAGGACCTACTTGGTCAAAGACTTGCACAGACTTTGCTCAGTTCAGATTGTGGCGATAATAGCTAAGACTGGTCATTCCACAAGGTGAACACACACATTATTTTCCTAAGCAGATTTCCTAAGCACTTAGTGTGTTTGGGCAATGTTTTGTTCTTGTTGATATTTCCCACTTATGTCAGTTATCTGAGTTACAAACCAAAAAGTCATTTTCATACATGCTTGGTCAGTCTCCGGCTGCAAACACACTTTACATTTAAAGCACATCCCATCAAGAAAAACAAAGAATCATGGGTACTGCAGTATGTTTGGGGTGTTGGGAGTTGTAGCTCTGTAAACTAGAGTTCCCAGATTGTTTGGGGGGGGGGTTGCAAAAAAAAATAGTTCAGCCAAGAAGCTGCCTTATTCATATATTGCATTAGAGAAAATTTCAGTTCTGCCATCCAATCTGAACAGAGGTTCCTGTATCATGATTTCACCTTTATAGATTCCATTACAGGGTCAGTATTCAGAGAACTGTGAAAACTAATTCTGCAAGTCTAAAGGGAGCTCTTGCACTCGTTTCCTTCCAACTACAGCTCTGTCTCCTGTAGTCAGTGCCACATGGCAAATCGCTCTGGAAGCTGACGCAACACTCTCAAGCAGTTTGTGACATGGCATAGAGATGGGCAATTCAGTCTTGTTGTTTTAACACTCGTTGATCCAGTGCAAACACCTTTGGTGAGCCTAAGCAGGTCTTTGGATACTAGCCCAGGATATGCAAGCACAGCGTAGCCATTCTCCTTCTTGCTTCCTAGAATGCCTCCAGCTCATATTCCATATACCATTGGCTCCCAGTGCTTGGCATTTCAGCCAAATCTATATGGCATGATCAAAACTGGCAGCCGCAATTGCTGGATGCGCTGCCAAGCATTCCTTCTTGGGACTCAGTCCATTCACAAATCAGAAATGCAAACAGCATACGGTCATATATGTGCCAAGCCTCTGCATTTGTTAGGCTCATGGCGAGAGGAACCATTGATTTTTCATACAGATAGATGAATTCCCTACTGGATGCCTGCCAAACCGCAAACTATAAAGAGTCTGCCATCTCAGTAATGTTTTGCCTCAACTTTAAACTAACTTTGGCCCAACTTCTCAAACATCTGTTTCCCTTGATGCTTGGCATTTGCAATCTACACACTCCTAATGTGTAGACGAAGCGCCTGCAAATGTGGATTTCTGTGTGCACTTTACAGTAAGGCAGAGAGTATAAATAAATGAGAAGGTTATGTGGGTGGTGGGACTCTCCACACACACACACACACACACACACACAAACAGACACACTCTGCAGCCCTTGTACCTGCAAGTAATCACTGTGTTGGCACAAACAGATTGGCGCCTGTCCAAAATGGCTTACCATTTAAAATAGCGGACATCAAGCAGGTGGAAACCGTAAGGCAAAAGGAGGAACAAAATGGCTCTTATTAATTTTAACTGCTCCTCTCACAAACAGCTACTCCCAAAGATTTATGACCAGCGATTTTTCACATGTTTAGAATCACCTGGGTCAAGCCCATATGTTTTGATTTTTAAAGTGTTTTGAGACCCTGACAGAAGACGGCATTCTACCTTGGACCTGCAAAGAACACAAGACACTGGAAGTCAAAACCCCTTTTAACTGAAATGCATTTTACAGGTTCAAAACAAAACGGCATGAATCCAATGGATCCATAAAGAAACATGACGTACAAAATGTGGTTCAAAATGTTATGGTTAACTCCTGACCGCTGGGTGTCATTCACACATGGCAACACAAAGCAAAGCACAAAAAGTTCTGCTTCACTATAAACTGAAAGCAAAATTATTCACCCCCGTGTGTTTTGTGTCTCCACATCATACCCTATACTCAGATTTGCAGCTCACCAAGTAGTTCAACAGATTTACATTATGAACTATAAGCTTCATGCTAAAATATAGCTAATGAATGACAAGGGTAAATAGTTTTCATTAATAAATGACCAAGCGTGCACACACGTACACACAAAAGCCTGCAATAAAAAGTTGCCCTACTTTAAGAACAATTTGTCATACACAATATTCTGTGCCTTAAGCATAATATTAGCAGAATGAAGCAGAAACTAATCATGTCATGTGACATCTCCCATGCATATCTATCAGGAGGGAGGGATCTTGATTTAAGAGTCATTCATGAAAACTAAATATCTCTAATTGTGACAAATGTGACTTGGCAACATAGATAGCATCAGAATGAGCCACTGTACCTCCTACTTTGTGAATAATTTGTGGGTTTAGAACACTGAATTTTGTTTCCTGTTCTTTGGGTAGATTCATTTCTGAATTCAGGGGAGAGAGGGGGAAAGAGAAACCCAAAGCAAGTTGTTTCAGTGTGACTTACTACAGTAAAGGAAACACAATGCAGTTTTTTGGAATGGTTCCACAGGAAAGGTCTGGTTCCCAGATGTTTCTCTCCTAGCTGCTTTAGCCATTTTAAGTAACTAATGTTTATGCATTCCCTGCATAGACAGCACAGGGACAAGAGATTCAACCAGAGAGATCATTTGCCATACTTTCATTCAGTGTCAATATAATTAGACACTGCTGCCATTTTCTGCCTGCTTGAAATTGGCATCACCACATCCTGCAAATTAGCTTGTCCCCCCGCCCCCCGCTGTACTAAAAGAGTTTATAAACTAGCTAAAGGTTGACTCATACAACAGAAGCAAAAAGTAAGAATACGTAATAGACAGCAAAAGAGCTGTTGGCCAGCACTCGACAATAATTTCAGTCTAAATTCTTCTGCAACCCAGTCTTGTGATCCCCATCTGAACCCACATACTAAGAACATATGCTTGCACTATACCATCCCAGTATATCCACAGAAAAGGGGTATCTTTTCTTTCTCTTACAGCACAAGTTCAGATATCTGCCAAGTGGTTGCTGCCACTTTAAAACATGCAACTCTTTGTGGTGGAGCAAAAATTGCACTGCTGTGTTATTAGGTAGCGGCTATTCCCCTTCAGACTATTTCCAGCACTTGAAAAGCCATTAGCTTAATCTAACCCTTTTTGTGTTTACTATCCCCTAGAAAGGCACTTAGCAATTTCCTTCCCAGCGGATCCCTTAAGCTGCCTCCCCTCCACAGACATACAAAGGGAAAGAACCTGAAGCTTCTAAAATATCAGGTGTACATTCTCATTCCTCCATGCATGCATACTGAAAGACATGGCAAGTGGTGATGCCGCTATCCGCAGAGAGCTCAACAACAGAAGTGGACTGTGGTGGTTTTAAGGCTTCGGGTATGGCAGTGTTGAGTATGCTAATCTAGATGGGCCCATGGTCTGATTCAGTACAGGGTGGCATCCTATCCTAATCATTTATTAATTTTATGCACCACCCTTCTGCCCCATGGACCCCAGGGCTTAGTATTATGGCTTCATGACCACTCTGTGGTGCTAGCTTTTTTGGCGGTAGCTTTGTTCAAGGTGCTCTTTCATGTGCCTCCTGTCACTCAAATTTGTCACCTTCTGTCCTCCAGTGTTTTGTTTAGGTAAGGAGCTAACTGTACCCATGCAATAGATCCCTGATGTGGGTTTTCTCGTTGGTTTAATAAAGCAAGAGTGGGGAAACTTTTTGGCTCCATGGGCCACATCATGAGCAGGATTGGCCTCACAGGCCAAATCTGACAGGTCAGCAGGGTTGCCCACCTGCCAAAATCCCCTCTGCAGCTTTGCAAAGGGAGGCTGGTTCAAAGAGCATTTTGCTCGGTTTCTCCTTTAAATGGGTGAGAAGCAGCATTGGTGCACCCCACCCACTTAAAGGAAAATAGATTAAATTCTGCTGCCTAGGCCGCGCAGTCCTGTTCCCTGCTTGGAACAGGGTGGCACATACTATACAAGATTTAACCCTGCCTTCCTCTTATTCCACGACAGCTAAGCTTACTCAGGAGTATTCAGTGAGGTAGAATGTCAAAGGCTTTTCAGAAATCTAAGCGCATGCCAAGTGAATTGCCTCTATCTATGTGCTTGCTGGCACTCTCAAAGTACTCTAAAAAGTTTGTGAGACATGACTTGCCCTTGCAAAAGCCATGCTGGTTCTGCTTGGGCAAGACTTGTTCTTCTGCATGCTTGGCAATTCTGTCTTTGAACAATGCTTTCCACCAGTTTCAACAAAAATATATTGCTTGTTCTTTGTTTTAATTTTTAAAAAGGCTGATATTCTGGAGCACTAATGTTCAAGTTTAACACTGTTTCGTTGCATTGCTTCTTAATCACAAGACAGCTTTGCTTGCATATGGAGAAATATTCTATTTTGGGCACATAGTGTGCCAAAGCTATTCATGAATAAACAAAGTGTTGTTAATGTGTAACATGAAGCCAGCTGTCAAAAATGTAGTCAACAGTGAAAAGGCTTCAATATAAGGAAAATTACTTTTGTCTCTCTAGAATGACAAGATTCTCCAACTTGGGATTCTCCCCCCTCAATAAAACAGCCAACTTCTGTCACACAGCATTCACATCATATTGGTTTTACAAATCTATAGTGTCAAAAATGTTTTCGCGTTGGTCCATTCGAAGCAGTAAAAAGGATGACTGATCAGAACGAGTAATAAGCAATCTTATTTTAATAGGAAGCAAATGTGTGAGAATATGATGCTTGATCGTTTCTCTTTTTTTATGGTTCTTTCAAAAGTTGAACTGCATGCTTATGAAGAAACCTCTCTTTTCATTGTGCAAGGGGATCGCTTTCAAAAATTACAGGAAATAAGTATTACCAAAATGCTTTAAAATGATAAAAAGCTAAATGGTGCTAATTTGAACATTAAAATGCTCGTCTGCAGACAAAAGCTGCTTATGCAGGTTTCTTCCCCCTAACCATTCAGAGGTCATGCAGAATGGCTATGAGTAGCTCACCTTGTTGCTCCTCCCCATAGTGGTGTTGCTGTAGTTTCTGGTTGCTCTAGGAACAACACTGCTTTGGGGAAGGGCTGCTGCAACATCCTCCCACATGGCCTGGGGGATTTTCAGGTCAACTGAGCAGCACATGGCAGCTCCCGTGCATCAGTAAAAATGCAAAGAGGGAGACCAGAATCCTGAAAAAGTTTCACACAACAACTGTGTTTGCAGTGTTAAGTAGCTAGATTCCGTTCTAAAAGAGAAAAGCTTAAAGCTATCCTGCCATGTTTTGGGGGCAGAAATAAGGAATTGTGTTGGGAAAGCAATGTGCTTCTTTTTCTGGATATTAATAATTGGGGTGGGGTGGGGGATAACAAGCCACTATTACTCAGCCCAACCCACCTCACAGGGGATACGGGTGGCACGGTGGTCTAAACCACTGAGCCTCTTGGGCGTGTCGATCAGAAGGTTTGAATCCCAGCGACCGAGTGAGCTCCCGTTGCTCGGTCCCAGCTCCTGCCAACCTAGCAGTTTGAAAGCACTCTAGTGCAAGTAGATAAATAGGTACCGCTCTGGCAGGAAGGTAAATGGCATTTCCGTGCGCTGCTCTGGTTTCAGTGTTCCGTTGAGCCAGAAGCGGCTTAGTCATGCTGGCCACATGACCTGGGAAAACTGTCTGCGGACAAACATCGGCTCCCTCAGCCTGTATAGCGAGATGAGCACCACAACCCCAGAGTCGTCTGTGACTGGACTTACCTGTCAGGGGTCCTTTACCTTTTTAACCCACCTCCCAGTGTTATTGTAAGGGTGAACTGGAATGGAGGGGGCGTAAGCAACCATGAGCTCCTTGGACAGTAGCCAGGATATGAATGTAATAAGAAATAGATCGGCAATGGATAGCTCAGTTGGTTAGAGCATGGTGTTGATAACGTCAACAAGGTTACAGGTTCGATCCCCGTAAGGGACAGCTGCATATTCCTGCATTGCAGGGGGGGTTGGGTGAGATGATCCTCAGGGTCCTTTCTAACTTGTATGATTCTATTATTCTAAGATACGTCACAAAGGTTTTTTGGATACTACAAAAAGCACAAGAAATGTGGTTTATTGTATCACAAGTTAGGAAAAGCTACTTTTTTCAGGGGGTAGGATGATTATGCCATTGCATCACTTGGCAGCAAGATGCTTTGGAGCCAAACACGCTTATGGACTGAAGCTGCAAATGTCACAGGTTTTATTACATTTGTGACTGATACCAAAGTCCAATTATTGCTGACATTTGGGGTTTGGGGCTGAAATCTTGCAAAGGTCAGTGTGAACAGTGAAGTAATACTCCCTTGGAACATTTCTTAAAAGGAAAGCTGAACGGGACTCCCCCAGGCATAGAGCAGCTTATGATGGCTACTCTGCGTATTACTTAGCAAAACCCAGGACAAAAGCGATAGGATATAATCTGCAACAAATGGGGCAATTATTGTATTATCTGAACAAGTTTAAATTATACATGTTGGGAGAAGGGCAAATCTTGGGATGATCGCCGCAAGTAGAAAATCAAATCTGAGTCTGTGCTGTGTTTTACAGTTTAATTGTAATGCTTTTTATTCAATATTTAAACAGAACATTGAGTGCTTTAGGTGGAAGAGATGCTTTTAAGTACACCTAGGGGGCTTTAACATGCCTGGTGTAATGTTCTCCCTTTAAAAGACAGACACCTCACCCCACCCAAAACTCCCGTCTCAATATGCAACATCACAATTTGTTTCTAAAAGTTCTATCCCAAAACAGGTTTGCTGTGTAAACGTGGGGTGGGGCTGCTGCTCAAAAAGGGAAGGAATCCATTTGGCATAGCTAACGCTCCCTGGGATGCATTGAGTAAGTTGCACAGTTCTTTGAATCCAGGCCAAAACAAGCTACGTTGGGTCAAGACTGGAGTCTGTGCTTCAATATTCAATTTCTTTGCAAGCCTTTTAACCCAGCGTAATTCAATTCCACCCAAGAGAACGTCCTTTTAACTTTCCTTAACAAAACTTAAGAACATCAGAAGAGCCTGCTGCATCAGGCCAGTGGTCCATCTAGTCCAGCCTCACCGCGGCCAAACAGATGCTTAAGAGAAGCCTGCAAAGCAAGACCTGAGCACAACTGCACTCTGCCCACCTGCAATTCCCAGGAACTGGAATATGGCCTCTGACAGTGGAGGTATGACATGGCCGTTGTGGCTCTCAGCTGCTGATAACCTTATCCTCCTTGGATTTGTTGAATCTTCTTCTGAAGACATTCAAGTTAGTGGCCATCACTGTCTCCTGTGGGAGCGAGTTCTATCATTTAACTATGTGCTGCATGAAATAGCACATTGTTTCACTCTGCCCCGAATCTACCAATATTCAGCCCACGAGTTCTAATACTATATAAGAGATGGAGAAGAACTTTTCTCTATCCACTTTCTCTATGCTGTGTATAATTTTGTAAATGTCTATCGTGTCACCTCTTACTTGCCTTTTCTCTAAACTAAAAAAATACCCAAATGCTGCAGCCTTTTCTCCTAGGGGAGTGGCTCCAACTCGTTGCTTGTTTTACCCTAAATTAGCCTTTCTCAAACTGTTGTTGAACTACAACTCCCATCACCCCTAGCTAGCAAGGCCAGAGCTCAGGGATGATGGGAGTTGTAGTCCAACAACCCACAGGTTGAGAACCACTGCCCTAAATGGAACTGGGCACACTTTGTACTTTCTGAGATGTTAAGCAGAGGGAACTCAGCTGACTGCAGGTACACCAACTCTGTGGAGGAAGCAAATACCTGACCACAAAGCAAACCCTGGAAGGGAATGAAATTATGCCTCCTAATTCTCTAAAAACTGAGGAAAGGCTCAGAGCAGCCCAAATGCAGTCTGCTTGCAAATAACTGGTGTTAGTACAAGTGAGCTCAAGGGAACTCTGGAATGCGACTTTGGCTGAGAAGCAGAGGCAGCCCAGAATCCTGGTGCTGTTGAGAATAATATTAGTCAACTGCAATAAATTTACTCTGTTACCGGAAAATAAATTAGTCATCTTCCCCCTTGTAAAAACAGATTTATGGCACAAGTTATCAATAGATTAGTCTCCCCTATCCAATAAACAGCTCCTTACATAGCAAGAGAATTGCAACTCAATCCTATGCAAGTCTATCCAGAAGTCCCATTGAGTTCTGTGGGATTTACTCCCAGGTAAGTGTGTACAGGACTGAGGTCTTATCAATCTACAAGACAAGCTAAAGATTTTAATGAACCAACAAATTGGTACTATGCATCAGTCTGAAACTATTCTGCTCTATTCAAGGAAAAAAATTATTTCTACAGAACATCCTGGTATTATTAGAAAGAACCATAATATCTGGGAAATGTGGCACAACTCTGAGTTCTCTCTAGTGCGGAGTACCCATGTTTAAAAAATGAACTGAAAGATTCCCCCATCTCCTTGTTTTGGCAGGAGGCTATCTTTGAAATCTATATTCCATTCTCAGCCAAGCTTGGTGCAGATGTACAACTTAGCTGTGATGAAGGTGACAGGGAGAGTGTCATTTTGTAAAAAAAATAAATGATGGCCCTTTTTACCTTTTACTTGGGTTAAGCGGGCCAATACTCATTGCTTTAAAGCTACTTTAAACAGCTAGCGAAGTTCAAAAGTAATGTGCACAGGACAACAGCATGGTCAATTATAGTAGAAGGGTGAGACTAAAGGGACCAAGTCATAATTAAATTAATGTCAATATGGATGCTAGGATCAAACATTAGGAAGAACTTCCTGGTGGTCCAAGCCGTTTGACAGTGGAACAGTCTGCCTTAGAAGGCAGTGTACCCTTGGTTAGAAGTTTTTAAGGCGGATGGCTACCTATCAAGGATGCTGTTGTGGTGAGTTTCCTGCGCTGGCAAGGATTTGGTTGGACTAGATGACCTTTCGAGGTCATTCTATGATTCTGCAGGAAAATGAGGCAGATGCAAAACACCTGCCACCACAAATAAATCACAAGATGCAGCAGTGATTGGACAACTGAGGAAAGACAGGGCAAATTCCCCTGTGAGGAATGGGTACTAATAGTAATGTAAATCAGGTCCAAAAAACATGGAGTAAATTTGCACGTGATGTTTGACAGCACCAGCCCAAATTGCTTACATTTGGGTAAATTTTATTCAGTCTTGATGCCTGTTGAATGTAATGTAGTATATGTAAAATACTGTGTATTTTTCCACATCCACTTCCATAATTGATCAGGGATTTACTTTAATAAATCTGCCTCCCATTATACCTGGCATTTATTTATTTTTTCACTGTTTCTGAATTAGAGCTAGTTTTGTAAATTGGACCTAATACTCCTCCTGTTAGGCCAACAGCTGGCATTAACTTTTCAAACTTTGCGCAGTCTCTTAAGTGATCCATATCATGTCAATAAATAGTTAAATATCTGTCTTACTCGGCAATACTGGAGGGAAAGGATCAGTGCTCAAGCCATATCCTATTGGATAGCATGACTTAATTATGCCTTCTTTTGATATTTTTCAAACCATTCCAAAACAGTCCGAAAACTTCATATTACCCAACAGCTCTTTCATTTCAAACTGTGCATTATTGCCTTGTGGTCAGTGGTAAGAATTCTGGGCTCTGCCTATCTTGAAACTTTCCCCAAAATAAGTTAAGCATCTCTAATGCAAAGATTAATCTTAATAATTGATACAGTCCAACCATTGGGTAGATTTCAAATTTGCAACATTCCCTGTATTGTTGTTGTTGTTGTTACTGAATTTATATTCTGTCCTATACCCAGGGGTCTGTTTGAGATCTGTTACTGTGTTTCTCATTAACCAAGTTTTAAAATGAGCTAACATAGCAGCACACCGCTTGATACACCTGCTGATAAAAAGTCTACAATAGTTTTCAGTCTGTGTCTTTCCTTATGCACTGAACTTATTACAGCTATATTTTCTAGAGAACCAAAATATCTGAAATACATCAGATGGAAGTAATTTTTATTTACCAACTTACCTTCTGATAGCATTCTTTTATTCTAGAGCAGGCATGGCCAAACTTGGCCCGCCAGATGTTTTGAGACTACAATTCCCATCATCCCTGACCACTGGTCCTGTTAGCTAGGGATGATGGGAGTTGTAGTCCCAGAACATCTGGAAGGCCAAGTTTGGCCAAGCCTGTTCTAGAGCTATACCCCACTCTCCCCATTACATTTACAGTAATAAGTGTTGCAGCTCTCTATATCCAAGATCTCTTTAAACCGCAGCAAGGAGGACACCTCATTTCCATGTATTTACATCCCTACAGACCCTGTCCTGCCACTTTCTTCTTACTGGAGTGAAGTTCAGCACTAGGTGCCAAAAGGAAGGTTTGAATGAGATTTACATCTGGGCGTCAAGATGCAGAAAAACTTTTCCGTAACTGAAAAATCCAGAGAAGAAATCATGGCACGATCAGATTCACGCTGGATGCAATTAGAAAAAAAGTCAAGCCAAACCCCACAAGTACCTTTGTTGACAGTTCCTCTCTACAACCCCAGAAATCAAACCAAAACACACACTCACATCCTGTGCTTATATGCAGGGATTATGAGATCACAGTATGAGGGAACATACTGATAAAAACAGAGAGTGTGAAGGAAAATGGTTAATGCAAGTGACACCACGAATAAAGTGGGCAGGAATGAGTGACTGCGTTGGTGAGACAAAGCTGTAAGGCACGTCAACGTTTTAATTAAAAAATTATGTAGCAGAGATGATGCTAATGAGCCAATAATCTCAAGAGACCATTTCTACAATTCCTGTCTAGTTTCAATGCCCTTATTAGCCCGAAGTGAATAGTTCTTTTTTTAAACCTAGTAGAAAACAAGCCCACCACACTTCTTTAAATACCACAAGCGTCTGGCATTAATCATGGAAGACCATGTGGAACTGAGGCTGACACACTATGACTCACCTAAGACCAGACAGTTGAGCTTGGTTGAGGTCTGCCATAGCCAAGGACTATCTGCTAGAATCAGTTCTTTCCACCAACCCCTTCTGTCCCTTCAGAGCTGTACATGGCATCTCCACCATGCAACCCAGGCTCTCCCCATCCCAATACCTGGAAGTTCTTCATAAATATCTTCGTCTGGCTCTGTGCTTGGTTGCTGAGAAGGAACGCCACTTTCCTCAATGTCATCATATTCTTCTTCATCCTCCTCAAGAATATCTTCAGATCCCATGTCTGTTCAGAAGAATGCAAGAGCTGTTCAACAGGTACCCACCCAGTGAACTCAGCCATAAGGAATGTGAAAGAAAAGCAAAATAATTCTGAAGCTTCCATTTTAAATCCAAGGAAATTCAATGCCCCAGTTCTAGCTTATTAAGAGACGCCTCTGAAATACAGATGTGACTCTTTTTATTTAGCTAGCACCAGCTGAATAAAAACAGGCACATCTCTATTTCAGCGGAATTTAACCCAGTAGCATGTCCTCAGCTTATTACTATGTATATTTCTTTGGAAGCAAGTCTAGCCGAGTCTAGAAGAACTTATACCCAAGTGTGCAAAGGATTCCTTATTCACACTCACACAGAAAGCTGAAATCAGGAAACGTGTTACACAAAAATGGCCACAATGAAACTCCAAGATCAATAAACAGAAAATCTATTAGAAAGCAATAACGATTTGTATTCCAACATGCAATGTAAACAAAGGCTCTTTTCAACAACTGGCTTACCTCGTATTGCGTGTCTCAACGTCTTCACCCATTCCACAGCTTCCTTGGAAGTAGCAGCTGTAAACTGTTCAAAAAGTGGATTTTACTAGTAGGAATCATGAGCATAAAAATACAGCCAGCACAGTATCAGTAATGAAAAGAAAGTAACATTCTTGTCACTTCTTCAAGGCACCATTAGCAATTCTTTACATGTCTTCTGGTACTTTTCTTGCAAGGATGCTTCTTATAATGTACAGTTAATTTTGACAAATTTACGTAATTGAAGCAGAGGATGATGGATTTGGAACTCTGATCAGCAGCTGGCAGCTGTGCAGAAAAAAAAGCTGCTTCTCTTCATCAATGTCAAAAGCAGGACTGATGAACAAAATTCGCCCTTGACAATTAGAAGACACCCATGAATTTCTTTAGACTGCTGGGTACAGTTTTCTTAAAAATGTTCTTGTCAGATTCCAACACAGTACCTGACAACTTAATTAACTGGCTTTCAACTGCAATCTCAGATATTTAAAACTTATTAAACTTACATTCCACACTGATGCCTAGCTGATAGATCTTGAATCACATAGCTGATATGTGCCTTTAACTTAGATTTCCTTCCCTGTCCTCTAAGCAATACAAGATATGTTTAACATTTGGGATATATATATATATAGATATATAGATATATATACACACATACATAATATTTACATTATTATTCATCCAAGAGCAGACCTATTAGATAATAGATATTTAAATATAAGCTGTGAAATGGAACAGCAGATAAAAATGGTATATTGGTTGTTCTTATCCAAAAAGATAGTATAATGTTTAATCTATTCATATACATATATATATGAATGAATGTACAAGGTAAGCAAATCAAGAGTTACTTTTCCTTCAACATGTCAGGAGTTGTTTTATTGAAACGTTAATGTCTTCATAACTGGAACAGTAACAGTTTTTATCAATTTCATTTCAAGATGACATAAGAAGTCCAACCTGATAAATGCGTTTATCAGGAGCAGCGATTTCAAAACAGCAATCTTTCTTTCCATCCTTCCGAAGGGTATTATTCATTCTGACGGTGTAGCCATCTATAGCAAATTCACCTTTCTGTTGTTTGTCTGTCGTAGATAAAAAGCAAAGATAGAACTTCATTTGCAACGCTGAACGTGAATGGCACGGCAGGTTATCATTTATTCAGATTTTGTTTTCCATTTCATGAATATTCGAGAGAATAGGTTAGACATTATTAGCCGAATGGTTTAGGTGATACTATGAGTGATTAAAAAAAAGAAAAACCTCTCCTTTAAAGAGAAGGTACAAACAAAGCACATTTTTATGAAAGCTGCCTACAGAATCCCCCAGGATGATACTTACAGATGGTCACATTTAGTGAGAAGTACATGCAATGATTTCTGTACCCAGGGAGAACCAAGAACTGGAACATGGAACTTGCAAGACAAGTGCATCATAAATCAGTGTCTCTTTCTGGTTCAGTAGCCACTGGAAAAATCTGTCCAGTGAAGAAGAACTTACTGATCTCCTTGGTACATCTGCCCCACTATTGCATCTCAGAAAAGAAGAAGTGAACTTCAGAGGGTGTTAACAACAACTGTAACAGGGGGTTCTTCACCTACTGACCAATGTGAAGGAATCTAAAGGAGCCTACAAAATGCTCAGCTTATTCTGACTTCTTCTGAAACAACCTAAAAGCCAAGTAGCAGCATACGCAACCATTTCAAGATAAAGGTACCCTCAGCACAAACAGAAAATTGCTTTGGAGACCTCTTTGCATAGCCTTCTTAACATATTAAGCTATGGTCTGGGGAAAAGGGTGAACACTAAACAGGGTTGAAGTATACTGACGACCCTGCTGTTTAGATAAAAGCAAAGCAAGCTAGGAAACTTCTGAGAAAGCTCTCACAAATTTGAATATCTATCAGTATAATGTTCAGGGCCTACATGTGCAAAGTACACTGGGGAGAAACAAAGAAGCATTGTGCACAAACAAACGAGATCGAGGCCACATTGCACTCCTATGAGGTAAACCAGCCCATGGTTTAGCACATTGTCCAAACCCACCTAAACTTGCGGTTTGTCCTGCTCTAGACAAACCATGAGCTCTGGCCAACGTTTGTTCTATGGCTTACCATTTGTGGCTTTTCAAACCAAACCATTGCTGAGCTCAGAGCAGCCCTGCAGCAGCAGGACCAAAGTATGAGCAATGCAGCAGGGATCTCTCTGGGAACCTCCGCATCTGCACTAAGTCATGGATTGGCTTAGCGTTACAATACTAACCAGTTCAATGAGTGAACCAGTATTTTTCAAGCACAATCCAAAGTGTTGGTGCTGACCTTTAAACCCCTAAATGGCCTAAGCCCAGTATACCTGAAGGAGCATCTCCACCCCCATCGTTCTGCCTGGACACTGAGGTCCAGCTCCGAGGGCCTTCAGGCGGTTCCCTCACTGCAAGAAGCGAAGTTGCAGGGAACCAGGCAGACAGTCTTCTCGGTAGTGGCAACTGCCCTGTGGAACGCCCTCCCATCAGATGCCAAAGAAATAAACAACTATACGACATTTAGAAGACATCTGAAGGCAGCCCTGTTTATGGAGGTTTTTAATGACGGATGTTTTAATGTATTTTTAATCTTTTGTTGGAAGCCACCCAGAGTGGCTGGGGAAACCCAGCCAGATGGGCGGGGTAGAAATACATACATACATACATACCAATATATATAAGCTAACTGTCCTGCATTTTGCAACAACACCATGCAAACCATTCCTGGGTCTAAATAATCAAAAGGAAAACATTTTAACATGCATCAGGAAATAAATAATCTCCATTAAACTTGTGGCATGCCCATGTTGTACTAGCTGCAATTGACTAGAGGAATAGTTAGAACTGTTCTTCTGCTGTAATTCACCAGCAAGTTTCCATGAGATCTAATGCATGGTGCGAAATCCTCAATATCCCCCTTTTCTTTAAAATCAGCACATTTCTAGACCTCTTAGGAGGGTTCTGATCATACCTTTGAAAATGTGCAAAAGCTCCCAATTGCCACTCATTTACACAAATACAGCATATGCTCACATATCTATTTCGGAATAAAACCGCAAAATGGTCAATAATATAGGCGAAAGAGTGCCTATATTCTTGACTTGAATAATTTGCGTTGAGCATAGAATCCAAAGTCTGTTAGTGGAGATTATTATCAGCCTAAGGTGTAAGTGAACTAGTAAAGTGTACAGATTGAAGAAGTAGCACATGTGGCACAGCAGGTCTGTATCAGGGAGGATTACAGATTATATCTCAGACTAAGGTGGCAGGGAGAGAATTTTGCTGCCTGGGAGGTGAATGGATATACAGGACAGCTCTTCACAATAGAGGATGGCCGAAGAGTTGACCATTCCATTTCTAGAAATGATAACCTGGGATGCCATTAATATAATGTGAGAAAGTAAACCACAGCCTGCTATATATATATCTCCTCTTGCAAGAACTAAGAATCATTAAACAAAATAGGCAGCAATTTTTTTAAAAGTTGTCAATAGGTTTTTTTTCACACATTCAAAACCATGTTGTGTGTAGCCAGGGCATGTCACTAGGGTAAACTGCATAGCTAAATTCAAAGTAAACTAAACACAAAGAGGGTTAGATAAAGTCATGAGTGACAGGGTCACCAGTGGCTACCAGACTGGATGGCTAAGGAATACAAACATGCTCAGAGTCACCCCAAATACCTACAAGCACAAGAAGCTGGAAGGAATGAGGGAAGTTGCCCTGTGACTTCTCTTACATTTCCTCAGACATAAATGGTGCTGCCTACTACCAGAAACAGCTGTTTTGTCCTTAAGGTAAGAGCATCTACTGGCAGGCATCCGATAGAGCTAAACTTGGTTTACTGGCAACGGTATCCACATACAAAGCACGCTCAGCCTTCTTACAGAAGTTCATTGATAGGTAAAATGGTAAAGGACCCCTGGAAGGTTAAGTCCAGTCAAAGGCGAATATGGGGTTGTGGCGCTGATGTCGCTTTTAGGCCGAGGGAGTTGGTGTTTGTCCACAGACAGCTTTCCGGGTCATGTGGCCAGCATGACTAAACCGCTTCTGGTGCAACGGGACACTGTGACGGAAGCCAGAGTGCACAGAAATGCTGTTTACCTTCCCACCGCAACGGTACCTATTTATCCACTTGCACTGGTGTGCTTTCAAACTGCTAGGTTGGCAGGAGCTGGGAGAGAGGAGCAGGAGCTCACTCTGTTGCGGGCATTCGAACCGCCGACCTTCTGACTGGCAAGCCCAAGAGGCTCAGTGGTTTAGACCACAGCGCCACCCCCATCCCTAAAGTTCATTGATAATACATTGGACATGAAGCAAAACTCAAAGCAATTATTATCTACAAAACCTTCATGGCATGCCTGGAAAACGTTCAGGTAAGGGCTCTTTTCCTTTCTAATGGATACAATTTAATTATATTTTGCAGAGGGCTGATACAGCAAGAGTTTGCATGCAAATATGCTTTCTCTCCTCTGTGTGTGTGTCTTTGTTCAAAATTGCTGTTTCTTCGCTCACACATAGATGGAGGGGAGGTCTGTCATAGGGCTGGGTGCTATATCATCCAAAACCAGTTTGAAGTTCATATCGTGATATTGGTTTCATAATTTTTGACCTGGCAATATGTCGCAAATCATGATGTGTGCGCGCACGCATGCACTATGCAAAAATCACAATGCAAAAAAAAACCCCACACAAAACCAGCAGGTGCCTCTCCATAGCTCCATTCTTATTTCAGACACTGAGATATATCAGTTTATCGTGATGTTTAGCTGTTGATATATTGCGATGTTGAAAACCAGATATTGCCCAGCCCTGGCTGTCACCTTCCAAACCCTGGAAGCCTCTCCCTTTCAAGAAATTCAAGAGACACCTTGAACTATTTCCTAACTATTAGCTCCATTGACAAAACATCTACTAGTCAATCTGGACCATTAACAACAAAACGTATGGCCAGCCAGCAGCTATAACAATAATTACTTGTAAACAACAGAATTAAATGGTGCTGCTAACATTCTTGCAATGGCCTTTGAAAACAAATTTTGCAATCATACTGCCTTCCTAATAAGACTCACAGTGGAATCCTAGTAAAGATTCATCTTCAAGCTGCAAGTAGTTCCAATTCAGCCGAGAATCATTAGAAATTCAAAAAGCAGTTAACCATTTTCTGTAATAAAAAGTTCAGTAGATCTGGGTTCTTTTCTACCTCAAGGGAAACTCCAATGCTATAATTATGAATCAAATTTATTTTTCTGCCTCTGAATGCAGCCCTAAACATTTTTTTAACAGGCAGTACTGTAAGGGCATTCTCCGAAACACCTGCTGCAAGGTAGATGGGAAATGGACCTGTGCTGAAACAAGGGAATGTCTTTCACTTTTCACGGTAGCATCAGTCACTAGTTTGAGCCTTCTTAATTGTTTTTCTTTAGTCTTACTTGAACTCTGCTTACGTCACAAGGCAATCTCAATGCGGAGGACAGATCTACAGGTCATGCCTAAATAACATGAGTTCTCTGCCATGTATGATTGTTAAAAAACATTTCCTTAACTTCACAATCTAAACTGTCTGCTCACACAGTGCTTCTGCAATTAGTGCTACTGCAGTTGTTAAAAAACATCCTTGAGCTAAAGGATGTTTGCCAAGTGACAGATTTGGTATTTCCTGAATGAGACTTCTGCACAAGAGACACAAAGAGTGTTAGCATAGCAAACATCTCAGAAAAGGAACAGCTGGCCTTTAATATTAATTAATTTGATGTTTACACTGCACACACACACACACACTCAGATGCGCGCACACACATTTCTTGAGGTGTCCCCTTCATCAAATCTATGTCTAAATACATAACAGAACTCCTAGAAGACAACACTCCTTTCCCATGTATGTTTAGTTTGCTGCGTAAATCAGTCCACCGTGGGTATATAACTACAGCAAACCTCTTGCACAGCTATATGCAAAATTGCCCATTCTCAGACTTTTGTAGTAATCTAGAAGCAGAATGTATTGGTGTGCATACTAATGTCAGCTTTCGGGGTGGCCTTAATTTTGCAGCACACCTCATGGCATATCTATGAAGAGTCTCTCTCTCCCTGAAACTTTTGTATAGCAACTAGTGTGTCTTGGTGTACAAGTAACTTCTTGGGTTGTTTTCAAGCAACAACCATTTGGAGGCACACTCCCCAATAATTTCAACAACATGTGTACCAAGTACAGTGGTACCTCGGGTTAAGTACTTAATTAGTTCCAGAGGTCAGTTCTTCACCTGAAACTGTTCTTAACCTGAAGCACCACTTTAGCTAATGGGGCCTCCTGCTGCTGCCGCACAATTTCTGTTCTCATCCTGAAGCAAAGTTCTTAACCCGAGGTACTATTTCTGGGTTAGCGGAGTCTGTAACCTGAATCGTATGTAACCTGAGGTACCACTGTATGCTCAAAGCAGTGGAGTGGCAGTTCCTGGGCACGCTGGCCATTTTGCACATATGAAAACCACAGATAAAGCCAGCAAGAAAATGCTGGCAACAGGCTACAATGGAGGCAGGTGGCTCCTGGCTGCCATTATTCGTTATTAAGAAAGGAAATCGTGAGATGCAAGAGGAATTGCAGGAGACTGAAGTACTTGGAAGAGAGCCAGGGAGCACTAGATGGCACAATGGGCACTGCTCACCTTTGTGGAAGTTGCCAGTGTGCACATGCCAATTCATAAATAAGAACTGCCTCCAGTTTTTTAACTACTGCAACCAACCAACTTTCATCAGACTTCTCTGAAATTCAGAAAACATCTGCCCCTCACCAAAGAGATCTTCTCTACCAAATTTCACAATTATAGGACAAATCACCTTTGGAAGGGGTTATATAATACAGTGGTACCTCGGGTTACAGACGCTTCAGGTTACAGACACTTCAGGTTACAGATTCCGCTAACCCAGAAATAGTACCTCGGGTTAAGAACTTTGCTTCAGGATGAGAACAGAAATCGCGCAGTGGTGGCGCGGTGGCAGAGGGAGGCCCTATTAACTAAAGTGGTACCTCAGGTTAAGAACAGTTTCAGGTTAAGAACAGACCTCCAGAACGAATTTAGTTCTTAACCCAAGGTTCCACTGTATTTGTAATTTTAACATGGAATGAAATACATCCTAAGTATATAGGTGTTCCCACAATGCAAACTGTTCTGCCTTGCAAATTCAAGATTGTCATTAATTCCATCTGGAACTAAATTGAGACAAGAAGATGGTAAACAGGTACGAAACTTCAAAACCACTTACGGAGGGGAGGAGAGAAGAAGAAACAACAAAGGAAACTAAGTGGGGATAATGCTAAGGCATCTTGAAAACTGATCAAAGTTTGAGGGGGGGGGGAGGACCTATCTGAAATTCCAAAGGAAAGAACAGAAGAGATAAGACAACATATAGCAGATACAGTACATTCACGCCATCTGGAAACACAGAGACCATTATACAAAGGCCATGAATGTTGCACGGGAATCCGGAATGCCTCAAAACAACAGGGCGACCCTAGAGGTCTGCAAGCAGTCAACCGCATTGCACTGGATTCTAAGATAAACCACAAATTTTTACAATACCTTTGTCACTTCCATAATAGTAGAAGACTGTTGGAGTCAGAGCACACCACCGCTTTTGCCACTCAAAGCCAAGAAAGCTGTGGTCTGCAATTAACACAATCTATATTAGATGGGCATTCTACACAAAATTCAGTAACACACTTCATATCTGTTTTCATTACAGATTTTCTTTTTTAAGGATGGAACTGACTTCTCAATTAAAAAGCAGAAATGTAATATTGGAACAAAAAATTTTAAGCAGTGCAAATAAACAGTAATTTATGATTTATTATTTCTACTGTATTTTTTGTTAGTCAAAATAATGGTATATAGGCAAGTATATGTGCTAGTATGATTTTTTTTGTGTTGGGGGGGAGTGGAGAGAGAGAGAGATTTTCCTAGGACTTTCCCCCTTTCCTTGAAGTATCAGTAGGTGGTTGAAGAATGGCAAAACTTTAGACAAGGAAAGACTAGCTATTTTTCAACTTCCAGCATAGTGAGTTAACAGTTCCAAGTACATCCTGCCAAACTTTTCTTGATCTTTAAACACTGGCCCAGCTCAGTCTTGCTTTACAGCAATCTTGTATGATGGAGGGCCTACAATGCATCCCCTTCAGAAATCTAAAATTTGAAGAGGCAAGTTACGCAAATTTGCGCATATTCATATCATTTCCAACTTAAATTTTGCTTCTGCAGCTTGTAAGGTCTTAAATCCATAAGAGTGGGGGGGGGGGGGAGACTCTTTTCTCAAAAGAATTGCATCCAGCAGTTCAATCTACAGATTTATGCTTGATCCTCTATGCACTTCAAGGTGTTTAGCAATACCTGCTGAATTTGGGAGTTAGTCTAGCTACAACAGGGAATGTAATTCTTACAATATATAATTGTGTTTCTTCAAATTAATGGGTTCTGTCTCGTATATCATTCCCTTTAATTGTTGACTAGAATAGATCACATGCTGTTTCAGATGCAGATTTATAAAAAAAATTAAAGATGTGCCCAGCAAACTTGAATAAAATAAAATTATGTCCCCGCCCTGCATAATTGACATGGCACACACACACCATTTGAATGGCAATGCCCATCTTTGGCCCCTAGGATTTGGCTCCTATGGGGAAGGGCATAGGAATCTCTTAGGACTAGCTAAAATTCTCACTGTGACCTGGCATCCCGCCCCCGCCCTCACTGTAAGACTTCAGAGCCCATGCTGGTTCTTGAAAGTCATGAGCTGTGGGAAAAGGGAGAAGGAAAGAGAGGTTTTTAAACAGGGTTGCGATGATCCAAAACAGCACATTCAGTCCCATGTTGACTGCAGTGCCCCACGTCTTCATGCTGTTCATCAAATTCCACCCAGTGATGGATGCATTTTTAAAGGTCTCTTTATAGCACCCTCAAAAATAGTCACACACTTTTCAGGACTCTCCAAAGAAAGCCACTCATTTCGTGGTTTTAGTCTTCTGAATACTTCTTGCTATTCCACTAGCTAAGAGTTCTTCCCACCTGTGCTACCAGTGACAGCAGTTGCAATGGGGAGCAGTAGAGAGAAGCCATAATTTAACTTTTCCAAAGCTGCTTACCTTTTCTGCGTTTTTCCAGGTACCCAGATTTTAAAACACACTGAAGGTCTTGCGCTGCAACTGGTAGGAACTGATTCCCTGAAAAAAAGAGAAAAAGTAGTGGGTAGTATTTTTTAAAAGCATTGGCAAATCGTTATCAAACAGGGGGAAATATAACCACTAGTTATTAGTGAATGTTCAGTATATTTGTAGACATGGGTCAGTCCCACTTTTAAGCCAAGATGGTGGGGCTTATAAGTGTGAAATTGTTGTATTCCATTCCCTCTTCCAGGCAGCCCTCCTTCTGTGGCTTGGGAGTAATTTCCTGTGTTTTAGGAGGAGAGACACTTGGTTAGGAGCACTCAAGCACTTTCCTCAAGCAGCAGTGCAATTGCGGGAGACAGCATTCATAACACCAGTTTCAAAAAAAACCTAGAACAGATACTAGTTACTACACAGATTGGTGAAGTAAAGAGTGCATCTGAGCATGCCTGTCTTTTACTATAACCAAGGTCCACAAATATAAAATTAAGAACATCCCCAAGTCTTATCAACAACTGGGGTGCATCCTATACTGATGTTTAATTTTTTAATATTTAATATGTTAGGAAAAAATATTTTAAAAGGAATGGAAAAAAAATAGCTTATGAATAGCACCAAATTAGGGAAGATTTAAGCAATCAATTAATTGACACCGATTTTTTCCCCATCATGACAGCTCTAAATAATAGTCCTTTGAAGATTTGTTACATAAGTAACATTAATTACACCTTAAGATTTAAGATAACATACACTATGAATTATTCTTGACATCTTTTATTAGTACTTAAAATCATCTTTCCTATACCAGGCATTGATGGACACCTGCCAGTTGTCAATTTATACCACTAGGGTGCTCCAGTAGTCAGCAGAATTGAGACAGAACTCTTGAAAGCACACATTTCTCCTCATTTTTTTTAAAGCTTTACCATTTTACCATTGGTTGCCTCTTTGCTACACTTCAACAAATACTGCAAATAATTAAACAGTAATTAATTTTTCCCCTTTAGTTCCCATATGCTCCTTTTTCTACATCACAGTAGTTAAGAGAGGCATTGCATGGATTTTAAAGGCTCAGATGGAGTGCAACTGCAAAGCAGGCAATTACCCAACTGTCAGCAAATTACAATGATCACCAAGAGCTCTTGGCATCCAGATCAAGGTTGGCATTGGGCAACATGAATAATCATTTCCCAGCATGACACTCTAGGCAATCATGTCATTCACAGCATTGTCTGCATGCTTTTGGGTTACTGGAGAGAAATTTCATCATCAACATGGAAAAGACTGGGGAGTCTCTGGTTATGTCATCTGGCAAAGAGAGCAAGGACTTCTTTGCACAATCTGCTTAAATCAAACCTCATGGCTTCTTGTTTCCAAGGCATTGTAGCAGTGCTGCTATAACAGGCTAGCCATATATTCAAGCTGGTACTGCCATAATACATTACCTTTCATATCTTCTTTCCTTAAACTCCCCCCCCCCAATGAAAAAGTGCAATATTTCCCCCCTTCTGCTATGAGGCGCAAGTTGAATAACTTCCCACAATTATGAACCATCAACACCTTTTTGCTGAATACTGCCAATAACAACAAAGTTTCATTTGTGTACTGGTAATGCACTATTTATTTTGACAGGGTTCCACAAGTGGCTAAGCTTTTCCGAGTGGCCACGCACATAAGTAGTCAAATGACCAGTTGCATTTTTATTTATTTCTTGTGCTAGCCAAATGCCACTGCAACATCCAAAGAAGGAAGAAAGGGGGGGACGGGGACAGCAGTCGCTACATTTGCAGTAAAACCATGATCAAATCCACCAAAATTTCTTGTTACCCAGAACAAGAAGTAATTCTCAAATAAAATGTGTAAATTAGATATCAGAGCCTCTTTTGCAACTGACCGCTAGTCCATCCAGGTCTTTCCTCCTAATCTTCCTAGCTGCCAGGGCAAAGAGAGCCACCTTATAAGTCACAGAGTCATCAGTATCACTCAGCAGCTATTTCACCCTGCAAATGAGGACGGTAAATTTCTCCTTCATCCCTACCCATCAGGTAGCAAAAACTGTCTGGTCTGAGATTACTTTCATCAGCATATGACTCCTCCTGCTCTTTTAAAAGCATATGACTCCTCCTGCTGTTTTAATGGCTGGTCGTGGGCTCTCTCCTTCTTTAAATGAGGATCAAATGAAAGCAAAGTAAGTCTTCCTTCATCAAATGTACTGTAAAGAAAGGGAAATAAGCAAGGATTGTGTTTTTCCCATTTCCCATTTGCAACTTTTGTGACATATAGTGGTATCTCGGGATGCGAACGGGATCCGTTCCGGAGCCCTGTCTACATCCCGAAGCAAATGTAACCCGTGTCTGCGCCTAAGCGCATGTCGCATTTCGGCGCTTCCGCGCATGCGCATGACATCATTTGGAGCATCTGCGCATGCGCGCGCGGCGAAACCCAGAAGTTACATGCTCCGTTACTTCCAGGTCGCCGCAGAGCGCAACCCGAAAATATTCATCCCGAAGCGTATTTATCCCAAGGTATGACTGTGTACTACAATACTTTCTGAAGGCTCAGGGCAGGTCACAGCATAAACATACAAAATACATAATAAAAACAAGAACAGAAGAAGTCAATAACCCCCCCTCCGGTGACACATTTAAAAGGACATAGAATATTAATCAGCCAAAGGCATGGTTGAAAATTTTTATTTTATTTTTTTGCCTGACGCCTAAAGATGTTTAATGAAGGGCCCAGGCAAGCCTCCCTGGGGAGAGCATTCCACACACAGAGCTTTTAAAACACGTGATGTCCGACAGCTAAATCTTATAGGAGTCCATTTTCCCCTTCTTAAATAATCATATCCTTTGTAAAGCAAATATATACTCATTTGCCATGCTGCTTTAAAATGGTTGGTTCTGGGGCGAAAGTGCATGGCAGTGTTTTATCAGGACTGTGTAGCCCAAATGCCAACTTTAGTTGAAAATAAATATGACGCCTCTAAGATCAAAAGGGGGACTTGTAGCAGCTGACAATCTTAAATCTAGCATGGCTAGAGGATGAAAAAATAATATGTCTGTAAGCTCCTATAATACCCACGACAAACTCATTAATATGAACGATGTTTGCTTCACAAGGCACACTATACACAGCACAAGGGATGCCGTCTTCATTTTGAGAAGCAAATCAGTAATCAATATTTGTAGAAGCAAGCTAATCCTTTGTAAAATCACTGGTTTAGTGATTGAAGAGTTTGCTCCATCTACACAGTTAATCCCTCTTCATCTGTTTGAGCCCTCTATTTATTTCAGCCACTTACAATGGTAGCTGTGTCAGATTAATACATCTCCACATGCTAAACATGCCTTGACAACTGACAAAAGCTTACTACTGTCAGGATAATCTCTACAAACACAGGGATTTTTCTTAGCGAGCCAGAAGGCAACATCCAGAAATCAAATGTTTGCAAAGGGTCTTAACTTCAAGTGACATGGCCTGCTCCCACATCACCAGTTACAGTAACCACCTTACCACTGAATCTTTTTCTAGCCCTCATGGACATTTTTTCTTTAAACTGGAAAGATGCGAAACTGCTTAAGTCATGGGAAGATTGATTATGATTATGATTATGATTTACCAAAGCAAATACTTCATATAAGAGATGTGCCTCCAAATGAACTCTCATCAATCCCAACCTCTCCAGCCATGCCACTTGGAGGTGATGGGACTTATCTGGAGGGCAACACCGGGATGACTGGTTTACGGCATGTAAAAAACTTTTTAACTATGCATGTCAGGGGGCTGGACTAGATGACCCTTGGGATCCCTTCCAACTTGGCAATTCTATGATTCTATAGAGGGAAAACCTTAAAAAGAAAATAACAATAACAAAAATTAAACTAAAATCCTGCAAGTTTGCCACCAACAGAATGCATGCAAATGATGCCTGCAACATTTGACCTACTTCTTTTCCTTGAGAAACCTGGATTGGCAAAAGTTATTTCAAGATAATGGCACTTGTTCTAGATTAAAGATCGCCCTGTAAAACAAAACAGCATAAACTCCTGAGCTGAGGATGGACCCTAAGGGGAGAGGCTGCAAACTGTCACAAAAAGGAAGCAAACCATAACTCCTGCAAAATAAAAATGCATTGCAAATTCATTCAAGAGTCGAAAACCATGTCAGATTAAAGCAAACACATTAGGTCAGTGTTTTTCAAACTTGGGTCCCCAACTGTCGGTGGACTACAACTCCCATCATCCCTTGCTAGCTGGACTAGTGGTCAGGGATGATGGGATAATGTAGGCCAACAACAGTAGGGACCAAAGTTTGAGAAACACTGCTTGGGGATTGTATGTTAAGGCACCAAGGTGCAGTGAACACATTGCACAGTCTCACATACTGCATAGTGCTTGCATACAAATGAGCTTCCATGCTTGTACACTTTCCCTTGGTCCTCCAGCCCTAACCTTCCTCCTCTGCAGGTGTGGAACATCCCATGTGGGTGTCCACGGTTGGAAGAGTGGCCAGTCAGCAAAACAACCCTCTGCTTTCCTGATGTGCTTTCATTTGGGCTACAGAGATTGGCATAGGTGAGATGAGCACACAAGACTGATGGCAGGCAGCCATTGGGGCTCTCTACATCACAAAGTGACACACCAGTGAGACTTAACCCTCCTCTGAAACCTAGAGTTCTTTTCCTCGGTTTTTGGAAAGAACTTCGTTGCATGATGTGAATGGGGTGGCGGGGAGTAAAAGCAAAGTTTATCATCATTACAGATCTATAAATATTGCTGTTGGGATGTGTGTGGTTTTTTTGTGGGCTTCTTTCTCCCACCTCCACATTTTTACACAATTCTCTCTCCCAATTTCTGGCCAGATTACAACCAGAAGCAGCTCACCCAGTGAGGCGAAGATGTACTCACAGCTCCTTGCAGCAGGAGCACCACTGCCACTCACCTGCCCCAATGCTAGAACAGAAAAGCGGAACAGAGCAACAAAGGAGAATGCTGAAATCCTGAGACAAATACCTGAGGTACCTCAGATTGCTAATTATCCTAAGAGGGATGGCTAATCTGTGGGTCTCACTATGTTACTGGCCTCCAACTCCCATCAGCCTCAGCCAGCACAGTCAGTCAGACCTGTATTCCAGCAACATCTGGGAGGACAATAGATTGGCCACCTCACCCCTGTTCTAGAAGATTCTCTTCTTTCACCCAAAATATCCCACCATTTACACAAATGACCTCAACTCTAATATGGGCACTGTTAAGGAAGTGGAAGCAACTGACAAACAATGTGTGGCCCGCACAGCAATTGTATGTTATTTGAACAGCCTTGTACCTGGCGTTCCTAAGGAATTCTAAGAAACACCCCCCCCCAAAAAAAAATGGTTGCAGTTTTGAAAAGTTCAATCTGCCATCTTGATTCAAAATGGCACCCGACAGTAACCAAACACAGATGAAAACCTGCTCCTTGCTCTCAGGAGCCATCGTGTGAAATTTAGTTACACTATCTGAAGAAGTGTCCAAAAGCATAGCAAACCGACAACTTTCCAAGATATATAGTACATACAGTGGTACCTCAGGTTAAGAACTTAATTCGTTCTGGAGGTCTGTTCTTAACCTGAAACTGTTCTTAAACTGAATCACCACTTTAGCTAATGGGGCCTCCTGCTGCCACTGCACCGCCACTGCACGATTTCTGTTCTCATCCTGAAGCAAAGTTCTTAACCCGAGGTAATATTTCCGGGTTAGTGGAGTCTGTAACCTGAAGCGTATGTAACCTGAAGCGTATGTAACCCAAGGTACCACTGTACACACACACAAATAAACACACACAGAGAGAGAGAGAAAGAGAGAGAGAGGGGGGGGGGAGAGAGAGAGAGAGAGAGAGAGAGTTTTACTATTTTCACATGAATACAAGCAAAAAGTAGAAGATTAAGAAAAATGTTAAAAGACTAGCAAGGTTTATTCTGTGACTTGGAGAAACATAAGGTGCCCATAAAATGTGTGTTCCATCTCCTTTTAACATGACTCCTATATAAGGGAGTTTCAGTCTTGCTGATGACTTATGGGTTTTTACATAGCTCTACCAGACAGATGTTCATGCTTAAGGCCTGGCTGTAAGACGGAAAGAGGGGAAACAGCTGGAATGAGCAGCAAGCACCAGCAAGCCAAGTGACAAAATAGAATGCTGAAATCCTGAGGCAAACCGCAAGCAAGAGGAAAACACCATCTGAAGGATTGTTTTAGGGTGCCTGCTATTCTAGAAATTTATCTCTTCCCCTCGTCCATCCAAGTTACACAAGCATTCACACCTGCCTCCTCCTCTTCTAATAAAACTGGCCATTAGAAATGTTGAAACAGGAATATCTATGTTTCCCCCTTCTGGTTCGCTGTTTCCATATGGCGATAAGGATATGAAACAGAACCCAGCACATGCAACCATGTCCAAAGCCTTCATGAAAAACAAACAGTTTACACGTTAGAAGAACTTGCTCAAGTTACTATCAAGAGAAATATGCAGAATGAATGCTGGACACCATATACCCTGGCAACATTTAACAACATTACGTGTGCCAACAGCATGGAAAAAATGAGCATTCTTTTCAGCTCCTGGGAGATTGCTAAATGCTGCATATATTTTTATATCCCCCCTCTCCCCTTGTGCAAGCAGAAGGAACAAAAAATATTTGTTTAATATGCACAGATACTCAGGATCCCCATTCTGAGCAAAGTATGAACTTCGTACTAATTGCAAGCAGGTTTTTTATATTCTTCAGTACACTAGTTTTTGGTACATAACTATATTTAAGTACCAAATAAGAATATTGCTAAGGTTTCAAAGCCATCAATTATTAACTGGGCTTCCCCAGGTCCTACTGTTGTACCGATGTTGTACCGATGTTTGCCATCCTGATGCACCTGAAACTTCCTCAATCTTCTAATAAGGATCAGAAGTGAAGTCACCTGTTGCAACATCTTCTGGAAGCAAACTGCCACAATCTTATGATCATATCTCAGCAGAAAAATAGAGTAGGAAGGGACCCGATGGATCATCTAGTCCAAGGGTCAGCAACCTTTTTCAGCCATGGGCCGGTCCACCATCTCTCAGACCATGTGGGGGGCCAGACTATATTTTGAAAAAATATACGAATTCCTATGCCCCACAAATAACCCAGAGATGCATTTTGAAGAAAAGGACACATTTTACTCATGTAAAAATACGCTGATTCCCGGACCGTCCGCAGGCCGGATTGAGAAGGTGATTGGGCCTGATCCGACCCCCGGGCCTTAGGTTGCCTACCCCTGATCTAGTCCAACTCCCTGAAATGCATGCATATGCACGCACATGACGTCAAAAATAAAATTAAAAAATGAATGAAAAATGCAAATATGATTGAGCAGGGATTCAAACCTAAAAGCACCACGTATTGCACACTATTCACTATTTAGACTGCTCAGAAGTAAGTCTACTGATTTCAGTGGGACTAACTCCCAGGTAAGTTATATGTAGGATGGCAGCCTTAACCACGTATAACTTTCCCTGAATATGTGCCCACTAAACAGAACCATTTAATATCCATTTCAGTGGTTGGTAGTCAGGTATTCTTTTCCTCAATGTCAGAACGTCTTACGCAAAAGTTGGCACTTGGATTTGCTGGCTTTTGTCTTCTTTCCACACCTCTTCTTTCCTTTTTGTTTCACGTGCGTGAAACTATAAGCTGTTGTTTGAATTTGAAAACTGCCGCAAGTGCATTGGAAGAAAGGCAATATATAAATATAAGTAAAGGAAGGAAGAACAAGCAGTGTGAGAAGTCCTTGCTTCCCAGATCCCCAAAAGACCTCAGAAGAGACCTGATAAGCACTTTTCCCTTTGTCAATCAAGAAAAAAAATCTGGCTGACTAAGCGGTTTTTGTGCTTTCCCCCTTACCACCTCTGCAAGATGCCATAAGGCAGAGAACCTGGGTTAAAAGGACAGAATTCAATTTTTATGAATGGAAACTGGGGGGGGGGGGGACAGAGTTACCTAACTCAAAATAGGCGTACAACTGTACAGTCCTTCTTTCCTTTCACACAACATACAAAGGCCAAACAGATTTTTTAAAAGGGGCAACATATACATTATCAAAATGAAATATTCCCCAAGGCTCGATTACTGCACCTTCAGAGTTAAGCAAAGAGGGTTTTTTACTGAGTGAACTAAAGCAAAGTCATCATTCTCGAGGCAAAGGAGGGAAATTCTAGCAGGATGCAGAGCCCTTGAAACTAGCACTAAAATTAGCAGATACTAAAGGCATGATTAGATGACCACTTACAAGACAGCAGTTTCATTGTACTGAATAGGAGAATACCACTATGTGCAATATGCAATATGACCCTTCGGAGTCGTTTGTGCTATAATTTGCTGCTCCATATCGCCGTACATTTTATTAAACTCTCAAAATGCTTCATTTTTTTACCCAAAGATCAAAATGCATTTGCATTATTTATCTATTCCCCATCCCCCACACAAAGCATCCACTCTTTCTGGGCTTTTTTTGGGGGGGCTTTTTTCATTTTCTCAGCAAAATAATAACTCTTTGGACCTTGCAGGCAGCCAAGTATCAGGCTTTAACCATCTGTCAACTGGCTTGGATTCAGCAAGCATGCTCCCATAGTTTGGGCTCTAATTGTGTTTAATGCTGCACTAATTATTTCAATGGGGAATAATCTTGTACAGTCAAAGTTGACTCATTTTATAAACTGGAAGCTCCTCAGCTATAAATTGGCAGGTCTCATCCTTCATTTCTCCTAAGCGTTGTGCCAAGGGGGAATAAGTATATGGTTGCTCTGTGACCAAATGTCATGTGCTGGGCAGAAACATTGATCCTGGCTATTAATCACTCCACAAGCCCTCCCAGTAATCAAAGGGCACAGCTGCAGTGATATATGACCAATGTCAAAGCAGAAAGCCCTTTACAAGACTGCATGCCTACCAGCTGATGGCCAGTATGTAGTACAGTGTGCACACTAGCCAGCCCAAAATGCCCAGGCTAATTAATCACCACCTCTAACTGTTCATACTATCATTAAACACCTTTATTGGCTGAATTATCTGAGGATTCTTACCCCGTAATTGCTTAGGTCTGGAAGCTATGAACCTTCTCACCTGGATACACAGAGCTGACTATTACCTGCTCTGGACCACCCCCTGGCCTTTCATTCTCTCCTCGGAAGAGTTTGCTGACCCAGCAGTGAACCAGTGACGAGGAGAAAATTGGATACCTTTCCAACCGATCTTGGGATGGTTCAGTTTATTGGGAGAACTAAATAATGCCGGGGAGGTGGGGACGGGGGGAAATAATTGGATCAGCTTTTAAAATCTACTCATTGGGACTTCTATTCTCAAGGGGCATGAATGCCAAATGCAGAAGTCAGAGGTGCCAACCTGAATTAAATATCGTGGGGGCCCAGGTAAGCCCTACCCCACATAACTGATCACATGACGCAGTGCGCACACACTATTTGAATGGGAATTCCCATCATCTTTGTAGGGGCCCAGCACCCTCAGATATTTTATTGTGGGGGCCAAAGCCCCCACTGCCCCTAGGAGTTGACTACGTTTTTTAAAATCTGAAAGCCAAAGAAATGAAGATTACAACGAATGCATTGATTCAGGCCAGAATCTGTCTGCCAGAACCAACTCAAGGCATCAGCACCAGCACTAAAGACTAAATGACTTCCGCAATGCTGGTTATCACTTGCTGCAGATCTGGAGAAGGGCTGTAGCTCAGTTGTAGAGCATAAGGTCCAATCCCTGTTATATCCAGAAAGGAATGGTAGAGAACCCTGACTAACACTGGAGAGCTACTGTCAATCAGTCTGGATGATACTGAGCCAAATGGACTCAATGGTTTGACTCAGTATAAGGCAGCTACCTGGCCCGACATTTACAGAGTTAAAAATACTGGATTCTTTTCATAGCATCTCCCTTTGAATGCACTTGGGTTTATATGGAGCAACTACTGGTTCCATTTTAGAAGTCATAAAGGGAATCGTGACAATGACCCAACAATTTGAAACCCATGGTTCTTATTCATTTCCTGTTATGTGATACTTGACAACTAGCAAAAAGTTGAGTTACACCAAACGAATCAATTCAGTTTTGAATGAATCACAACGTGCAGCTCCTTGTGAAACCAATATTCAGGACACCCGTTATGGATACCTTAAGAGCCACGGTAATCAATGAAGAGACTGTTTTGGAAGCAAACAACAGGTGGAGGCAAACAGCATTCTGGAGAGAGTTGAAGGCATTACCACAGATGTGTCATTGCTTGTGGTATACACACTTATTGTTACGGCCCCACTATCATCTCTGGTCAAAATAGAAGACACATAAATTGTTTTTCAAAAACTTGCCTGGCCAAGAAAATGAGATGTGCTTGCATACCGTGGTCAATAATGCTTGCTCTATTCTAAACAAATATTGTCTCTCTACAAGCAGCTTGCAGTAAGAGAGAAACCCCAAAAATATTGTATGGGATTAGAATTGATTAGTCAAAGAATGCCAATAAAGGCAATACACTCATACCTTAGTTGTCGAACGCCTTGGTACTCTTACGTTGCAGCTCCCAAACAATCGAAACCCGGAAGTGAGTATTCCAATTTTTGAACGTTTTATTGGAAGCCAAACGTCTGATGTGGCTTCCGCTATTGTTTCCAGGGCGCCTGCGCAGTCGGAAGCCGCGCCTTGGTTTCTGCACGTTTCGGAAGTCAGATAGACTTCCAGAACGCGCTCTGTTTGAAAACCAAGGTACGACTGTAACTGCAGTGACAGTAAGGGTTGAGCTTTTCTTCTGCTCAAAACCAATGTACTGAGCTGGAGTGAAAGCAGGCCACAATGTTATGGAATAACCACATTCAAACACAGATTATGGCACTGCAGACAAGGATTTTTAACAGACTAACACCATTGTTGAGGGAGGGGGAGGGATGGTGGTGCAACGAGGAGCCACAGCACTGTCCCTTCTCAAACCCTGTAGTGTAGAAAGTGGCAGCACTTTATTTTCCTCTTGTTGACATTAGAAGGGGCAAAGCTGACATTAGAAGGGGCTCAGAGAGAAGTAAACCAGGCCTACTGTGGGTAAAGGTAGACCGGAAGTTACAAGAAAGGAAGTAGCACATATACATACTGTGCCTACCATTCATGAACCCAAAGCCCAAAATGTGGAGAACTACTGGCCTGTGACCCACTTGTGTCCCACAGTGCACTGAAATCACAGAGCTGTAGAGTTGGAAGGGACCCCGAGAGTCATCTAATCCAAACCCCTGCAGTACAGGAATCTCAACTAAAGCATCCATGGCAGATGGCCATCCAACCTCTGCTTAAAAACCTCCAAGGAAGGAGAGTCCACAACCTCCCGAGGGAGACCGTTCCACTGTCAATCAGAGCTGCAATTAATTGATTAGTGTGTTGTGTAGTGTAGTCCCCCTCCCCTTTAATGCACTTTTGCTGCTTCTGTCTTCCTTTCTAGGCAGCAATTCAACAGGTTAAGCCATTTCTGGTACGAAAATACAATTATGGAAAAAAATTCATCATGACCGTACTCTCTATTGTGTTATGCCATGCCCCGCAAGGCAGCCATTTTGTGACTGGCACCCCCCATCACTCTCTTGAAATTCAAAATGTGCCCCTTGGTTGAAAAAGGCTGGTGACTCCCTGGGCCTAAACTTACTGGCAAGGACTCTCCAGGCAGAGTTGACCCAAGACATTTTGGCACCTATGGCAGATCCCAAAATGGCGTTCTCTTCCCTGCCAGGGAAGGGGTCAGATAATAATAATAATAATAATAATAATAATAATAATAATTTATACCCCACCCATCTGGCTGGGTTTCCCCAGCCACTCTGGGCGGCTCCCAACAGAATAAAAAAGTGATAAAATATCAAACATTAAAAACTTCCCTAAACAGGGCTGCCTTCAGATGTCTTCTAAAAGTCAGATAGTTGTTAATTTCCATGACATCTGATGGGAGGGTGTGCCACAGGGCGGGCCAAGAAGACCCTCTGCCTGGTTCCCTAAAACCTCACTTCTAGCAATGAGGGAACCGCCAGAAGGCCCTTGGAGCTGGACCTTGGTGTTTGGACTGAACGATGGGGGTGGAGATGCTCCTTCAGGTATACCAGGCTGAGGCTGTTTAGGGCTTTAAAGGCATCAACACTTTAAAGAATTGTGCTCAGCATCAACACTTTGAATTGTGCTCAGGAATGTACTGGGAGCCAATGTAGGTCTTTCAGGACTGGTGTTATATGGTCCCAGTCTCCAGGTTATTGAGCAAAGGGCTTTCCTATTTACTGCTTCCTGATGCTTTTAACTGGAGAGGCCAGAGGTTAAACCTTAGACCCCCCAGAATGTACAGCATGTGCTCTATAGGTACGTTCATTTCAGGCATGAATTTTACCCGCAATCCTTGACATTTAAAGCTTCTCTTCTAAGGCAGCCAGTACCAGGAGCATGAGGAAACTTAGCATGGGGGGGGGGGGAGCATGAGGAAACTTTCCCCAACAATTTGTAGGTATCGAGAAAAGATTTCAGAACCTCAAACTTTAATGAAAGCTGAAAATTACTTTTCGGCAATCTGACAGAGAATTCGAAGAAGAATTTTTTTTAGATAAATTACCTGGCGACAAAAAGTGCTTTGCGATCTTCGCACCCAAACTAGGAAGTGCTTTTAAGACAATTAAATTATTTCGCTTCGGGCTCTGTCTTTTCAATTTGAGCTAATGACACCATTTAAGGATGGTCCATTTAACTGAGGGTCTTTTGCAAGGCAGACAGACAGAAGGCAATCTGGAAGTGTTTGGTAGGATTTTTCCATATTTCAGAATTTAATACTGAAAGGTTTCCATCAAATTCTCCCACTCAAACATTCATCACCAGAATGAAAGTATAATCTCACAAGATAAATGTGTGGCGGGTTTTAAAGAAGTTTTCCCCACATTTTTTTCTTCTTCCCTCAAAAAGGAATCAATTTCATCCTAATGGCAATTATGGCACTGTGGAGTAATAACAGTATCAAGTTGGCTCAGTCTTTCCTCCTGCCTCTAGAGTGCGCCCAAATCACTCCTATTACTTCTGGCTTCAAGACCAAATTTCCTGTTTCTACTCTATCAACGTGCATATTAGTTTAAAGTTTCCAGAAGAGAAAGAGACTACCAGGCCTGTGCCAGGCATTTACCACAGGATACATACCCTCCAACATTTCTCTGATGAAAATAGTAATAATATTCAATAATACTAAATTAATAACAACAACAACAATAATAATAATACTTTTACTATTTATACCCCGCCCATCTGACTGGGTTGCCCCAGTCACGGTGGGCAGCTTCTAATATATATAAAAACAGAATAAAACATTAAACATTCAAAAAACCTTCCCTATATAGACATACCTTGGAAGTGGAACGGAATCTGTTCCGGAAGTCTATTCGACTTCCAAAACGCTGAACTTCCAAGGCGCGGCTTCTGATTGGCTGCAGGAGCGTCCCGCAGCCAATCGGAAGCCACGCCGGACATTCGGCTTCCAAAAATCATTTGAAAACTGGAACAATCGCTTCCGGTTTTCAATTATTCGGGAGCCGAAATGTTTGACTTTTCAGGCATTCGGCTTCCGAGGTTCCACTGTACAGGACTGCCTTCAGGCGGCTCAGGGGTCGGATAACTCCATACACTCCAACATTTCTCCAATGTAAATAGGGATGCCCTAAGGAAAAGCGGGACATGCTGGGATCGAATCAGAAACTGGGACTGCTTCTGTAAATCCAGGACAGTCCCTGGAAAATAAGGACACTTGGAGGGTCTGAGGACAGTGACAATTGTATGCTTCTTCAAAGCACTTCCGTTGCGTCTGCTCTTCCGATTATCTGGGAATCCAAACAGACGCACCATCCTCAGGGTGTTTAGCACCCGAACACAGTGCAGTGGAAAACCTAAGCCCCATGTGCCCTGTTCCCAAATGTTGTTCCTTGCTTCAGAGCACAACAGCCCTGCTCTGAAATGCATAAAGAGCTCCACCGTCCATTAAGGCTTACTTGCTTTTTCCCCCCTACCTGCAAACACCACACTGTTCCTTTCTTGTAACTGCTGAGGAAAAACAAGCATACGTAGCAATTTCATGAGCACATCGCATCACCCACAGCATTGCGAATACAATAGAGCAGCTATTAAGCAGAAGTCCAGATTAAGATGAAAGAGAAGGTGAGGTGTTTTCTCCTGTCAGCAGTGGCAGAGCCCTGCTGCTAGTATGTGCCGCGCTACATCATTGCTGGCATCTGCCTGCTCATGTAAAAACATGAAAGTTGCTGATTCTGAGGCAGGCTGAAATTAAAATGTGTTTCTCCCACACACACACACACACACACACACACACACACAATTCACCAATACCTCCAACTGCATCATGACTCCACTCTGGTCTCAATTCAACTTGATTAACGCTTGGCGTTTTCACTTTGCAGCGGGAAAGCCGATTAAAAAAATAGGTTTGCTCAGGATGCAAGGACTCTCATTTAAAATACCATAGATGATGCAGTTCCAGGTGTCGTGCAATTACTATTGGGATGTGCCAAGTTTGTTGTTGTTGTTTACAGAACACCAGGTAAAACAGAAAAATCGGAAGTGCATATACTTACACACAGAAGGCAAGGAGCCATTGAGGTATAGTGGTTTAAGAGTGATGGACTAGGAGCTGGAAGACCAGGATTCAAATCCCAACTCACACATGAAGCCAAGGGTGACCTTGGGCCAGTCACTGGGCCTTGTCGTAGGCCTACCTTATAGGATTTGTTGTGAGAATAAAATTGGAGGGGTGCAAAGCATGTATGCCACCTTGAGCTCCATGGAGAAAAGGTAGGCTATAAATCAAATAAACAAATGAATAACCACCTGCAGATATGGCCACGGCTGTTTAAAGGAAAGCCAGTCCCACCTTGTACAGCTAGTGCCACATCCTAGTATGAAGTAGCACATTCGTTTGGCTTCGGAGTCTTTGGCAGTTGCCATCAAAACGTACAGAAGTGCTTAGAGGGATCACAAGTTACAAAATAAGTGAAAACCTCAAGGTTAATGCCAATTACAAAAATACAGCAGGGAGCTCCTTAGGATGAAAGTGATCGAACATCATTCGCATGAGAACGTAACGAGATTTTGCTGAAGGAGATACCAAGATACCAAGATCCACCCAAATCTGCCTTCTCCAACTTCACACCGTCCAGATGTTTTGGAATGCAGCTCCCATCAGCCCCGGACATCTGCAGGGCACCAGGTTAGCAAGGCTGACCTAGTACATCATCCTGTCTTCAACAGCCAGCCTCTGGGAACTAACAAGATGATTGTGAGTATGATAGCAGTTCCCTGTTTGTCCACAGCATCTGGCATTCAGAAATATGGTGCCTCCGTTTGTGGAGTCTTCATTTAGTTATCATAGCTGATAGCTGTTGATAGACCCACCCTCCATGAACATATCTAACCCTTTTTGATGTCATCTAAGCCAGTGACCATCACCACATATTGTGGTAATGAATGCCATAAGTCAGTTATGTGTTGTGTGACAAGTGCTTCCTTTTCTCAGTCCTAAACCTTCTGCCAACTGACTTCATTAAATGGTGCTGAATTCTAGCATTGTGTGAGAGACTCCAATTTCTTACCAAACATTTTCTTCATGGCACTCGTTGTTTCATAAAATTTTGACTATGCTTTCCCTTATTTTACTTTAAAAAAAATACGAACTAAAAAAGGTCCAAATGCCTTCTCTCGAAGGAGACCGGAATGCAAATAAAAACCAGATGGTAATAATGGAAGTCAGCAGAACAGAGCAGAAAAGTGATTCCTGACATAAAAATAATCACAAAAGAATATATAAGAGCATTGCAAAGGTTTACAATGGGCGTACCAGTCCACCTACCTGGATGGATTGAACAATGTTTTCATGGGTTGCTATTTTAACTTCATATTAAAGTCTTGAAAATTAAAAAATAAGATAAAAAAAACAGTACTAACTTGTAAGCATAATTGTAAAATTCTATTGTGTGTTATATAAACTAGTGGCATGCCCACCAATCGGCAGGAGGGATGGTGCCTGCAGCACGGTCCAGCTTGCCATTTTAGAAAATGGATTTTCCAAATGGCAGAGTGATAGGATTGGGCAAATGCTGTCAAAAAGCAATTCTGCTCCTCAAGAGACTTTCTCTTATTACTTTCCCCTAAGGGGGTGGGTCAAAAGAGGGGCATGCCTTACACACACACACACACACACACACACACACACGTCTCCAACAGCCACTGAACTTACTAGGAGTTCGCCATGCTGTTTCCGTATTATATCTCCAGGCAAGGCAAGGCTGCCTTTCCCAGAGGAGCCATCCTTTCCTCCATTTTGCTCTCCCTGTCACCCAGTAGCTTCTCTGTTCATCTCCAGATAAACCCAGTGGCTCAGTGGCTATTCTGTTTCAGGTGGCATTTGGGGACGCAGGAGGAAGGTGAGCTAATCTCACTAAAGCTGTCATAATAAATGGAATGAAGTATGCGTTAGAAAGCTCTGCCTTTGAAGGTCTGGAAACGACAAGAGGCCTCATGAACACACCTGTATACACGTTTGTGCATGCCTACCCAGACAGCCACCTCTCTCACAGCAACGCTGTTCAAATGTCTGAAGGCCCAGGATTTGCTCCCCTGGCACAGATAGTCAGCACTGTCAAAACTGACCGCGCTGACTATGTTGGCACTGTGCAAGAAGTGGTTCCCGATTCAGTGCTAGGAAGGATGTTTGAGGCCCCAGAAACTGTACACAGACCCCTTTTCCTCCCACATGTGGTTCATAATCCAAAAGATGGTGCATTAATGCAATTCTGCCGACGTATCATCCTTGTTCGTTCAGGGAAACTGTCCTCTGAAGAGAACATAACAAACAACTGAAATCTGAAATCTTCAGTCATTTTTGCTCGCAAAAGACAAGTTAGGTTATCTTAATGCAGCCTGAAAACAATACAAAAGGCATTTCCAAGATGGAACAGAGTGCGCTTAGGATGCTGTTCAGAAAATCAAGTTTTACTGATTGTTAATGAAACTGAAAAGTCTAATTAGCAAGACTGGGGGATTTAACCTCAGCATTTTGGCCAAACACCAAGTTGGTTAATTACATCTTCCTAGCCAAAAAAAACCCCTTTGTCACTTTAATTAGATAGGCTATTCCTCATTTCCTGGCTTTAAAATGTTCTCGTGGGTTCACAGTACCACTGCGACGGCTTCCTAAGTTCTACCCAAGAGGCAGCTGCGTTTGATGTTAACACAATGATAATATATCTAGATCACAGATTATATCCTAGGAAGCACTTCAAAATATTAGTATCGTGTTAACTGTGTTGCATTAAAATACTCTGAAGAAATAACTCACTAAAACACATACAGCTACCCACATTCCACAAAGCGAAACCTAATTGGTGCCCAAGTGCATATGTGGGAACCCCTCAAAGGAAAAGTTCTTTTGTGAATCAGAGAAGCAGGGAGGCGGGGGAAGCTTCTCTGAATTATGCTATGTAAGCTCCTTTCAAAGAGGCAGGAAAAAAACCAACCAGCTAATTTTATAAAGCACTTCAGCATACAGTAATAGGACTTCAGTTTTAATACTGCATTGTTATAACTATAAACAAAGACGGGGGAAAAAAAACCTTTCACATTGTTGACTAGCAAATAATTTTACACACCATTAAAATGCTATGATCTATGCATCTCTTACCGGTATTCAAAGTCTAGCATGATAGTTCTCATTTTCTTTTTAGTAAAATTAGTAAAGCTGAAATAGTTCACATCAATGCTAAAATATATGTCAGAAATACATGCAAAGCTAGTGAGATGTGCCAAACTTTCTACCATGCAAAAAGAAAAGTGTCCAGCTGCATAATCCTGCGCTTGCCTGCTCAGACATGTCCCATTGAGTTCAATAGGATTTTACTCCCAGATACGTGCATTGCAGACTATATCGGCTCCATACCGTGTGTATGTGGGTTTGTGTTACCCTACAAAGGGGTTTGGAAATACACCAGTCCTCTTTAGCCAAATAAAGACGTCTGTATTAGTGATGTACTCTGACAACAATTCCAATAAATTAGTATTTTAAGTGGACTCTTATATATTTAATCCTGTCTTTATTTCTGTGGCTGCAATTTGTTTTCACTGTTTTTAATATGGAATTTTAAATTGTAATCTGCCCTGCGAGCTGCTGGTGAAGGAGGAGAAATAAACAAAATAATAATATTTACAATGGTTCATGTATTGCAAAACTCCTGTCAGATATTGCAGAGCCATAGTAATGTACAGAATTACTTTACTATTTTAACTTTGGAAATCTTAAACATTTTTTAAAAATACACTAGGGGTGTTCTATAGATTCCTAAATTTTCAATACTGAAATCTAAAATCAAAGATTCAAGTCCTATAGTAAAAGTAATAATCTCTCCCTTACCAATCCTGTTTTAAATATCACAACAATATGAATATACACCCCATGTGACAACACACTCCTTGTTCTGTTATAATAGAATTATTAAGAAAAATCACAGTGGCCAAAAAGAAAATTCTTCCGAAAGATTTGACTATGAATACACCGAAAGTCAGAACACAGCTGAGGAGTGAAGAAAGCTATAAAGCTATAAAAACCAGTGTGCGATTTCCTGGTCTGGCTTCTTGAGGTCATAAAACTCAAAGCATCCTTCCCAAACCCTCTTCACTCAGTTGTGCCTTAACTATTTGGGTTATAAATACTTTTCATCTCCTGACACGTTTTTTTCCCAGAGGCTCCATTTCCTGTGGAAATTGTAAATTCTTTACATATTACCATAATAACCAAACACATAGACGTAGTATTATTATGGTCAAAGAGAACTGAAGTGCTCCGCGAGATAACACACATGGGTATTAAAAGCCTTATTCTGAGTGGGTAAGGTTAATATCTGAGAAAAGCTGTTTCAAACTGTGATGAGAACGCATCATTTTGACTTTGCCGGTAAAACATAGCGCGTTATAAACTCGGCAGCTAGAAACGTACGGCCTCAACGCTCTGTCTGCAAACATCTTCACCCCAACCATTTTTTTCCAGCAACAATGCAACCACTAGAAATCTACAAAGGACAAATACAAAATTGGTTGTAGACTCTTATGGAACAACTAAGGCATCGTTTGCCTGTCAGGAAACAATAAAGCATTATTCCACCATCACAAAAAAAGGGGTTTTGGGGGGGGGGAGAGAAAGACCCATTGGAGACAGTATAGTTCTGTCGGTTGTGCAAATGTGCAGTTGCTAAGAGGCAAATATGCCCCTTGTAATCAAATAGCCCAGCTCAGCACTGCTGCTGGCTTGGGGCGAAAAGCAAATTCCACCAGCCACAAACTTAGAAACAGTCTTGAATTATTTGTTGCTGACCGCTGGCTGAACTCTGTCCTGATGAGCATCATCACCATTAGCCACTTCTCAGTGTATTCCATCACCCAATGGCAACAGCAGCATGCTACAGCTCAGGCTACGAGAAATTGATCAAACAGGGTAATGAGACTATTTCTTCACGGAGGTTATTTTAAATGAATATAAATATTTTCTTTCTACATAATTTGCCACAAAAGGTCACCGAGCTCCCCGTGATTCTAAAGAAAAATGTGGCAGAATTTCCTATCTCTGCATTTGAGTGAAACAAACAATTTCCGTGGATTTTCCTTTTTCTTTTTTTTTTTAATGGACGGTGGCATAAATCTTAATGGTCTGGCAGCATCCTATACAATTGATTAGAGGAAACATTTAAGCTGCACGTTTTAGTTACAGCTGAAAAGATATGATGCAATTTCAGAAAGGATGTATAACCAATCACGACTTGCTGATTATAAACCTTCCATAGAGGAACGTTGTTGTTTTTTTGCTGAACAGCCTAAACTTTAACGCACACAAATTGAACACATGGGCTGGGATCCAAATAGCCTTGCACAATGTTGCATCTATGTGCTCCCTTTTCCTGCCGCAGCCCCTCCAAAAGCTGCTCCGGTGTGGCCATATGGGACCATATTGAGAATCAGCAACCCTTCCACACACAAGCTGGGTCCACACAGGGCTGCTTTCCATTGATGCATGAGAAGGTTTGGATCCCAGTACCGTCATTAGGCTGAACGCACCTAGAATTATTAGGATAAAATATCCGAGGACGGGTTAGCGGTTTTCTATGGGATCCCTTCTTCATAATGAATTTTGCATCCCTGCTACTGAATGCGAGTTTAATTCACTTACCGTCCAGGTCCATTTTAAGCTTTGGCAAGCTACAAAGTGAAGGCGAAACCCTTCTTCCAAGTCTTGAGTGTAATTCTCAAGTATGATTTTTCAGCAGTGTCTCTCTGCAGAATTACCATTAAATATTGCACATAATCAGAGTGCTTCACCGACTGCAGCAAGGAAATACACGCAGTGACGAAATATATCCGAATGAAAGCTGTTGCTTAGGGTTTAAGGAAGAGCGTTAAGTGTAGCCTATAATGAAATCTACCCTTTCATTAAGTGCTTTGATAAAACAGATATCGGGATTCACCCCCCCCCCCCAAATACTGGCATAATTTTAGAAGAGGAAATAACAATGAAGAATTTGAATGAAGAGAGAGACTATACTTTTATAGTACATGCAAGCTGTATTGTGCTTTATAATTCCAATTCTTGAAAATTATCTAATGCATATATATTAATGGGAGGATGCACCAGCTAAGGCACAGGTGGCTAACCTCTGCATTCTTGGGAGCCGGTCTATTTCTCAAGGGGCCAGAAATCCTTCATAGGTTGCCAGGCTCTAGAGCAGGCATAGGCAAACTCCGGCCCTCCAGATGTTTGGGACTACAATTCCCATCATCCCTGGCCACTGCTCCTGTTAGCTAGGGATGGTGGGTATGGTAATCCCAAACATCTGGAGGGCCGGAGTTTGCCTATGCCTGCTCTAGAGGTACTGGCTACCTGCTTTTTGAGCACATGCACACAGGTAAATTTGGGGCACCATGTGTAGACTACACTGAGCTCTTCAATAGACAATATTCTGCAAGTACCCCAGTTTCTGTAGGAGACAGCTACTACCAGAAAGAGGGCCAACTTTGTGTTGCTCCCAAATTCTCCCTATCTTATTTTTTTCCGGCTGCTTTAAAATACCTTTTCTAAAAGGTATTGTTCTGTGCTGCTTTTGTGATCTTGTAGCCTTTCTGTGTCTTACATTTTGTTTCTTATGTATGTGCATTGCTGCAGCGTAGCGGAGGCAGTTTTCCCACTTCACCACTTCTTTGCTTGAAATGTGACCAGGAGGCCCCATTAATGTCTTCCTGTACATGCCCTCTAAAAGCAATGCTCAGCTCAGGCAGAATTACACCACAGTTTCACTGTATGTTTAGGAAACTTAACAAATCAGGATTAACGCTGACTGCAGTTAAGTGTTATGTCCCTCATCCATTACAGAAATTTTCAGTATCTGGAGCATCACTGTCTACCGATGCAAAATGAACACATAGACTATAAAAAGTATTCTCCAGAATGATCAAGCATAGTTTCCATTATCAGTATAGATAACTCCAGAAGGGTTAATTTCTCTGCTGAAGCATCAGACTAATTGTGGAACCTGAACTTCTTAGAAGCAAACTACAGGCGAACAATATAATATCCTCCCAAAATGTCTACAGTACAGTACTGAATTCTCAACGTGTCCACAAGTGGGATTAAAAGTGCATACAATTACCAATTAAAATCAATAGTACAGGAAAATTAGCAGCCACTAGCAGAAGAACTCTAATCAACTGCCTAGCCATTTGACAAAGTCCATTGCAACAGCAAAGGAGCCATCACAACTTCAAGTGCCAGTGAGCCAGATGGCATTACTGGAAAAATTATGCCCACAGACTGGCAGCCTGATCCTGTGATCACTGCCCAAGGGAAGTAGTAATGAAAACAATGAATAGTTAGATGTGATAGAGTAAATCAATTATCACCAACTCTCTGCAGCCTTCCCCCCCCCCCCAAGATTACTTTAGAAACTTCTTTCTCCTAACTATCAAGCACCTGGTTAGGTGATCAGGTTCTCATCCATTCTGATGACAAGTTAACTGCCAATGGAAATGGAATAGAATGAGATATAATGTTTTTTTGTGATTGACAATGCAGCATCTCCTAATTTGGTAGCTGGCAATTATTGGGATTAGTTAAATGTATTTCTAAGCACTGCCATGAAAAGCTTCCTACAGGCATTGGAAATATGTGCACCGTGAAGCTGCATTTTGTGCTCTACTCATTTGGCAAGAAATCACTGAGAAAACTCAAAAGCAAGCTAGGAAGTTTAAAGGCAAGAGCTTCTGCATTATGGCTTTAGAGACAAGGCCTGTAGCCTCCCCTATTCCCATCCCTCGCAAGACAATTGGGGGGGGGGGGTAATATCCTACTGGGGCCAATGGGAACCTTGTTCAAGCATAATTGCCATATGGGGGAACGATCTTGTTGAGATCACAGTTTAACCCTCCTCCAACGCTAAAATCTCAAAGAAGATTCTCCTCCACTCCAATAGGAGGCTTTTAAAAATCCCAATTCCTATGGCAGAGAAAGGGATATGTCAGCAATCTCTGTGTATGAACAGATGACAATGAAAGCAAGTGAATATGCACTTTTAGCTTTGGTCTCATATGCTACTGATATGTGACTCCTGGAAGTTTAACAGTAATGGAATGAGGCCCTCAAGCTGGAAAAAGTTCCCCACGCACAGTGACCCAGCATGCAGAAAGCTATTTCATTGCACAGCTTAAACTACCTAAACTTCTCATAAGAATATAAGAGCAGCCCTGCTGGATGAGACCATAGAACCATCTAATCCAGCATTCTGTTATCACAATGGCCAGTCAGATGTCAATGGGATACCCACAAGCAGCCTACACAATTAAGGCTGAAATACTATCTGAAGCAGAAAAGGGAACACTAGACAAGTGTGATACCCTTTCTCCATTACTTTCCCAAGAAACAAGACATGCTACACAGTGTTGTTTTTGAGTCTCTTTCCCCACTTCTTGCAAAAAGCAATAAGCCAAGCAACAGTAATACCACTGCTTCCCTGAAACATCACTCGCTTTAAGACGTTTTTTAGTATGTCAGACGAGGCTGGTCACAAGTTCTACCACTCGCATGGTGCTATAAAGCCCATAGCCAACTAGTTGCAATGAAACATGATGGCCTTGCTGGGGCTGCAAAGGAAACCGAGAAGTGGTGCAGTGTGATGCATCGAAGTGAAATACAAACGAAGGGTTCAGAAGCAATGAAAGATGTCTCAAACAACTGAAGTTTAAAATTTAGCAGTCTTAAACTATGAGGAGGAGGATTTGGCCAACAATGGCCAAAAGGGTACGGAACATGTTTTTACCCTTAGAAGCTTGGAGATACATGGCAGAAGGAAAACTCTGGAGAAGCCATAAATGCAAGGTGGCCGCAAGCCAGTATAGATCCTTGATGGCAAGAAAAAAAGATGGCAGAAAAGTGTTCGTGAAAACAAGTTACAATCTAACAGGGGTCAAAAGTTCCATAAAGAAAACAGTGAACTAGGAATCAACCCAGTACGCTTTCCTCCACAGTGCTGTAGAACACAGCCCTAAACCTGAATTGTGCTTCATTATGATTACAACTCCTACAGGACTAAGAACCTGTGGCTGTCCATTAGCTCAGTGCCAGTGTAAGGGTAGTTGGCACACTAGGAGAACTGTCGCTGCCCCTCTTCACTCATTATAACCCTCTGCACATGGTAAGAAAAAGCACACTTTCTGCTTGTCCCACATCCTCTAGAGCAGGCATCCCCAACCTGCAGTCCTCCAGATGTTTTGGCCTACAACTCCCATGATCCCTAGCTAATAGGACCAGTGGTCAGGGATGATGGGAACTGTAGTCCAAAACATCTGGAGGGCCGAAGGTTGAGGAATCCTGCTCTAGAGGAGCTGAGGCTCATCTCAGATTAAGTCAGAGAAAGTCAATACCGTGGTACCTTGGGTTACATACGCTTCAGGTTACAGACTCCGCTAACCCAGAAATAGTGCTTCAGGTTAAGAACTTTGCTTCAGGATAAGAACAGAAATCGGGCTCTGGCGGCATGGCGGCAGCAGGAGGCCCCATTAGCTAAAGTGGTGCTTCAGCTTAAGAACAGTTTCAGGTTAAGAACGGACCTCCGGAACGAATTAAGTACTTAACACGAGGTACCACTGTATAAAGGAGATAGCTATAGTCAGCATCAATTCCTGCAAGTGCGGAAGGAGGAAGGAAAGGGTGCGACAATTGTGAAACCTTCTACTAGTTATTACTATTATTTATTAAATTTGTATGCCACTCGATGCCCATACATAGCTGCAACTGTAGTGTATACATGCATTTCTCCGTGCAGTCATCGGCACACATATGACTGAGTTGAGCTTAGACCAGCTTGCATGTAAGAGAAAAGTTTGCCATGTAAAACTGCTGCAGTTTTTCTCTGCTTAAAAATAAAATGATCCTGCCGGTTATAAATCTATAGATGTGTTTGCATTTCAATATTTGTGGGTGGGGGGGAGAAGGGAGGGGAAATAGCACGTCTCTTTTCAAGAAAACAGCAATGCTAACAATGTATTGCAAATAAAACCACACACCTTAGCTTTTCTGATTTCCAAGTATATCAAAGGAATGGTTATAGCACCATCAGGTCAATGTCTATTCCTCACCACAAATGTATTAAGAAGAACAACAAACGCGCAACACTGTTGTACTATACAAGATCCTGTCGTTTGTTTTGCAAGAAACCCGGTCGTCAATAAGATTTTTTTTAAAAAAAAAAAATCCTATTCAAAAATCAATTATCTGGAGTCTTTTGTATAGAGAAGTACCACACCTTTCAGACAACTCGTATTAATGAGCAGGCATGACTATAGAATCTCCATCCGTTTTTCTGACAAAGCGGCAACTACTCCAGCCTCTCATTGAAATTCCATTAATCTGGTGCAGCCGGCTCCAGTGTGAAAATCAAAACTCCATCTAACCCTTTATCAGTTCACAATAACCTACCAGTGAACTCTGCCTGTTAGCATATAGCAAGTTATGATTTGGCTATCAATCAGGCTGCGAGCCAATAAAATAAAAGCTCGCCAGGAACAGGGTGTCTGGCGAGAATTCTGCATCTTGCTTTATTCCGAGGCCTGTTCCCTGGCAGTTCTTTCCACCTTCCCCTCGTCTTGCTAAACCTCTTTCTCTAAGGTGTCTGGGACTCTGCACGCTTCTCCTCCCGTGCAATTTAATTGCTGCCGGCAATCAAGACAGAGCATCACTGAAGTGCGCTTGAATTTCATTAGAAGATATAACTTATGCCACTTTACTACAGTACCTAATAAACCATAAAAGAAACCCAAACACATATGGCTGGAGGGAATAACTGGAAAATTAGGTGGCCATTGGGGAATGGGATGAACTTTTGAACCAAGGAAACGGTGGGGTGGGGGATATTTGTTAGAAAACAAAGTGGGGTGGGCTTGAGGAGGCAGACTTTAAATACATATAGAGATATGGGGAGGGGACAGAGGGTTGTTATTTTCAAGCCGTACAGAAATTTATCGACATAATAAAACAAACACATGTTTATAGCTTATATAATCGATCAACGTTTGGATCCCGAGTTCATGCCGAACACTTGGCAACAACCGAAAGGACAAAACAAATTCATCAGATTTGACAAAAAGGCCTTTTGATGACCTGGGCTAACTTAGTTATACTGTAGTTACCTGTTAAAAATAATTACCTTCTTTCTAATTAATGCACACTGTTAGTCAAAGGTCAGACAAAAAAGCAGGATTTTTTTCCATACGACAATGTACCTACAGTCCTGAAAGCAGATTTTTGCTACACATTCTCAATTATCTTTCGACAAAACCCCAAAGTCAAATCAAAAGTTGATTTTTATTTTTATTTTAAAAAAAACTTGAAAATGGTGCTTTAATTCTTTAGGTGTGCTATAATTACTGAGTGCAGTGGTTTCCATTTAAATGGAGAAAAACAGTTTACTGGGACATATAGCGATTTCATTCTTCTCAATAAGTGTTCTTGCAATATTAACACACATTTCTGAATCTGAATATTTTAGGTGTGCACAATCACATGGAGATACTGAAACAAAGTTCGTGCATTTAAAAACACTGAATGCCAACAAAAGCACAAACAACTGAAAGAAGTCTGAAGAGAAACAATGGGCTCAATTTGGTGGAGGTTGACCTTAAATGTAACTCCTTTCTCTGTACACAGAAGCCTTTGAGATCTGCTGGCTATGTAGAGAAAAATACAGATTTCTTATTTTAACTTACGGAGCGGATATCAAAATGTCTGACATAGAGCAAAGCGAACACAATTTGCACCAGAGGAGGATAAATCTGATATTTAACCGAGAGACAAACAGCAAAATTCATAATTGCTTAGTTTGTATATCACAGCAAACCATAGTCTGAAATTATGGTTTAACTTGAATGAGCAGCATACTAGTGCACACTGCTCAAATGCACCTGCTCCACATCCTCCCCCAGCTGTGAAACAAACCATGGCGCAGCTGGCTTAGCATTACAAACTGATCAGCGCTTACACTTAGTTTCTCTCCAACCCCCCCCCCCAAAAAAAACCACCACCCTGAGCAGAAACCACTACTAAAACAGCCACTCCACAATTGGTTGCCCAGACTGGGAAAGGAAGGAGCAAAGGGGGTGTTGCGTCTTTACTTTTCATTTAATAACCAATGATGTTTTTAATGTCTGCCTCACCTTTAGATGGTGACGTACATCACCCCAAATTTTTATTTTTTAACTGTAAGACTGCATTAAAAAAATCAAAAATAAATAAATAAAATCAGCAACAAAGTTGGAAACTTCTCAGATGACCCGCACATTAATATTGGTGGTACTTAATGCTAAAGCGTCAGCACCGTCGAATTCGCTTTCGCAAACAAAAACGGTTGTCCATTTTTAAACAAGCAAGGAGAAAACACTTCTCGCAACCTCTTCGTTATGCCTAGTGTGCAGTAAGCCATAGGCAGAAAACACAGCTGCATATTTTGTTACGGTATAAACCACTTCTGTCTTTGCGCCGTTTAACGCCAGGGGGAGAGGGGGGAGAGATTCATCTAAAAAATTCATAGAATCTGTTTTGCCAACAAATATAAAAGGGGTAGTCAAAAGCTAAAGGTTATTTTATTGCTTGTTTTTCCTTTACTTTAGCGCAAGTTGAATCCAGCAGAAGAGAACTCCAATTGCAGAGTTCTAGAAATGTGAAGATCCTGTTTTCTGAATCAGTTGTTAGAATGTGCATCACTTATGCACATATTTGACTTATCCCTGTTCTGCAATAGATATAATTTTATACCTCATAAAAGCAATATATGTTTCCAAAGGGAATAATCTGAAAAACATAAAATGTGGAGTAGCATGTTGCAGGGAAGCATTATTTTCAAACAGCAATTGAGTTGGAGCTACACAGTTTGATCATCATATGACAGAAAGGAAGTAAAAGTTGCTCACTTCCAAGTCTAAAATTCGGAACAACTAATTAGTATACACTGTTATGTGCATGCAAATTGTGATCTATCAACACTGTCAACTAGCAGAAAGAGATAGCTGCAAACAATAATCCCCATAGAACATTCACTTGTTCTTATCTTCAAAAATGTAAGAATGATTAAAATTTGATATATAATAAACTTGGACTGGGGGGAGTACTGTTCAAATGTAAGCACCAAAAATTGTTTGATCGAGAAACGTCAGTACATTAACGGGAAGACACACCATAAGAACAATTAATTTAATATTTTATGAACTCGCTCTGTTTCAAGTGTGCCACATGCAAAAAACAAAAATCCATCAAATGAATTCTCTTTCATTATTTATACACTAAATAAAACAAGTACAATAAAATTAAGGAAGAATCTGATGCTGAATTAAGAAGAGATTTGTCCTAAAGAAAAGAAATCCGAGTGTATCCGTTGCTGATTCATTTGTGGGAGGGCAGGGAGGAAAAACTAAGAGATCTGTTTTGGTTACTGAAACAAACAAGCAAGTGTGCAATTTTTAAAAATCCCACTGTATCTTATTTTTAGCCACTAGAGAGAGCTCTTCAGTTCCTTAAGGGTCTTGTGAAGGTAAGGAACAGGACCCACATGGTTCGCTGCTCATCTGTTTCCCAAGAATTGCACCAGCTCAGAGACACTGGCGGCCAACAAAACTCCCAAATCACTGTGATTATGGTACCTTGAGACAAAGAGAACCACTTACCATCAGAGGGGCCTTCATCCTCTTTATCACAGCGGTCAGATGCTACAGAGATATTGTCAGGAGGCACAGGGCAAGGGCCTTCACGCTCTTCCCCATCTTCGAGTTCTCCTGCACAAACCAAAATATTTATCAGGAGTTAAAACAGGCTCCTTTCAGTTTAATTATACACATATTCATCATGAGCTGAATTTCAAAGTAAAGCATGACCAAAAAAAACCCCAACCTGAATCCAACAGTAAGCTTTCCCCTCGATCCAGTTACCTCAGAAGCATGGTTGAGATCAAAGTTACAGTAAAGAACAGGGGTGCCAACTTGAATAAAAATGGGGGAGGGGGACCAGATAAGCCTCACCCCACAAAATTAATCACAAGATGTGGTACACATACACCATTTGAATGGCTATGCCAATCAATTTGTGGGGGCTCAAATATTTTATTGAAGGGGGCAATAGGAATGGGCTCCTATGGTAAAGTTACCAGATTTTTTTCAATGAATCCGGGGACACTTTTCAACTTCAGTCGGAATGATAGGATTTCGTAAGGGGACTGATTTGTAAATCTGGGGGCTGTCCCTGGGAAATGGGGACGTCTTGTAACCTTACCCTATGGTAAAGAATGAGAAAGAAGAGTTGGATCCGAATTAAAGTTAGCTGAGCTTAAGATCATAAAATGTGATGTTCAAATCATGGCTAAAATTCCATTAATTTCAATCTCAGGTGAAATCCCCACTCAGCCATGAAATTCACTGAGTAACCTGGGGACGATAGCTCTATACACCACCTTGAGCTCCTTGCAGGAAAGGAGATATAAATGCAAAAATAAACTCAACTTTACTCTGGATCCAACATGAAGTGTTTGAATGAGGAACGGCTTGTCAGCACTATCTAGCTACAAATTCCATTAACTACCATAATATCCCTTCCAGCAGAAACCCAATGCAATAATTCATTTATTAACTGGGGGGGGGGGAGGACCATGTTTTATTAGCTACACAGCAATATGTGCTTAAACGTAACATTTGATTTAGTGCTTTCTCTGACCATTCCAGCATAACAGCCACGCAACGCTGACATGCCATAGGTAGCACAATGTAGTCAGGTTTCCCTGTAGTAAACATTCGTTTGCTGCGGCAGCAAATCTTGGGCCATGTGTGGCATGACATACTTGTGACATGAACGCTTCATCACCCATCCACCTGCCAGTTCAACCTATATCTATCATGCCATCACTCAGTCCACTTTTCAGCAGCCTTGCGGTAGGGTAAATGCCACATGCCAAACTCAGCATAGATCCACTCAACACATAACACTCACATAACACCCGCTTGGTCATATGAATGGGCCCTTTAGCCTCTGTTGCTTGTCAAATCCATGGTTACTTGAACATTCGCTTCACAGTGTTGATTTGCAACAATAACCAACTAAAATGTGTTGCACTGAGCCCTATTACTACTATGAGCAGAGAGGTTACACAAGGGATTTAAAAACTTCTCTTCAGATGTTATAAAATAAATGTAAAATGCCCTCCTTGAAATATTCGCCTCCTAAAGCATTTTTTTTAAGAAGGGCAGAACAAAAAATAATAATTAGTGTCCAAATTCCACAGCAATTTAAATCCTGCACAACTGCTATTTGTCTAGCTCACCTTGTGCTTCCCCAAAAGCTACAACTCCCAGGGCTTCTTTGTAATCTGGATGTGTCTTAGCTGAATCCTCCACAATGTACAGAATCAAAATAATTGCAACTATTTCTGGCTAACGCATGAGTGCGCCTTCTGAGTATCTTTCAGGCCCTGGAACGCTGATGAAAGCAACATTTAAAGCTTACAGAAAGAACAGAATATCCCCATGTGTTTGAAAAATGCAGTCTCGTTAATTCAAAATCTCTAAACTGAAGTTTCAAAGTGTTTCTTACATACATTATAATACTCTATGAATTTGAATCATTAAGGAATGATGAAAACAGGAAAGATAAAGTAACAGAGGTTTGCTCAACCTCATTTTGTCACAGAGTTGTGAACACAGACCACAGCCAGCGTGGAATCACAGAAACCTCTCTGTCGTCAATGGGAAGCAAGCCAAGTAAACGCCAGATCACATGGCAATTTCTTTCTAATTTTAAGGTCCACCATCAGGGATCCACAAATCCCCATCCCCATAGGCAATTATTCGTACCTACGGGACCGCCTCTCCCGGTTTGCCCCACAGAGGACCTTAAGGTCCATAAATAGCAACACCCTAGTGGTCCTGGGCCCTAAGGAAGTTAGATTAGCTTCAACCAGAGCCAGGGCCTTTTCAACTCTGGCTCCGGCCTGGTGGAACGCTCTGCCTCATGAGACCAGGGCCCTGCAGGATCTGATTTCTTTCCGCAGGGCCTGTAAGATAGAGTTGTTCCACCTGGCCTTTGGCTTGGAGCCAATTTGATTCCCTCCCCCTCTTTCTGCATTTTAATATTTTAATGTTTCAATATTTTAATGTTGTATTTTAATCTTGTTTTTAAGTTGTATTCATTCAACTTGTTTTTATTATTGCTTGTGAGCTGCCCTGAGCCCGGCCTTGGCTGGGGAGGGCGGAGAATAAATAATAATAATAATAATAATAATAATTCTCCTCCACTACTGATAAATTACTTAAGGAAGGATCTCTGTACTAGATCATGAAGACCAATGATAAGGGCGGGCAGCCACAGAACTTTAGGAAGAGGGAAAGTGCAACAGCCTCACTTTGTGTTGCTAGAGTCTCACAACACTGACTCTAGTCACGACCAGCTGCAGCCCAGACTCCAGTCTTTCTGGTGACTATCCTAGGAAGTGTGCATGCATATGTAATAAACGTGTGTGCATATGTAATTAATATCAATATTCAAAATATATTTGAATAAAGTCTTCAAGCCACATTACATGCACTTTGCTGATGCCCCCAGAATCAAATATTCCAACTTAATACTTGGGGGTGGGGAGTCAAAAATTTTACACAGCACATAAAATTAACACAGAGCAGTTCTTATGTCTTGTATACTAAATATGTCAAAGATTATTATTATTAATAATAATTTATACCCCACCCATCCGGCTGGGTTTCCCCAGCCACTCTGGGCAGCTCCCAACAGATTAAAAGAAGAATAAAACATCAAATATTAAAAACTTCCCTAAACAGGTCCCAATCAATTTATTAGAGCATTGGAACAATGTCCATCTAGCCCACATGACGGACACCATGCCAGCCCACAGTGTTGTACTGCCATGGCACTCAACAGCTGAGGGATACCAAGGGAGAACTGAAAGGAATGACATGGGAGGATGGGGTAGAAAAAGAAGGGACCAAAACAGGGAGAACAAGCTAAAATAATGAAGAGGACACCCATCCTTTCCCTGGTGGCTACTTCCTCATATTCTTGGAGGAATAGCAACAGCAACTGGGCTCAGAATCCAGCTCTCCCCTCCAGCTCCTGCAGCTGACATGAGAGACTTGGTTCAGAGTGCTGCTCTCCTGCTCCTCCAGTACATTGGTAGTAGTAGTACCTCTCCTTTAAATCAGAACCAGTGAAGACAGTGAAGGTCCTGTGTGAGTGCCTGGAGGCGTTTGGAGGATGGATGGCGGCTAACAGATTGAGGTTGAATCCTGACAAGACAGAAGTATTGTTTTGGGGGGACAGGGGGTGGGCGGGGGTGGGGATCCCCTGGTCCTGAATGGGGTAACTGTGCCCCTGAAGGACCAGGTGCGCAGCCTGGGAGTCATTTTGGACTCACAGCTGTCCATGGAGGCGCAGGTTAATTCTGTGTCCAGGGCAGCTGTCTACCAGCTCCACCTGGTATGCAGGCTAAGACCCTACCTGCCCGCGGACTGTCTCGCCAGAGTGGTGCATGCTCTAGTTATCTCCCACTTGGACTACTGCAACGAGCTCTATGTGGGGTTACCTTTGAAGATGACGCGGAAAATGCAATTAATCCAGAATGCGGCAGCTAGACTGGTGACTGGGAGTGGCTGCCGGGACCACATAACACCGGTTCTGAGAGATCTGCATTGGCTCCCAGTACGTTTCCGAGCACAATTCAAAGTGTTGGTGCTGACATTTAAAGCCCTAAACAGCCTCGGTCCTGTATACCTGAAAGTGCGTCTCCACCCCCATCGTTTAGCCCGGACACTGAGATCCAGCGCCGAGGGCCTTCTGGCAGTTCCCTCATTGCGAGAAGTGAGGTTACAGGGAACCAGGCAGAGGGCCTTCTCGGTAGTGGCGCCCACCCTGTGGAGCACCCTCCCTTCAGATGTGTAGGAAATAACCAGCTATCCTGTCTTTAAAAGACATCTGAAGGCAGCCCTGTTCAGGGAAGTTTTTAATATTTAACGCTGTACTGTTTTCAACACTTGATTGGGAGCCGCCCAGAGTGGCTGGGGAAACTCAGCCAGATAGGCGGGGTATAAATAATAAATTATTATAGAACCATCCACAAAGAAAGAGGCGAGAGTCCTTCCATTTCAGCCTGCTCGCTTCTCCATTTCACCTGCTGTTCTTCCCTACCAGAAACCTCGTCCACTACCCCACTTTTGTGCGCCTTCCCCCATCATGGCGCCTCTTATGCATCTCTCCCAGGGGGATGAGATTCTGGCAGCGTCCTTCGTGGGAGGCGGAGCCCAGCATGAAAGCGCAAGTCTGAGATATGGGAAGCACAAGGTACCCAACTACAAGATTGGCGATGGAAAGGGACACTCCTACCCTAGGAGTTGAAGATAATGGTTGAGGTTAACCCAAGCCAAAACTGTGGACTCCCAACTATCAGCAAAGTTTATTTCTTTTTCATTTCCATGTGATAACGCAAATGGTCATATGGAACTAGTTTTCCCTTCCCTCCCTCTCATTGATGGGAACCAACAGTGGCAGAGAACTCTTGATTTCATGCCCTGCTTGTGGTCTTCCCAGAGGGATCCAGTTATCCACCGTGGGAAGCAGGATGCTTGACTAGATGGGCCTTTGGCCTGATCCAGCCAAGCTCTTCTCACGGTCCTCATTTGGAAGTTGTATACATACTGGAGAGTTTGGATTCGGCACAGAATTTTATTATATGTTTTATGGAGAGCAGACGCATCCCTGGTTACATTTCTCAATGTTGTGAGGAAAGTAGCACGAGGAATATATTTTTGAAAAAGTACTCAAAGCCTCCAAGATTTGTGGAAAGGCATTAAAAAGCACCAGATGTCTATATCTGCTAAGTCTGTCCATTTAAAAAGCCAACGTTAAGTGGGCTGCTTCCTCCTCAAAAGATTTAGACAAGATATACAGCATACTTAAAACTAAACCAAACATACCAATGCACTCTTTCATGCAACAAAAAGAAACGAGCTTTTCCTATAACAAAAAAAAAAAGTGTTATAAGAGCCAAACAAAGAGTTCATGTGATGAAGGATGCAACGCAGTTCACTTTAACATGTCCAAATTTCCTCTTTTTAAAAAAAAACAAACTTGTGTTACACACACATACACACACACACACACACACACACTCATAGGCCTGGCCCTACGGCCAACACTCTACAGCTTGTCAAAGGGAACCACATTTGAAACAATGAATGCTGTGCCTTCGTTCGGTCAGAGAAGTCACTCTTGAGCTTCTCACCCAATAATAATAATAATAATAATAATTGTGCCCTTGACAGGTACCTTGTGTCTACTAGCATACCTGGGAGGGGGAAGGAAATCAATAAAGCAAAGCGTTCAGTTGGTATCTATGTAATAGAAAACTAAACTACAAAGGAACAATAAGCATCAGGTAAATGTATCCAATACAATTTGCAGGCATAATTGAAAGCATTACAGCCTAATCAGACATCTAAAAGCAAGGCATGTTCAAACGAAATGTCTATAGACTCATTAGCGGGCAGCCATTCCATTATAATCATGCATAATGTCAGCGATGCCTTGAGCCTGTGCCAATGACAACAGCATAAATTTTGCATCTCATTTCTGCAGTCATAAAATTAATGATCAGTTTAAAAATACTTCTTTATAAAAAGTTATTACACAAAGAAAAAGCACGAATGTGTCCCTGTGACATAGCCAGGAGGATAATTAAGAGGCTAATGCTCATTAATATGGTTTCCCCAGAACAACCTTTGATTTATCCTAGAACTTTAAAAAAAAGTTTCATTAATTAAACACATTTAATGGTTACCGGAAAAAATACACTGTTCGTATTTTCTTTCGTCTGTGATTTAATCACTTATGTTTTGAGGGTAGGATGCTTTAATTTGCTCACAATATGACACACAGTACCTGACCCTTCTTTATTAAATAGCATCTTTTTTCATTTATAGTATTATTTGCTTATTGATCCTAGCAGATAATGGTGTTGCACTAAATACGGGAAGCTAGTCACTTAACCCCATTGTTAATGGAATTCCCAGTTATCGCAATAAAGATGTCAGATTGACTTTGCATCAGCTTCATATCAAGGAATCGGTATTTTATAGTGTCTTATGTTTTCTAACACAAGTGAACTTTCTTCCGCCTATGCTCTCCACAACAAGCGGAGTGTTTTGACATCATCAATATTTCCTTCTGTCACAAAACCCGCAATAAAGGAGCCATCAACATATATTTCAGTCAATACATTTGAAGCAAACTGTTGCTGCTCTGAGAACCCACCCCGCCTCTCAGATCCCTAGACATATGTACAGTGTTCACTATCTAACGAACCCATGCTCTCAAATTGCTCAGAGTTCCATCTCTAAAAAGTCTCTTCATCTTCTGCTATATCACATTCCATTAGGAATTAAGCTGATCGTTTATCCCACAACCAAACACCTTCTGCAGTGCTCTTAGCCAATTAACCAGTTGTGTATCTAATCATATACATTTTAGACCCTTTAGTTCCTAATTTCATTTCTTTTTTTAAAAAAAAAAGTCTTTCTGCTATTTAAAAAACAAATAGCTATACAGTGGTACCTCGGGTTACATACGCTTCAGGTTACAGACTCCGCTAACCCAGAAATAGTACCTCAGGTTAAGAACTTTGCTTCAGGATGAGAACAGAAATCGTGCTCCAGTGGCGCGGCGGCAGCGGGAGGCCCCACTAGCTAAAGTGGTGCTTCAGGTTAAGAACAGTTTCAGATTAAGAACGGACCTCCAGAACGAATTAAGTACTTAACCCGAGGTACCACTATACTATCTTACTCCACTCATTTGTGGTGCTTTGGCCTGTATATTATTGAGATGTGTTCCACACAAAAGGAAAGTCCAGGTTTTGAACTCAAGGAGCAATTCCCTTACCACCAATAACAGTAAATGAGCGTGTGAGTATATATGCATGTATGAAGCTCCTTACACAGAGTCAAGATTGTTGGCCCATCTTGCCCAGCAAGGACATTGTTAGAGGGTAGACCGGGCAGTGCAAGCCTTGAGTCTTCTGCAGAGCACCCGGGATTCCCTGCTTTTAAACTATAATTTCCCTAGTATCACCATTATCTGGTAGGAGGTCTGGGTGTGTCATAAGGCAGAGTGCTGATGAACCCCCAGCCACTCAGTGTCTTAATTTGCCCAGAGGCTTATGCCTAGACTCCTTCAAGTACAGAGCAAGTACAGGGGGGTGCTAGTAGTGCAGTGGAGAGTGTTGTTGTTGTTTATTAAATTCTGTTGTTTATTAAATTTCTATACCGCCCTTCATCCGAGGATCACAGGGCAGTTTACAATACAGTCGTACCTTCGAAGTCGGACGGAATCCGTTCTGGAAGTGTGTTCGACTTCCAAAACGCTCAGAAGCCAAAGCGCAGCTTCTGATTGGCTGCAGGAAGCTCCTGCAGCCAATCGGAAGTCCCATCGGATGTTCGGGTTCCAAAGAACGTTTGCAAACCGGAACACTCACTTCCGGGTTTGCGGTGTTCGGAAGGCAAAACATCCAAGTACCAAGGCGTTTGTGGTCCAAGGTACAACTGCACAAAAATACAAACCATAAGGTAAAGGGACCCCTGACCATTAAGTCCAGTCGTGACCGACTCTGGGGTTGCCGCGCTCATCTTGCTTTATTGGCCGAGGGAGCCGGCGTTTGTCTGCAGACAGCTTCCGGGTCATGTGGCCAGCATGATTAAGCCGCTTCTGGCGAACCAGAGCAGCGCACAGAAACGCTGTTTACCTTCCTGCCTATTTATCTACTTGCACTTTGACGTGCTTTCGAACTGCTAGGTTGGCAGGAGCTGGGACTGAGCAACAGGAGCTCACACCGTCGCGGGGATTCGAACCGCCAACCTTCTGATCGGCAAGTCCTAGGCTCTGTGGTTTAACCCACAGCGCCACCCACATCCCTTATACAAACCATGGTAACAAACAAAAGCAATAACCCTGACACACACAGTTTAAAAGGCCATAGATGGTTTAATTAGCCAAAGGCCTAGAAGAAGAGGAATGCTGTTGCCTGGTGCCTAAAGATATGTAATTAAGGCGCCAGGCGAGCTTCCCTGGGGAGAGCATTCCACAAATGGGAAGCCACCACAGAAAATGCCTGTTCTCATGTCACCGCCCTCTGGACCTCTCGCAGAGGAAGCGCACGAAGAAGGGCCTCAGATGATGATCACAGGGTCCCGATCGGTTCATATGGAAAGAGGCAGTCCTTTTTGTATTTCGGTCCTGAGCCAGTTCTTGCTATTTGGAAACGAACCGAAAGCCCCACTCTCATACAGAACTCGCATCTATGCTTCTATGGACTAGGATCAATTTTAAATAATTTGCTCATTAGTATTTGTTATGCAATATTGATTTTACTCTTTTTTTTTCCTTTTAAAAAGTCTGTGCTTGAACCAGGCAAAATAGTATTTTACCCATAGTAAAGTTAGGGTTTTTAATGTGGTTTTTCCATTTCCAAATTCTGCCATCGTTGCAGTCCTGCACTGGGCAGTAACTTTTGTGTTGATGTTATGCGCGCTTGTAAACAAAAAACACATTTTCTGTTTCAGATATGTGCCACTTACAATACTGGCACCAATCCATGCTAAACATTTCTATTTGCAAGCTGCCCTGAACATACCCCTGTTGAAGGCTGGAATACAAATGCTAAAAATAAAATAAACTCTTATTATGTCCTGGCTAGGATCCCCACGTTATTGCAGGTTAGCAGAGACCCTACTGTAGTTTCATATCCTTTTTTTTTTTATCTCATGCTGTGACCCTCATGCTAGCATTCACAGTCTGCAGGTCATGACCTCATGAATTAGCATCGTGAAAATAGGGCCATTTCAAATTCAGAACAGGCCACTGTAGCAGCCTGCTTTTAATGAAACCATAAAGGTCTGTTTCAATACATGCACTAGGCGATTATAGGCAAACCACGTTGGAGTTTCCCATTTCATCATTTCAGATCTTGTTCCCACATATAAAAAACTAAAAGTACAATATTGGCAAATGCAAAAAGCAATTTCTTTTGCTTTAACACCAACACCAGTCAGGGAAACAAAATCTTAATTAAAAATCTGTATTAATATGTTTGTACTATATCACAAACTTCTAGACAATAAATAATTTATATTTTGAACATGCTCAATTTCTGCTGAAACGTCCATTTAAAACTTGGGGTTCATTTAAAGAGCTTGGGGTTCACGTTAGAAGGGCAATATTAATTAATTCCTAAAGGAAATAATCCTTTTTTAAAGTTTGGAATGTAATGATTAGTTTGGTTGTTCTTGTAGTGGTGTGTCTTTCCCTGTTTTTAACAACACAAAAAGTTCACAAAAGGAAAATCCCGCAAGCTGTCCTCTTTTTCCTCCAGCAGGGGGAGCTAGCATCCTCATCCATGAAAAAGTCAACATGCACACACAGTGTGAACTCTGGACCCTTGAATTTTGGGATTTTAAATTGTACAACAGTACATTGAATAAAACCGGAGATCGGTTTAAAAGCCTACCAGTGAGCAAGATTTCTATGCCACGTGCAAATGAGTAGTCATATCCTTACCTCTTTCAGGAAAGTCTTGTGGGTAGCTGCAGAAGAGGAAGTGGGGGATGGGAAAGAAAGGATAATGTAAGTATTTGGAAAGTCTTAAGGCTACTTATTTTAAAAACGAGAACAAATACAACAGACAGAAAAACCAACAAGAGACACTGAATATTTTAACGCTAAGTGAAACTATCAAGGGAATATTTTACTAGCTTCAAGATGCCCTTCAAGATATTAAATTAAAGGTTTGCACGTTTTACACGATTTGCATGTTTACAGGAGCAAACAGACTGTATCTGGTTGGGATGCATGCAATCTCCAACTTTAAGATCAATATATTAATTTGGAAAACTGATAGGTGTTTAAGTACAGCTCTGCAAAATACCTATTGACAGATAAGAAAGATTAGGTAAATCAAATGAACAAGAAAATCAATTAAGTTAAACTTGGCAAGAACATTTTGAGCACAAAAGAGTGAAGGTGCAAGTATCGGTAAAACTGATGAAATACAAGGAAGGAGCAAAAGAAAACAAAAACAGAAAATGCCGTTAATCCACTTATGTGAGCGGAGAAGGCGGCGAGGAGGTGTAAGCCCATGTGGTGCCCCTCCAGATGTTGCCGGACTACAACTCCCATCAGCCTCAGCTAGCATAGCCAATGGTCAGGGATTATGCGAGCTGTAGTCCAACATCAGTGCAACATCTGTAGTGCAACATCTGAAATGCAACATGCAACAATCTGGATGGAAGAGTAATGAGTAATGGAGCTTCAGGACTGATCTAACTTCTGTGATCTTTTGAAGCCTCAACATGCACTGCTTAGAAACCAGGGTGTTTATATTGCTGATATAGATAAAAAAATAAAATTAATGCCCGAAGCACCAAGAACTTGTGGCTGTTGTTACTGCAACAAGCAGCCTGTGGAGATCCAGAGTGGTTTGGTGCTCATATGGGGCACTGCCTGTTCAAGATGCATTTGATCATCTTAGATTTCAAACCACGGGATATCTGACCAGTAAATCCTTTAGCAGGCCAACAAATATTTGCATACGCAGATCAGGCAGTGCTTTTTTTTCAGAGGGGATGCAGATTTTGTGACTCTAAGTTTGGTCTCATTGAGGGCCGGTATTTCAATATGAGTAGGAAAATGAGAGTACCACTAAACTTTTTTTTTTTTTTAAGCACTGAGATCAGGACAGATCCAAACACTGCGCACTAAATCCAGTATTGCCCGTTATACAATTCACTAAGGGATAAATTCCTCTATTTGTTTCGGGGGAGGGGGTTCACGGTTCCATGGGATGAGGTCAAAATTAGATGGCTGTTGGCTGGTGTAGACAAGTTTGTTACTTGCAGGGGAGTTATATATGCACTAGCAATGAGAAAGTTATGGGCTACTTTTTTTAGCCAGAACACACACACACACAGAGAGAGAGAGAGAGAGAGAGAGAGAGGTGTAGGGAGAGATTGAGACAAACACACAAGATTTGGGAAACTTTACAGTCTTAAACTCTAATAGCTTGCAACTCTGAAAACTGATACGTTTTAACTCACTATCTGATTATCCTGGGGGGGCTGGTGCATTTTTGTGTGAGATATGTTTTATAACAGCAACTGACTATAAACAATAACAATCTGACTCATTTAATATGGGGGATAGTTCAGTTGGTTAGAGCACAGTGCTGATAATAACAGCTTTGCAGGCTCATTCCCTTTATACAGGAAAGCTGCAGATTCCTGAATTGCATTGGGCAGAGTATCTTCCAACCCTACAATTCCATGATTCTATTATCTCTGTGTCCTCACTTCAGTCCTTGAGGAGTGTTGGCTGTGGCTTGTAATTAAGCAATTAAGACATGCTTACCAGTGCTAAATGTTACACTGGCTGCAAGTCATCAAAATGATGACTTCTCTTTGCAAAAGTATTATATGCACAGACAAATCTTTCACAGCAACTTACACTGACAAATTATATTCACAAGAATCACTGCACAGATTTGCAAGAATCTATCTATTGCCCAGTTAACACAACCATTTCTCCAGGCTGCCATAATGAATTACGTGGAGTCAGTAAGCAAGGTTTACATGTGTAAACTAGCCCACAGGAATAGTACAAAGTAGGTCAAAGTTTTCTGTACAGAGCAAGTTCATTTCAAATGCCGATCTGTTTACACAAAAACCACAGCAACCTCACTCCATTCTTCTGCAATTCCTCATTTTTCTTGAAACAATTATTCACAGGTTGGGTAGCATGCCATGATTTCTCTTATTAGGTAAATAATCTGTCTGGGTCAACCAAGAGCTCTGGTATTTCTAAGTTCAGAGACTGGGCGCACCGATTCGGCAACATGCTGGTCTCTATAAGTCCACAAAGCTGACAAGCACTGGCAGAAGACCATGATAAGCTATTCCATCCAGACTGCAGACTTCCTACACTGAACCTCAGAGTTGCCGGCGGGGGGGGGGGGGGCAGATTGCAATGCTGGAAACACAGGCCACTGCTATTTAGATGTGCCTTTGCATTCTAGTTTAAGAAATTTAAAGGCACATTCCTTTCACATTTTCCCAACTCTGCCCAACTGCCACGCTCTGAGATGCCAAAGAAATGCAAGCAACCCAACCACATGCACAAACAACTGCAAGGAAAGATCCCCCCAAAAAAATTCTCAAAAGAGCCCAAGAGAGACAGAAATGCTTCATTCTTATTACTCATCAGGACGGAAAGCCATAAAAAGGTAGTGCAGTTCTTTCCTTTTCCCAGTACAGGCTTGTATTTTAACAACTCACCTGCTAGCCACAGGCAACTAGGAATTCCATACAGCTGAGTGAACAAGCCTGCTGGGGTGAGATGGATTCACCATCGGTCCTCTGCCTGTCCGCTTGGTTTCCATGCTAGCTGCGAAGGAAGAAAAGCCTCCACAACCAGTACAGAAACACAGCTGGAGGGGAGGTTGTCCTCCTCCTCCATCACTCTGCTTAGTGAAAGGCAGCTTTCCTTATTTTTTAACTAACCTCCTGAGAAGCAGCAGCCTGTGTTTCTGGCCTGGCTGCAAAACAAAAGACTCTTCTGTGCCGAACTTTTCACAACAAGCAAGAAACAACTACATCGCAGAGCCTGGCCACATGGCATGTCCCAAACCGGACCAGCATAATCGAAACCATTTAAATGGCAAGGATCTGGAATTTATAGGCCATGTTCACACATAATGGTGAGCCAAAGTTTCTGGCTAATCATGGTTTACTGTGATGAGCCCTTACCATGTGATCATCATCTGAGGCTCTTCTTTGTGTGCTCCACTATAGGAGTTTCAGAGAGTGGCAACATGAGAATGGGTGTTTCAGGCCTGGCACCATTTTTATCTTTTTTCAGGCATGAATCTGGGCTTTACGACCTTAATTTGAAGGGTAGCACTGCAGCTTATTTTACCGGGGAAGGATCAGTAATTGTATTTTTAGGTTTTTATCGGTTGTTCTTAACTGGTTTTAAGGTATACAGCTTTGGGTTACTCTCAGGGCCAGATTTAGGTTTGATGAGGCCCTAAGCTGCTGAAGGTAATGGGGCCCTTTATGTATCCACCTGTCCTTTGTCAACAACAAATTGCCGCTGTTTTTTGTGTTGAATATATGCTATATGGTAATTTATGGACCTAATCGGTATCTAAAGCCATTTGCACATGCAGAATGTAGGCACCCTCTATATAGAAATGAGCAAACCAGTGATATTTTAGGGAGCAGGCTAGCAGGTGGGGCACATTACTTACATCACAGGAGCCTATACAACACAAAACACTGTTGCTGTATGTAGGTTTTATTTTATTTGTTTTTTATCTTATATTTTGGAAATGTACATCCAGTGGTTTTTTCCCCTTTACATTTTTTGGGGGGCCCACTCCTAAGCTATAGCTTGTTTAGCTTATACAGAAATCCGGCACTGGTTATTCTGTGAGAAAAGCGACTCACAATTATAGGAAGTAATAATAAGAATTGTAAGAGAGCAATATGATGCTGAACTGTACTCGATTGCTCCCACTTAGCTCCTGGCACAAGTGGGAGGGGGCAACCAGGAAGCCTTGGCTTCCTACTCTCTAACAAGTCACTATCCATAAGCCAACAACAAACCATGGTTTATAGCTGGCTAGCAACCATGACTTGATAGAGAGCAACAAACCATGAGCCAGAGGAGTGAAGATGGAGGAGTGAAGAGGGAATTACTCAGGAGCATGCACTAGTATTCTACTCATTCACAACAAACCATGATGATCCAGAAATTCTGGCTTACAGTTCTAACTAGACACTGCCATTGGGTGCCCTCTTTCAGCCTCAGTTTTTCCACTGTTAAAACGTGAAGAAATAATAATGATAGGTTTGATGCAGGGATAATTCACTTTCTGCACTAAATGCACAGCATACATGCATAATTCCTTACTTGGACTTGATGTCTTTTATCTTCTTAATCAGAGCATCCCTCTTTTCCTTTGCTCCTTTGGATAAATTCTCTCCTTTTAGGGTATCTAATATAAATGTGTCGACATCTAAATCATGAAAGAATAAAAGGAGAGAGAGATGAGTCAAAAGAAGAAATGATAATTCTCAGAAGATAAATACCTCTATTATGGCTTTTTTCATAAGGCAATAATATCCAAACTATCTAATGGAATTACTTTATCAGTCCCAGGCATAATATAATTGAAAGATATTTCAAACTCTAAATTGGATAGATTTGTTCACTGCTGTGCTTATGCTTAGCACAGCAAATGCTGTTTTGACATTTGCCATCATTAAATGAACAAGAACCCAACAAGTTTTAATAAACTGTCAAAGTGTGTAAAATATATATACACCCCATTACTTGAGAAATAAAAGCTAGAAGACAATAAACTGTTCTAATGCATATATGATTGAGCAAGATCAAACATCATTTGGCACTTTCATTAACAAAAGCCCATTTTCAGAAGTGACCGTAGACTTATGATGTCTTCCTCTGGGTTAAAGCTGGTCCCAATTTTGAAAGCATGTGGGTAAAAGTGTCACATTAAAACTAGTCAATAATCTAAAAGGCATCAACAGTATAATTCTATGGACAGAAGATATGACACCAGAAAACTTAATATCTGAAAAATGAGCCTATATTTTAAGTTTCACTGGATTTTGATCATTAAAAATATGGAAATAACATTTAACCTCATATGCAGAACAAACTATGCAGTTTACATTTTTGCATTTATTTATTTTTTTGTAATCCCCTTTGCAAATGATTAAATACCCTCCAACATCTAAATGCTTTGTAGTATTTTACTATGAGAATTGGGGAGGGAGGGGGTTGCTCTGAGGGTGGAGAGGTCAGCATGCAAACAAGTCCCCTTAGGAAGGACAACCATTTAGCACAGTAAGAGGAAATTTGGCTGAATATGTTGAAAAATGGACAAATCAGCTTGTGAAATTAGCTGTAGTTTTATTTATTTGTGTTAGAAGAAGAAGAAGAAGAGTTTGGATTTGATATCCCACCTTTCACTCCCTTTAAGGAGTCTCAAAGCGGCTAACATTCTCCTTTCCCTTCCTCCCCCACAACACACACTCTGTGAGGTGAGTGGGGCTGAGAGACTTCAGAGAAGTGTGACTAGCCCAAGGTCACCCAGCAGCTGCATGTGGAGGAGCGGAGAAGCGATCCCGGTTCCCCAAATTACGAGACTAGCGCTCTTAACCACTACACCACACTGGCTCTTTATGCCCCCCCCCCCACATACACACTCACATATTGAGGAAAGTGGTCTCAAGTGGGGCAGGGTGGAATCAAAATTTAAATCCCACTTGACTAGTTGGAATGGCAGGGGGGGAATTAGAATGGTCTTGAGGAAACTGAGCACCACTTTCTTAAATGCAAAAACATAAACCCAAGTTTACATACTCTTAGATGTACCCATTTAAGTTTCCCTGACAGGTAACTGGAAGAAAAGCCAGAAGGACAAGATAACCAGGCCCACTGTTAATTAAAAAAGAAGCTAATTGAGCAGCAAGTATATAAAAAATACCCCATGCCATTTTTATTACAGATCTGACACTTACATCAAATTTATAGCAAAGACAATTGAACTATGTTTCAGATACTGTAGGCTATTTCAAGAATGTCAGTGGTCTCCTTTCTTTTCTCTCTCTCACTCTCTTAACTTCAATGTATCTAGCCTCATTTCAATACTGTTTTAATAGATGGTAATTGCAAAGGTAATCAGCTTAAATGATATCCACATAATGGTTATGTCTTATTCAGTTATCCAGAATCCGTCTGTAATGAACATTCATTTCAGTAATGTTCAGACTGGAAATGAAGAACTATAAGAATTCAATCTTTATGTCCGAGAACTAAATGTAGAAAATATCATATTCTACCTTGGCTAGATTGCCTTAACGGGGAGCATGGGCATAAGAAATAAGGAGGGTGGTTACCATTCTTTTAATTATGGCGCTAAATCAGTTTTATAGGATCAGATGGATCATCCATATTCAAGATCCGCAACCTTGCCAACCTTCTCATTCTGTAAAACTTACTCCTCCTCCCCCAAAAAACTTTTGACCACTGTCTTGAAAGTAAACTGGCACATGACAATATAGAAGCTGGCCATCCCTGATCTAACCATATAGGTTTGCCAAAGAATATGTACAACTGTACTCACTGGACACAACACAACAGAGAGTTTGGCAAGATCAGTGAACAGGGTTTCCCAGGCTTGGGTTTCCAGCTGTTGTTGGACTACAATTCCCATCATTCCTGACCACTGATCCTGCTAGCTAGGAATGATGGGAGTTGTAGTCCAACAACAGCTGGAGACCCTAGTTTGGGAAACCCTGTACGAGATGTTCCTTGGGATCCCTTCAAACTCTTTCATTCTATGATTCTATTATTCTAAGACTGCTTTGAAGATTAATAAGCAAATCCTAAATGAGTGCTATTCAAACCTATGTAATTCAATTCAAAATAATGTGCTTTTGTACAAACACTAGTATGTTGTAACTTGTCTTTGAACTTTGGGTGAGGGGTGGTATATTAATTTAGATAAAGATTATGATTATAGCCCTTGGAGCAGTTATGCAAAAGTAGATGATAGTGGTTATTTCTTCAGTAAAGTCTCAAAGACCAGATACATGCAAGCCCTTCATGTGGGTGCACTGATGCACGCAAAATTAGTTGAGGTGCAGAAGACAAGATGAGGCTCACAAGCCATCCAACTACCTGCAAGGCTTCCTTGGAAGTCCAAAAGCATGTGCTATCTAATCTCTATTCTTACTGCAAATACTCCACCGAAGCACTACAATCTGACTTATTCTGCTAAATATTTAAGACTCTCTTTCTTTCCCCATCCTCACTAGCCCTGACCCATTCACTTTTCTCACAACTATTTTAGGCAAGAATCCATATGGGCATATCCAAGGCACCGTCGTCATTGAACGTTTAAAAGTCGCAGTTGTCGAACCTGGAGAAATCTGGTCCAACAGCCTAATGGCCTATCATCCAGAAGGGTTATAATATACTACAACCCCACAAAAACTAGCCCTGAAACAAAGAGACTGGAGGCTTGTTTGCAGTCACTTATCACCAGCACCCCTTAACTTCTTTCAGCTTCTGATTTATCAAGAAGAAATTAATCCACTAATATGTCATTACATCTTGGGTTAATTAGTCATGTAAACAAGGCCAGAGTCAGCAGCAGTACATAGGAAGTCCAGGAGAGGTGCCCATCACCTCAATGCTGGGCAATTCCATCTTTTTCATATTGATAGATGCTGCCTCAGCAAGTCAGAAACAGATATCCCAGAGCATAATGTTCTGCCTAGTGGAAGATGAGCAGAAGAAACTCCAAATACATTGGTTTTCTTATGTCTTTAAAACCAGCAGGAAGTGCCTTCCTGGCCAAATCCATTTGGCAGCTGCCCTACAATCCAAAAACTTGCCACCTAAGCATATTTTTAGGAGTTAACAAGAGTTTTCAGGAGTTTTTCTCTTGTTAATTCAGGTCAACCAACAAAATAATAGCTGGATGGAATCTTAATTGGTCAAGGCTCACCTGGAATGTAACAGGTTTTTCAGAGTTTGTGAAAATATATTATTATTATTATTACTTACTAAATTTCTATACCGCCCTTCATCTGAGGATCACAGGGTGGTTTACAATATAAAAAACCAAAAATGCATAACACAGTAACAAACAAAAACACTAACATATACCCCACACACAGTTTTAAAAGTGGTAGATTAGCCACGGGCCAGGGAGAAGAGGAATGTTTTTGTCTGACAAGCCTCTCTATGGAGAGCATTCCACAAACAGGGAACCACCGCAGAAAAGGCCCCCAGAAATGAACTGGCAGCCAGCCCAGTACTGGTGTTATATGCTTAAACTGTCTTGCCCAGTGAGCAACCAGGCCACTGAACTCTGCACCAGCTGAAGTTTTTTGAACTGTCTGCAGAGATAGCCCCACATATAACGTACAGTCATACCTCGGGTTGAACTCACTTTTTGGGTTGCGCTTCGCAGCGACCCGGAAGTAACAGAGTGCATTACTCTACTGCAGTAATCCAAACGAGAGGTTATCAGAGCATACACAACACAAGTTAGGCTATCCCTGTCCAGATAAGGCCACCAGCAGAAGCTGATGAAGGCACTCCGGACCACTGAGGCCACCTGAGCCTGAGGCGACAGCAATGGGTCCAAAAGTACCAAGCTGCGTACCCACTCCTTCAGAGCGAGTGTAACTCCATCAAGAGCAGGCAACCTCTCGCCCATGTGTAACTGCAGTCTCATTTTTAAGCAGGTAAGATTAAAGATGGATTCCTTGTTGTTTTATTCTCACCTAGATTCCCTTTCTCTAGTCCAGGCATCCCCAAACTCGGCCCTCCAGATGTTTTGGACTACACCTCCCATCATCCCTAGCTAACAGGACCAGTGGTCAGGGATGATGGGAATTGTATTCCCAAAACATCTGGAGGGCCGAGTTTGGGGATGCCTGCTCTAGTCTTAGGAATGTATATATGCATACACACATCCTACACCTTTACGCTCGAACTCAGGACAAAAGGGAGAAACGTGCTAAGAGGAAGGCATGTTTGGCAAACCCTCACCGTGATCAACTCCCACCCAGGAAACCTATGTCCCCACTGTGGAAGGACGTGTGGATCCACACGTCACTTACGGACTCACTGTTTAGACCATGTTCATGGAAGCTAATCTTACTCGGCTACAAGCGATCGCCAAAGAAGAAGCTATGTAGGTTGTTAATGGGAGACCCTGCATTTGTAAGCTTATGCTGCAATAAGTTAATTAGACTTTAATTAAGGTGCTTACAGGACCATATGTCTTTGTATTCCTGCTCACTCTGAAAGAGGTTATTTAAACAATTTGACTCTTAACCCCATACATATTTACACAGAAAGTCCCACTGAGTTCAACAGACTGTCCATTCAGGTAAATGGGTATAGAATTGTATCATTGGGAATTGGGGAGGGGGCCACAGGTTCTTCATCCCAGGCAGAAAGAAAAATCACAAACACAAAAAGGCAACTGCTTGGGACAGGAGAAATTGGAAGTTTATTCCAAAGTTTCTTGAAAGGGAGTAAAAGAAGAACTTCATAGGGGAAGTTGTAGGTTTCCAGTCACAAGATGCATTTGTCAAGATAAGCGATGCAAATTTCAACAAGGAAGAGACATTCAGAGTGTATATTGGGTGACACAGGAAATGCAGTATAGTACAGAACTGTTCTCCCATTTGTCAGATGCATGAAAATGTAAGCAAATATGTGGACTTCATAGGCCTCTTTCATTTGGTTAAAGAGGAAGCTTCTAAATTTTGGACTTCTCCATTTAGTTCACTCCACCCTGCATTCACACATAAAAGCAGATTGTGATATGGGGGGGGGGGGTCAGGAAGCTGGCTGGACACATTGAAGCACTTTAGTTCCTCAAAGAAACACTCTTAACTATGCTTTGCAGTGCTTTTTTTTCTGGAGGGACGCAGCGGTATGCATACCCCTAAACATTTTGTGAATCTTTGTACTTTTGTCCATTTACTACCTTTATTTTTCGCGATTTGAACTATAAAATGGTGGTTTTCTTGAGTCAAAACGAGAGTACCTCTAAACATTTTTAAAGAAAAAAGCACTGTATATTTGTACATGCATAATTTAACAATTTGCCCAACAGCTTCCATCCTGTTCCTCCCTTTTCCAGGAGGCTTTTCTAGCAAAACTCCTGGATGATATTATTACCTACAGTTCCCCATTTTCTTTTCTCTCCCCTAGCTGGAAAACTCTATTCCCAATAAGTTTTTCTTTTCCCCTATCCGGCTTACAGAGCACCAGTCCCATCTTCCTGCCACATCGCCCCCTCCCCTAGACTACCTTCCCCTCCTCCCTGTAACTCCACTTCACTCTACCCTTCGTCTCAGAGAAACTTCTACCGCAAACCCACGTTGAATCTTTCTCAGGCGCGCGGGGCATCCTTACCTGCAAGGAGGCTGCTGACCTCCTCGGGGATGGCGGGGGAGCCGTGCATGATGCGCCAGGTGGTCGCGCGCGAGAGGCAGCTGTTCGGCAGCTCCGTCAGGGAAAGACAACGGCCCCGCCCACTTTGCCCGGCTCCGGGAAGTTCAGTCAAGGAAGCCACAGGCGGCAAGGCGGGGGGCGTGGCTACACTACTTTAACCCAGGGGTGTCCCGCCTATTAGGTCGGTCTGCGCATGCTCATTCAGCCGTCCGCTTGTGTTACACTCAGTCACGACTTCCTCGTCTGCTATGGTCACAGGCGCCGCCTTGTGTGTCCAGGAAAGCGCCGGGGGGGGGGGGGAACGGACGACCACGTGACCCTCAGCCGATGCCGGGCGCCATTTTAAAAGAGGGCAAAACCCATTCCCGCAGGTGTTGGGGTTAAGCCCCGAGCGTTCCGAAATCAAAAATGGCGCCTTAAGCGCCTCGGCGCTATTGGACACAGCGATCGGAATAGGACACGCGGGAAGCGTCTGCAGCGGTTGGCTGAGCGTGGCATTGTTTTTGTTTCGTTGACACTTTTGGCCGCCATTTGGCGTTCTCTTCATTTCCCTTTCCCATCCCGCCTGGGTCACGACCCCGGGCTCTAGGCAGGGAGATGCGTTTACAGTGCCGTGCTGGGGGATTTCCTGGGTAAAAAAAAAGAACGGAGAAGAGAATCCTGAGGCTCCTTTTCCCTTGTTTTGCTTCCAAACAGAATTTTTAGAGTTGTTTTTCCACACCACTGTCATTCTGCTAAAAGAAAAACTTACTTAGCACACAAAATAAAACTGCTTTCGTTGGATTCTCTTAGAACGAAACATATATATATATATATATATATATATATGCCGTGGTTGGCATCCGTCTGTCTCAAGAGACAATGGAGTATGCCTCCGGGGGTGAAGTCCAACTGCTGCACTAGCAGCACCAAAGTAACCTCCCTGGAGTGCAAGCCCAGGCAGTGAGTATGAAGGTCCTGGGCTGCCCAGAGCAATGTGGTTGGCACCAGCTGGGCTGTAGGGGTTGCACGAAGGAGGTGTGCAAGGCGCCATCCAACCATTTTAGGGACTCCACTCCAGATTTGTGTAGGGTTTACTCCTTAAGCCTTTCCATCTCCCGAAGATATCACACAAGGCAGCAGTTGTTTAGGATCAGAGTTTACCTTCCCAGGTTGACGAGCCCCACCTGCCCCTATAAAAGAATAAAGTAGCAACTTACACTCTCCGGGTCTGAGAGCTAGAAAGAAAGGATCCTTGACAAAAGCTTAAAGATCTTTTTTTCTAATTCATGAATAGCATGTGTAAGGAGTTCTTGTGGTGTCTTGTTTGTGGAAACTAGAACTTACTGTATAAATTCAGGGGTGGAGGAACTGCCCTCCTAGATGTTAATCTACTCCTGAATCCTATCAGCCCCAGCTAGCATAGCCAATAGTGCAGAGACGATGGAAGGTATAGTTCAGTGACATCTGAAGTGTTACAGGTTCCCCACCCTTCCTTAGTTTTAATTCCTCCCTGCATGTTCCATTCAATTTCTGAGGCCTCCATTTTCCTTCTGTTGCATTATCTCTGTAAGGCCCAGTGGGCAACTACTAGGTGCAGGGGCTTTTTGGAGGGCAGCAGCTCTGTGCAATGCTTGGCTGAGATTCAGCAGATCCTACACCCTTTCAGGCATCTAGTTAAAGCACAGCTGTTCATAAAAGGCATTTGGTCGAATGCTTCTCTGACACTTATTTTAATACTGTTTCCTGTGGCGGTTGTGCTTCATGATAAGCTGTTTGAAGTGTGGTTATTTTTATGCTGAATTATTTGAAATTTGATCAACTTCATGTTATTATGAGGTGTTCTGTAAACTGGCTTCAGCTCGGTTAGGTTTTAAAAGAAAGTGGAATATAAGGTTTCTTAAATAAATAAATTAATTGTGATTTTATTTGGGAGGGATGAAACAACACACACGAGGGTTTTTAGGTATTATTTTGATTCTGGTATGTAACAAACAATAAACAGCAACATACTAATGATGGAATAACAATGAACTGCATCCTTTGTTTATTAAGTTATGAATTGTCTCGTACTTCCTTCAAAACAGCAAAAAGACTCCAAAACTAAATAAGCATGCCCACTGATTAATCTATTGATTAAGTGGTTAGCAGACAGGTGTAATTTTTGCAAAATTATTTTACTGAAATAATTGTCAATGTGTATATCTTTATTGTTTTAAAATAGATACATTTATGCCAGGAAAGCAAACCAACAGACAAACATACAATCAAATAAACAAACTATAAATTGACAGACAGTAGCATTATATGAAACAACACATTTCTTATAACTAACATCATTTGTACTCCCAATGATGTGAACGATTGTAAAACTTGTAAAACAAGAAATTAAAAATGACTTCCAATTAGTCTTGCTGTACTTTATCTGTTGATTATCTTATACCACACTGTTACATATTTCTTATATAGTTTCTGTTAACTTCCCTACAAACTTATATTTATACAATGCAAGGTTCAGTCTAATTCTGTCAAGAAGTTTCCTTTTATACCGTAATTTTTTATGTATTCTTTAAAAATTCTCCAGTCCTTATAGACTGTTTGTTTTGTTTGGCCTCTTATCCTTCCTGTCGTCTTTGCTAGCTGCAAGTATTCTACCATTAGGATTTGCCAATCCGCCGTGAAGGGACTGTGGGTATGCAGTTTTTCTTTCTAAAGGTTGAACCACAGGAATGACGGGGTGTCATGTAAGGCTGAAGACAGCTCATCCCTAGTTAGCAAAAAATAAAAATCCTCATGCAATTTGGCAAGTAAAACCATATGAGACAATTGAATAGCAACCCCTTTACAAAGATTTAAAAGCTATGAGATCATTGAGTCTAGAAGTGAAGTCACCTCTTTGGTGGAAGACGACCTACAGCTTATGTTTTACATTTTAAAAAACCAGGCCTTTACCCTAAGTATCCACAATTTAAAAGAACCAACTAATGGGACTGGAGAATGCTTGACACCTTGAGTGTCCTTGGTAGCAAGACAAGAATGGATGACTCAGTATGAAGAAGCCCGTTATCCCAAATACCTTTGGCAGCAGGAGATGGAGGTTTTCAGCCTGAATAAGCCCATTATTCAATTATTTGGCACTTATGTGGTGCTTTATATTGGAAGTCCTAGTCCGAAAGATCTGGAGGGTATCAGCTTTGGGGGAGGCTGATCTAGAGGTCCACAGTTCCCTGCCTTGGGTATAATAATAGATCCTGTGGTGGAAGGGAGGTGACAGGGTAGATTTAGCTGGAGAGGATTTTGAGAGGGAAAACGGTTGGCAGAAAGTATTAACAATTTCCCACATCATTCATTCTGATGGCAGTCTCCAGCAGCTTTTTATAATTATAATATATAAAAAAATAAACCTTGGGAAGGAAGTTATGTGAAAACCCCATGTAACATGCAGTTTGGCACAGTAATGAAAATCAAAGTTCTTCACTTCATGGGTTATGCCCTAGTATCTCTTCCACTTTTTATCTTTAATTAGACAGGAATGCTATTTTAGATAGCAGTAGTATTTTATTATCCATTTTATTGCTGGCTTAACCAACATTCAAGCAGTTAAGTAACTGGCCCGTATAATGTCATACAATAATGGTAGCTGTGGGTTATAGTGATTTTATATTTGTGTTAATTGTTAATAAATGCCTATTCTTTCTGCCTAGGGAATATTTCTATTGTGTTTGTGTCTCCCTCCAATTGTTATAATGGCTATTAATGCGTACTTTAGGTTACACATTTCCATCAAAAGACTCTGGAAGCACGCTGTATGTACATAATAGACTAACAAGGAAATGGTATCCATTCCAGTGACTTTGACCTTTGGGGCTAATCTTAATCCCACTTTATTCTTTTAGTTTAATTTACTGTTTGGTCTCTCCTCAGAAACCAATTTAGGGTGTCACTTGAACTAACAAATACTATTTATATTGAAATTACTTTCCCTGTTGACATTATTATAACTGTTAGCTGCATGAGAGAAGGTGATCTGAAGTCAATTGAAAATACTCCAATAAAAATCAAGCACGTTGTCTTAAATGGTTTGTGGATCACGGCCCAACAACTCCAACAACAATGCAGTCAAGCTAAAATGGGGCAAGTTAAAAGAACTATATTGCCATGAAAGTTCATGAAAACAAATTGGCTTAAATCCATTAAGTCTCTCTTAACTCGCTTGTAGATTAGCAGCCTCAGCCTAAGGGTGCCTCGAAATAGCTCCTAACACATTAGCACCTTTCAACTGGGGAAAACTAATAAGCATACAATTCCCATCTGGCAATCCGAGGTGCTTTGAGATTTGCGCTGTGGTGTATTCTCTGATTCTCTGTCCTATCACTTTTGGGTTTTGGTTTGTAGGCAGCAGCTGTGGGAAAGACTCTTGACAGCACAGCCTTGTCACTTGCATATTCACCGATGAATACACAAACGATGTGGCAACTCCTTAGCTCAGGAATGGGTAATCTTTGGCCCTCCAAATGTTGCACTACAATTCCCATCATCCCTCACTATTGACTGTGGGGTGCAGGCATCTGAGAGGTCATAGGTTTCCCATCCCGTTCAACCTATGAGAATTTATGCTTGTGTTTTTGCATTACCACCCATGTGTTACATGAACATACCTGTACAAAGGTGGTGGGGTTAGTTTTGGCAGTGTGGATAACGTTGCTCTTTGAGTCATCGCTCTCTGTTCACACCTGACTTGTGTATGGCCGCTACCTTAGCTAGTTTCCCAGCATGCTTTGCTGTACTGCTACAACACCACAATTTGCTGTCTTCCCCAAATGTCACTTGTAATGCCACTTCTCACAGCGCAGTTACCCATAGAATTTGGTCCAGCTGTACATTTTCTTTCAGTCTTCCGCCCTGACGGTTGAACCCAATGCCCACTTTAAGACTGTTATGCAAATAAAAATAGAAGTCTGTATCATGCTTTTTCTCCTCTTGACAACATATATGAAAAACACTTGAGGGGACAGATATTCTGTCCCTATTTCCTTAAACATATTTCCTAAAGTTCTTTTTTTAGAAATAGAATACCAGAGGGAGAGATGATTTCTGTGATTTGAATTCTTTTGGCTTAAACCACGTAGGCAGAACACAATTTTTCAACAAGCCTGGAGAAGTCTAGATGTAAGGAGATATCGCCTTCTAAATATAGTAATGCTAGGTGGGAGGAGGAATCCTTAAAGATATATATATTTGCATCTGTTAAGAAATAAACTTTTTGTTCTTAAAAATGTGATGTCAAAGGTTGGAGCAATTACTAGAGCCAAATCTATCTGCTATCTTTTAGAGTTCAAATCTTAGAAGCCTAAGGGCAGTCCAAAATTGCATATTGTTATTTTAGTTTTGCATAATAGGACAGAGCAATCCACTGATCCAGTTGCATCTTGCAAAACTTGCACTCAATAACTTGGGGAATTCAAGAATTACCTAACTTTTCCTGTTATTTTGTATAGCACATTTCTTTCAATGGCAAGAGGAAAATCTATCTGAATTTCCTTACAACAGATTAAGAAAGAAGTGAAGTCCTGCTACTTATGTTATATGTTCTACCAATACAAGGTTATAACAAACAGTTGTCATACTCAGAGCTGCTCCCTTGAAATGTGACTAACATAGATCTGTTAATTTCAATGGGGCTATCTATTCTATTAGTGGTGTAGTGGTTAGAATGTTGGACTAAGACCTGGAGACCGGGGTTCAAATCTCCACCCAGCCATCATTTGGGCCACTCATGTCTCCAACTTTTGTGGGGTTTATCACAAGCCTGCTTACCCAGGGTTGGAATTAGTTGTGTAATGAACTATCTTTTAGCAGCCCTGTTTTCAAAATATATTTATACCTCCAATTTATCTTAATTGTGTAATAGCTTCTGAAGCTGTCTGACTTTCTGCCAACTATTTTGTCTGTTCTTTTTCCTTGTTATCTAATGACTTGGAAACTAATGTATGTAATTATTTAGCATTGCCTCCAGGTAAGATTCTTTCCTCTGCCAACCATGAGGTTTTTTTATAGGCTTTAATAATCATGGCTTACACAAATTCTGCCTTGCGGGCATAAATTAAAACAAAAGAAGCAAAATGTTCCAAGTCATGAAATCTTCACCTGTGTTTTAAATTACGTCCCCTCACCTATTACATGTACCTGCCTATGGTACATTCAACTAAAAATTGAAGGGCCAAATACACTGAAGAAAAGGGCTATTGCTCCTTCTGCTAGGAGCTGGCAGAAGTGGGGTAAACATTACACAAATCTGGAGTATTGTCCCTAAGGCAGTTGGATGGCGCTTTGCACACCTCCTTCCTGCAACTCTTGCAGCTGAGCTGGTGCCAAACCCATTGCTCTGCTTTCCTTTGGACCACATCAATGAGGCTGAGAGGGGGGTCTTGTTGTCTGGGCAGCCCAGGACCTCCATACACACTGCCCAGGCTTGTGTCCCGGGAAGGTGACTTTGGTGCTGCTAATGCAACGGTTTGACTTCACCCCCAGAGGTGTACTCCATTGTCTCTTGAGACAGATGGATGCCAACAACAGCCTGCAGTGGTTCACAGCATTGACACCCCAAGAGGGTCTTGCTTCTCCCATAGCCACAGCCTTGGCTCCCAGCTTCCCAGCCTGCATTCTGCCATCTTCTACCTTCTAGCTTACATAACTACCAGCGGGTTGAGGGAAGGGGAACCACCCATTTTCTGTCTGCCACAGAGCCACTTCCTTTGTTATCTTAATGGCCCATACTTAGAGGCCTTTGACCTCACCAGGAAGCTAGCCTGGCTATTCCAGGAATGAATCTGTGCTGGATCCAGGAATCAGAAGGGTCTCAGGCATCAGCCTGTCCACCCCCAAATGCATAACAATATAAAGGGCTCTTGTAGAGCAGAGGGCAGAGGTCTCTGCTCCAAACACATTAGCAGCATATCCATTTTGAGCCTTCTGTAAATAAAAATTGGATTGCAGGATTTAGAGGTTGCTTCAAAACCATTACATCACTCTTAAAGGACCTCGCCCGCCCCCCGGTATTTATGGGATTTGACCAGCATAGCATGGGGGGGATTTCAGAAAAGTGGCAAAATGTCTGGGATTTGGGGGATGATTTTGAATACTTGAAAAACCTTCCTCAATTTAGTATTCTTTTTGGGGGGGCGAGGGGCTCTTTTCCCTTTTCATTTCCTACTCTCAAATATGCTTGCTGTTAGCAGTAATACATAAAGATGCCATCATAAAAATTCAAATGAATCAGGAGTTCAAACTGTGTGGATCCAGTGCTCTCACTGAGCACATGCGAATGAAGACCTTGAGACCCTCACAAATAGAATTCTGCTTAGAGTGCAAGAGATGCGGGAAGAACGTTCTAGACATCTTTCTACTTGTAAGGGTGACACCATCATGTGCCCTCTTTTGAATGATGCTCCACTATATAAAATATCCTGCTGAACAAGGTATATTTTTTTGCTTCCAACAGACCACGCATCCATTCCTGTTTTATCAAAGCATGGTGTGCGATTGAACTTCACCTCAGAGAACAGCTTAAGCTACAAATTATTACTTTGTGAAATTGGGGGAAGCTTGGCAAAACTCTACATGCAAATTTAGCCTTATTTATAAACTCTCTAATGGGATGTCACGTGTTTTACTGTGAGACTGTTCAATTAATAAAAGAGCTTTCCTCAGCACCTATTTTCTGAAGCAGTGTCCATATGCTATAGTCTAAAAGGCTAAGGTTTTCAAACACATTTACTGACAGCCTGCTGAGCAAAAACAAACAGTTGCCAAAACTAATATTTTGCCACTTTTTCTGCAGGCTCTTATATTTTTATTGAAAGTTGAATATGAAATGCGATAATTCATCCTTATTTATTTGGTCAAAGTTTGTGAGGAGATTGTGTGATTTCTACTTTTTTTGTGCATTCATTCATTGTGATTTGTTTGCAGGGAGGTTATACAAGGTTATACAATATGCAAGGTTATATATGCAGGGAGGTTATACAAGGTCATATCAAGCATGTTTTTATCCACATTTTCAAGTGCATTTTCACAACACTTTTCTTACTGCAAATAGTCCAAATTGGGTGAGTAAGAGGGTGTTGTTGCACTAGAGCACCAAATCGGCTTTAATTGCACAGCCTGAATTTCTCAGGATGTGGCTGAATCCAGTTCTACATCCTATTACTTCAATAACCTCACTGCAAGTTTATGGTCTGTATCCCCCAAATCCACAGCAATCTGTCAAGGAGCTGTCCGGCAAGTATGGGTCATCCACAGGACAGGAAAGAACTTGGGACATGGAATGCAATTAGCTTTTATTCACAGAAAGTAAACAACACAGCAGAGTTCCTCTGTCTCATCTTACCTACCTGAAGACGTAGCTGGGACTGACCATTGACCCTGCCTTCCCCCTCTAGCCTCTCACTCTGGATCTCTCCCAAGCAGATGCAGACGGTGGCAAGGGGCTACACTTCTTTTTGGGGGGCCTGTCTGGCCCATTGCTCAGCAACGTGCAGGACTCTTCTCAAGTGGGGTGTCAGGAGAGGAGGAGAGCCAGCAGGACTGGGACTGTCTAGCTGTTGGGCAGCTGAGGCAACCTCTGACTCCTCACTGTCTGAGTCCGTGCTCACATTAAATCTCTCTGCACTCAGCCCTGTCCTGGAAGGATCTCCTTTTTTTAAACCCCCTTTGATCACTCCACTCTCCTGCACCTAGCATCTCCCATCTTGTCCCCCATGTCAGACCACCACCATTGTCCCTCATGTCCCACCACCATTTTCCTGGGTCTAAGTCATCTTCTGTGTCATACCTGGGAGGCTCTTGGATGGACAGTGTCCACCACTCTTCCAGACCCTGACACAAACTTTCACCATCACTGTCTTTCATTCATAAACCAGTACATAGGCATGAAATTAACACTCAGTTTTGTTCTACCCAAGATATACTTTCGAGTCTCGTGAATTTCACAGTGAAGTTCTGTGTGTTTGCCTGACAATAAATACATGATGATTGGTCTTGAGAGGGAAAAGATGTCTCTGGAGGCCAATTTCCAGTCCTATGTAACTTTTGCACTACCTCTGTTGCATCTGTTTCTCTAACAAAATCATATGACTGTTTGTGGAAGGAAAACACCCACAAAAGGGATTCTTCGATTCACAGAAGCTTATTCTGTCCACAGAGTGACTGCATTGGATCCTGCTCAATGTCAGGAAACAACTGTATTTTTCTATTGACATAATAATATGTATTTATAAAAAGTGCTTGGAAGCTAGGGTTTATAAGGAAGAAAATACAAAAGAAATAAAATTGTGGTCTAAAGCAGTGGTGATTTAAAGGGCAGCCTGTGAGCTTAGTCTAGCTCCGATGCTATTTCCTCAGGAGGGTCCATTGGCAACTGTTTAATTTAAAAGGATTGAGCACAGCGCTCCAGAATTGTGAAACTCTTTTTGATAAATAGAGCTGGCTTTATGATCAAGGCTAGCCATCGATGAAGAGGTCAGTTTGTATAACAAAATGTGCTCCTGGGCCCTGGACCAGTATCTGGAGGATACTGGCCCATGAGGATGGAAAAGGTGGCCAACTCTGCTCTAAAGTGCAATTGCAACTAATAGACAGACTAAAGCTTCAAACACTTCATTGTGGTGCTACATCTATCACAATCCAGTATGGCACCAAGTTTATCATTTCAATTATTTGTAATGAAAGCATATTACTTTCAGTATTGCTTTCAATATTGCTTTCAAGTTTAGTGCCAGTCTGTCATGGGGCCCAAAGTCAGATTTTTCAACATTTCCCGTCATTCATTCATTACATTAATTAATGTAAATGCAACTCCCATGCCCTGAAGCCAGATCTCCCTCTAAAGGAAGGCAATGGCAGATTTCCCATTGACCTCAGTGGAAGCAGGTTTAGGTCCATAATTCTCATATATATTATTCTTTAAAGAGGCATAATCAGAAATGTTCCATTATGTGTGAAGTATTACATGTGGCTGTACAGCACAATAACCATAATTAATTGCATTAATGGTGCAGATATTGTTCTGCTAATTAATTTCTATGTTTCTGCTCTGAAGGAGGAAGGCAGAGTACCTCCTTGTGAATTCTGTAACTCTGGAAGGAGACAAATGTGGGTAATATTTCAATTCAATTTCCTCTGTTTTGCTAACTTAGTATTTTGTGATACACTGATCTATGGGTGTACAAATGCAAGAGAAGCAGGGCCGGCTCTATCATTAGGCAGAATGAAGTAACTATCTCAGGCGGCAGATGCTGGGGAGAGGCAGCAGCTACAGCTCCCTGTCTTTTCTTCCTGGGCACACCAACTATACCTTCATTTGAAGGACAGACAGGACAGCACGTACTGCATGGACAATCCCCACCCCAAAAACTGCCCTCAGGTGTGTGGGAGAACAGGACCCCATTGAAGATTCAACTTCCAGTCCAGTCAGTGTCTTCACACAGAAGGGTGGGCATGTCGCCTTGTCCTTCACCGCAGGCAGCAAAATCTCTTGAACAAGCTCTGAATGGAAGCTATTAAGTTTGCAAAGGAGAAGGGAGACACACAAAATAAGTGTTCTGCTATTTTGTACTCTTTCCTATATTTCAGACCACTATTCTGAGAATGGGGAACCTTCTTTGGAGGTTTTTAAGCAAAATTTAGATGGCCATTTGCCATGGATGCTTTAGCTGAGTTTCCTGCATTGCAGGGGGTTGGACTAGATGATCGTTGAGGTCCCCTGGGTCTGTGTGAGTGAGTGAGTGAGTGAGTGAGTGTGTGCGCGCACACGCATTGTACCACTAGAGACATTTATCAGTCAAGACCTTAGCAGGAACAGGCGTTTAATTCTGCATTCAATACTACATGCCTTCAGAATTTTTAATCTATTGTTTCTGGTTGAGAAGCATCATATATGAAATATTATCTCCTTCTATGGGAATGTGTGCTGAAATCAACATAGTGGCACATGTGCAAACTGATGCCTTATTTGCATTCTGACATCGTTTAACCCAGGAGTGGGGAACCTTTTTCTGCCAGGGGCGGGGGCCACATGCTAGTGGTGGGCAGGGCAAGAGGCAAAAGTGGGTGGAACAATGAATAAATTGTACCTTTATGCAGAAGGCCAGTTTCTACACACAAACCCGTCTGCCCTCTATCCAGGCATGCAGGAGAATTATCAGAGTTCAGTGACACACAGGCAAAAACACTTTGGGAAGGTGCAAAGCAGGGCTCGAGAGAGGTGTGCACAGATGAAAAAAAAGGTAAAGGTAAAGGATCCCTGGGTGGTTAAGTCCACTCAAAGGCAACTATGGCGTGTGGCACTCATCTCTCTTTTCAGGCCAAGGGAGCCGGTGTTTGTCCATAGACAGCTTTCCAGGTCATGTAGCCAGCATGACTAAACTGCTTCTAGTGCAACAGAACACCGTGATGGAAACCAGAGCACAGGAAAACACGGTTTACCTTCCTGGCACAGCGGTACCTATTTCTCTACTTGCACTGGCAGGCTTTCAAACTGCTAAGTTGGCAGGAGCTGGGACAGGGCAATGGGACCTCACCCTGTCATGGGGATTTGAACCACTGACCTTCTGATCAGCAAGCCCAAGAGGCTCAGTGGTTTAGGCCACAGCCTGGAGGACCACATTCAGCCTCCAGGTGTGAAGTTTCCCTGCCCTGGTTTATGAGAGCAGTGTGATGTAGGATGTAAACTTGGAGTGCTGTCCTTCAGCTTACGACACCTAGGCCAAAAGTGGCTTTGAGTTGGGCTGCTTTTCCTGAGCTGAAGCTCCTGATAAAAGAAACAGGAATATCAACATCAGAGTTGTCCTAAGGTTAACGGAGATAACTCTTATCAAGAACTTCGTACACAGAAGTGCTAAAGATAACGATGCAAGCAATCTTGCGGAAATAATTAATAAATAAAACCAACAAGTGAAGCAGGGCGAGTAAACTTGTTCCAAGCTGCTTGATCAGCATGTTTTCAGACTGGCAATAATAATATTTTTCCCCTGGAAAGACATATTTCATGCAAGCGGCTCAGGACATTTAAGTAATTAAACCACTCATATTTCTGTGAACTATGTGTTCATTAGGATTAGCATTTACAAATGCATGTCAAGAATAGGTTTGGCAGCTGAAGTCACCCCCCTCCCCCCCCCACAAGCTGCAATACTCTGATACGAAAAGCTGCATCTGGTGACGAATGAGTCCATTCCACATTAGCCATTTTGCACTGAGAGTTGCCATGTCCAGTGGGAATGGGGGAGAAACAGAAGGATTCTGTGCGAGGGGGGAAAGGCTGAGGGGCTGTAACTCAGAAGGCTGCTTGCAGAAGTTCCTGGGTTCAGTCTCTGGCATTTTTAGGTAGGGACGGGGAGGAGTCCTGTTTAAAACCTGAAGGGTTGCCACCAGTCTCTGTAGATTCAGAATGGGGAACTTGTGGCCCTCCAGACTGGTGTTTCCCAAACTTGGGTTTCCAGCTGTTGTTGGACTACAATTCCCATCATCCCTGACTACTGATCCTGCTAGCTAGTGATGATGGGAGCTGTAGTCCAATAACAGCTGAAGACTCAAGTTTGGGAAACTCTGCTCCAGTTGTTTCTGGTCCACAGCTCCCACCATTGCAGGACTAGGCGTCAGGTTCCCTATACCCCAACCCATGCAAATAAGAGACCAATGAGGCTGCTTTTTTGGGGGTCAAAACAGGCAACAACTTTATTGAATGCAAATGAAAGAGGTTTGGCTTGGGCATGGGGCAATCAAAATACTTCCAGCCTGCCTGCCGGAAGTGATGCATGGTCAATCCAGACGGGGGTTCCTTACATCAAATAGGGTGACCTCCACAGGGACCACCGTCTGGGGGAGTGCCTTTGGCCCTGGCCCTGACTGGCCCCGCAGACATGACCACTCCCCCCGGATCCCTTTAACAAGATACCCCATCGTTTAAAGGGGCAGACAGAGACTACAACCTCCCCTCCATCCAAAACAAAGGATTACCCCAATGCCAAACCCAGTGGTGACGATTGCTATGAGGTAGGCAAAACCACCGGGTCGGTGCCAATTAGCCCAGTGGGCAAATTCCTACCCAGCACCTTAAAGAATGGCAATCACAGTAGCCACAGCAAAGTCATTGACTATCAGCTTAAAGGGTGGGCAGGGGAAAACCCAGAGACCCAAGTTTAGGAAACTCTGCTCCAGATGTTTCTTTTCCACAGCTCCCACCATTCTTGGCCTTTGGTCATGCTGTCTGGGGCTGATGGGAGCTGGACTCCAATGACTTCTAGAGAATCACAGGTGACCCACCCCCGGACACTATTGAGGCATGTGTACCAGTCGTCTAAGGCAGCTTTCTTTGTTCAGGAGATATTCCCTTGTACCCCAGCAAAGGTGTGTTTGGTGTAATCTACCAGCTTATATTTGTAACCTAAGGAGAACTGTGTGACCTTCTCAATTTGTTATGCTGTTCTTCCCACTTAAGAAAAAAAAATGGAATGCTTCTCCAAACTGAGATCTAAGCTCATGGCAAATGGTTCAGACATCTCATTTTCTTTAATTAAATTGCATACAAACAAAACAACGTGGAAACAATAAGAACCATGATCACAGTATTTTCACTTAAAGGAGATCAGCAGGATGTAGATCTTTTAATATTGCATTGCCCTTGTGTGTCTAACTGGGTCCATCTTGTCTAAATGTGTTGGTCCAAAGTTTTCTAGGCATTCCTGGAAACTGTAGATCAGTATCACCTGTATTTACAAATTTGGTAATTGCTCTACTCTGTGTAGTGCCTGCATTTCCAACTCCTCTGATTAGAAGCCCAGTCCTTGTTATTGGAAATAGCTTAAGAGATTTGTGGTACCACTAGTTGCAGCACTGCCGTTGAGCTCTCTCTCTCCTGCCCTTTTCCCCCCTCAGGGAGCTAGCTGATATTTTGTCACCCAAAAACAACTGGGATGTAGATGTTGATAACATGGAAATTAACACTGACATGAGAATAAAGGACCAGCAAACCTTAAATTCAAAATCCCAATGTCCAAGGATTCCTGTGATAGCCTTGGGCAAGTCCCGCTCTCTCAGGCTTTGTTTTCCACCTGTAAAATGGGTGTATTCATACTGTACAGTACTTCAGAACACTGTTGTCTGAATGAATAAGAAAACAATGTTATAAAATGTTACCAAGCAGATAAATAAAACCCAACATATACTTAGAACACAGCTGTCAAATAACACTACAGTTTTAAGTATGCCAGATTATTATTTACATCTATCTTTACAGGCCATATGAAGATATATGTTGCATTACTGCACACAAAAAAAGCTCATTTACTTCCATTGCTTCTCTCTTTGCTGACCAAAGGAAAGCCCAACCCATTATGTATAATGGTGCTATCATCATGGATTTATGAGAGAAGTAAATAATCCCTTTTGACTGATTTAAGGTTCCATGTACTCAGGCTAAATGCTCTCTCTTTAACCAGATGTTATTTTTCTCAGGCCCAAGTGACATTATCATACAGCCACTCCCCAATTCCGCACTGCTTAATTAAAAAAAGAAAGTAACACAACATAAGCATTTTATCCAGATAGCTAAAAATTTATTGAGACAAATGTTTGCCCTGCATTTCACATCCTGCGTTGATATCAGTCCAGATCGCATTTGGGCTGACTCACTTGTAGCACAAAAACATAGTTTTTCTCAATCCGGAATCATTGCTGCTCACCTCTTCAAAATGCTTCTTTCAATCTAGATTGATTCTGGATCCTGTTGTCCACAAAGCTGGGTGTGGTTCCTTGCTATGTATTTGCAAACTCTCCCCTTGATTAGACTATCCATGCCTTTTGTTCCCTGCACCTGCCCCAGGTGAGTGAAGAAGGAAGAGATTAATGGGTTCTTGGTATACACTCACCAGCAATGTCAATGGGCAAGTGTGGATAATTTTTAAGATAATATTTTAGTTTCCTGTTAATTACATTGCTTTGAATGTGTATTTTATATTTGAGTGTATTCAGTATTGTTTTATTGTGGATTGTTTTACTGGATGTTTCAATGTGTTATAAACCACTTTTGAGATTCCCCCCCCCTTAAAAATATAAAGCAGTCTAGAAATGAAAAATAATAATAATATACACTTAAGCTTTGCACAGAATTATCACAGACTTTACTTATTGCATATTATGGTGATTTGACCCCAGTGTTTACAGTTACACACACACACCGATTTATACTCATGTGTATATCTGCCAGTTGAGGATAACACACCATGCATCTAAGGAAACAGTCTCATTCCATGGAAGCTTATGCCACAATAAAACAGCTAGTCTTTCAAGTGTCACAAAACTCTCTGTTGTTCTTTCTGCAACAGACTAGCACAGCTACCCCTCTGGAAGTCATTTAGAGTCATGTTTCATTTCACGTTAGAATGTATACACATGTAATATCAAGTAGCAAGTTGTTGTTTCTCAAAGGCTTAACCACACAGGAATATATAAATGTGAGCATTTTAGCCTCTGGAAATAGGGGAAGATGCAGGGGCTAAATGTCAGATTAATATTTTCCAGCTTAGGCAGCTCATAGGCCTTAAAACTGCTTGCAGATTCTAAAACAAATGTTTACTCAGCCATCCTTTAAAAACTTTTTTTTTCTGATTTACTGAATCCTTTGATAAAAATTGGGGTTGGGGAGCTTGAACAGCCATAATTCAACTTTCCTGATAAAGGTGGGTGGGGTGTTTTGTTTGACGTCTGCAATGCTACCTTTGCAGTCCTTCATACCTGTCTGTTCCTGTCTGCTTTTATCCACTGACTGTATTGAGCATCTGATTTCTCATAGCCACTTTACAAGCTGCAGTATGTGAAGGATGACAGGGCAGTAAGACCTATTCACAGAAGTCCATTTCACATAAATATGAGTTGAGACTATCCACTCTATCTGGTATACTTCGTTCTTCTAGAGCAAACATGGGAAACCATGTTTGTTTTTTAAATTGCTGGCACACATCTTGCAAAAAGTGCCGTGAGTGCCAGTACAAAATGGCAGCAAAAAAAATATTCATCTCCTGTTTTCTTCATGCTATTCACCCTCCGTAGTTCTTAAATTGCTTTTGGGGTTTGCTCTTCTCTGTCTTAGGGTATTCCTGGGTGGATGATTTTAAGGTTCAGACACATTGATACAGTGTCTACTATCTGCAAACCTCAGAGAGACAGCGGAGATCACTGCCAGTTCAAAGGTCAGGCTGAGAACTGGCAAGATTACCAGCAAACCCAATCCCAACAGTAAAACAGCAACTTGGTGCAAACTCCTGGTGCTACTTGGAATCTAAGTGACACTTTCCATTAACAGCTGCTGGTGCCAGTCATATTGCTCTGCTTTCCTTTGGACCACAGCAGCAAGCCCAAGAAGGGGGTCTTATTGTCGGGGCAGCCCAGAACGTCCATACGCACTGCTCAGACTTGTGCCCTGGGGAATTCACTTTGGTGCTGCTAGTATAGCGGTTTGACTTCACCCCCTGAGGCATACTCCATAGTCTCTCGAGACAGACGGAGGCCAACAACAACAAAAACATCAATTCTTCAGTTGATTTTTAACTGTATTTTTACTGTTTCTCACAACCCTTAGTGCTCTGTTTTGTTTTGATGTGTGCTGCTTTGAGGTCCATTTTGATTAAAAGCAGTGTACAAGAATGCAAATAAAATAAATGCCCACTGAAATTTTCACACATACTCATGAGTAAGTGTATTCAGCACCAAGATGGTGCTGAACACACTTTCTCTCCAGCCTTTTCTTCCCAATACTCATTTACATCAATGCCACTGAGCAGAAACTAAAAGGGTTTCTTGAAATACATTGCCATGTCTACAGATGATTTCAATTTATACGGCTATCTTTTTAAAATTCCAGGAGCACTGACAACAAAATATAGTTAGGCTCAAAGAAAGTAGACCGCATTCCATGCAAATCTTTTGTGATACTTCCTTGTGATCCTCAGACGTGCAAATATTTTCTTACAGCACAGAGTGTGTTGTGCAGGAAATATTTATGGTTCTTTTCAATGGAATTAGGACCTGATGAATTGTAACATTATACTAGAAACACAGCTGTGATATATGTGAGTGTGTGTGTGTGTTAGGCTGTACTGTACAAGGGATACCACTTCAAAACATAAAATTTTTACTGACATCTTTCTCATACACTCGACGTTCACAACCCACAAATGCCCATGCTGTAAATTTGCAAGTCACATTAATGTGGCAGTAAAATTTAGTGATCTGAAAGCTGCACTTGTAAAATATTTATGAATCCAAATGATTGTCACTGGGAAAAACTGTTCCGTCAGCTCCCTTGCCCAGCACATTCTATCCTTGCCTGGGCTCTCCCTCCGCAGGTTATTATAGCTCAGCAAGTCCACAGCATGACAAAGGCACAACATTAGGCCGGAAAATTCAAAGAACAAGCCGTTGCTTCAGAGCAGAGCTTTCCAAACTTTTCACGTTGGTGACACACTTTTTCAACATGCATCATTTTACAACACAGTAATTCAGTTTTACCAGCAAACCAGACATTCAACAAACCCCTTTCCAGCCCTGGGAGGGAGCGTTCGTGCAGCTGTCTCCACCAAGTGTAGGATTCATTAGCTGCGTTTCGGTATCTGAGTGTTTCTCGTTCGAGATGGTTGATTTGGTTCCCTTCATTTCTGTTTAGAGTGCTTCTCTATAATTGCCATAGATCTAGTTTTCCACGTACTTCTTTACATGCCCCCTGAGTTCAACGCACCACTTCTGTCACCTTTGATTTAACCTTGCACTGGGATGAAGGCTAGAGCTGCAGCCCTATATAAACTTACCAAGCAGCACCTGCCACAACTAAATAAATGAGCCTTACTTCTGAGAAAACATGCATCAAATTGTTCTGCACATGCATATAATTGCATTTTAAATATTCCATTACCCATGCTCTACCCCTGCTTACTTTTCCTCCTCTGTAAAGGTAAAGTAAAGGGACCCCTGACCATTAGGGCCAGTCGCGGACGACTCTGGGGTTGCGGCGCTCATCTTGCTTTATTGGCCAAGGGAGCCTGCTTACAGCTTCCGGGTCATGTGGCCAGCATGACTAAGCCGCTTCTGGCAAACCAGAGCAGCACACGGAAACACCATTTACCTTCCCGCTGGAGTGGTACCTATTTATCTACTTGCACTTTGATGTGCTTTTGATCTGCTGGGGTGGCAGGAGCAGGGAACGAGCAACGGGAGCTCACCCTGTCGCAGGGATTCGAACCGCCGACCTTCTGATCAGCAAGCCCTAGGCTCTGTGGTTTAACCCACAGCGCCACCCAACTTAGTGTCCTCTAGATGTTTTGGACTACAACTCACCTCATCTCTCACCATGGAACATGCTGGCTGGATGAATATTATTCGGTTGCTCTATTATCTCACCCAACAGGTGAATCTCCAAAAGTAAACAACATTTAAGAAGGGGGCAAACTTCCCACATTAACCATATCAAAATCTGGTCTTCTTCATTCCCCCCAAGTTCACAGTCCATCACATCAACAGGACAGTTTTCTCTGCTTGCAGAGCAACCGTTGACCTCTCTGTCTTCCTAAATGCCGCTGCAGAAAATGTTGTTACCGTAATTTATAAAGGACTGGAATGAGACGACACAAAGGTACAAATCTTATTTTTATGAGATTGTTCCCTCCGGACAGATCCATAAGGCTGAGCTACAAGCATCCCTGATAAAGGAGAGAGAAGATGTGCCTTTCAAATAGCACTCAATATGGGTTAACCACTATAGAGCTTAGTGGAAATAATTCTAATGGTGTGTCTATGCTGTTCATCTCACACAATAATGTACCTGGCACAACTTACCTGGTTTCTTAACACTAAACTGGGGAGCTCAGAAATCAGGTGCTTATTTTGCTCTGGTGTCTCTTGATGCTCGTAACAGTTGCTTGAAAAATGCTTAGACAATTCCCCTCCCTCCTTCTCAAGATCAAAACATGTTTTGTTATTTGGTGACCAAATTGGATTGCGACCAGGTGGAGAGGGATTACCCTCCGTCCTCTCAAATTTCCATTAGCTCCAGGAGACTGTTTCCATTGACACCACCGGAAGCTTCACTCCTGGGTCAAAGGGTGCTTCCAGGCCATTGCTGTTTTTGGGAGGGGTTCAATCACATCCCTGCAGATTCAAGTTGTGCCATTCTAGTTGATTGAATGATCTTGCACAATGAACCCTGTTCTCATCCCCCCAAAAAAGACAATAAGGAAAATACACTCCAGTATGGGATAGCACTTCCTTTGATGTAACATCATTTAACGCCCCCACCCTGCAAACAAATCAGAACGAATATTCACTAAAGGGACAGTGTTGTCTATTCCCCCTGCAAACCAATCAGGGTGAATGCTCAGTAAACAGGTAATCTGAAAGCACAGGAGTCAACTCCTAGAGACCAAGGTCCCTTCAGTTCCCCCATAAAATATTTGAGGGGGCCATCCCACCCCCAAAGATTATGGGCATTACCATTCTAATTGTGTGCATGTGCTGCATCTTGTGATCAGTTATGTAGGGTGGGGATTACCTTGCCCCTCCCCCCGATATGGCTGTGTGGTGTAGTGGTTAAGAGCAGTAGACTCGTAATCTGGTGAACTGGGTTCGCGTCTCTGCTCCTCCACATGCAGCTGCTGGGTGACCTTGGGCCAGTCACACTTCTCTGAAGTCTCTCAGCCCCACTCACCTCACAGAGTGTTTGTTGTGAGGTAGGAAGGGAAAGGAAAGGAGAATGTTAGCCGCTTTGAGACTCCTTCGGGTAGTGATAAAGCGGGGTATCAAATCCAAACTCTTCTTCTTCTTCTTCTTCTTCTTCTTCTTCTTCTTCTTCTTCTTCTTCAAGTTGACACCCCTTTCTGAAAGTGCCTTAAAATATCAAAAAGGCTGGTCTTCCTTGTGTCCCACAGCACATCAGATCGATGACCACCTGCTTATAGGCAATTAAATCTATTGGGTTATATCCAGACTGAGCTAGTTACAATTACATCCCATTGATTTCAATGGGATCTAAGTTCAACTAACTTAATGCACAATCCTATGCATGTGCACTCACAACTAAGCCCTATGGAGATCAGTGTAATGATCTCTGGCAAGCAAGCAAGCCCCAATAAGAAGTAATGACTCCCAGCAAGTTTATGTATGTTTATTTACAACAAAAACACACCTAGAGCCCGGCTTCTTGCCTGCTCGCATTTACGTTTGTTGTTCAGTCTGAAGTTTTGCCCCTCCCACAGCAGGGAAGATGCCAGACTCCCACCTTTCTCCCCTTGCCTTTCCGTTGCCATCTGATTTTATCCAAATGCCAAGAACGGGGACTGAGAGACTGACATCCCATCTCCTCCCCACTCTCACTCGACACAGCCTCAGACCTCTGCTTATCTGCTGATTGCCTAGCAATGCTCTGGCTGCCTTCCAACTCTTCCTCTTCTTAAGAGCTAATAGAGTCTTCCCCGTGAATTGGGGTTGGACAATACTTTCTCAATTCTGTCAGCCAATTCTCATCCGCAGAGTTGATCCCTCGTTCACTTAGTTCAGTCTCTGAGTCTAACTCATCCCCTGTGCTCTGGGGGGCCACGTTCCTGACAATCAATGAGACTAACTCCTAAAATGTGTTTTGGACTGCAGTCTTTGGATCCAACCCATGGTGTCCACCCCTGACAAGGGTATGATCCAGGAAAAAGTACTCATAGTGAAAACAATGGAATGAGACTTGGCCACCACTAGCTCAGCTTCCATTGATTTCAATGGGACTTAATCCTTCTTTATTTAAAGTAATTTCTGGACTGCTTTTCAGTTGAAAATAAATCCAAGGGTTGTTTACAACAATAAAAGAGGAGCAATCACTGTATCAATAAAAGACAACAATAAAACAGGGGGGAATCACAATTAGAATACTAAGGTCATTGAAAGCTGGCATAAATGTTGGGAAATGCTTCTGCAAAAAGATATATTTTTTGGTCAATGACAGAAACAGAGGGAATATCATTTCAAAGTTTGTCCCAGGTACAGAGAAGGCCCATTATTTCTGTGTCACCACAAGATGCTTTCTCCAAAAAAATTAGGGATTGAGCAATCTGCATGGTGGAAAGCCTTAGATTGTGTGTGTATTTTCTAATACTTATCACTCACTGACAGCGCTTGGATTCGCAGAGTGTGTGACCATCACAAAATCTAAACAGTAGCTCCTCTGCAAGGCTTCATTTTAAAGTGCCATCTGGGGTGAATTAGGCTGCTATTCAGACCGTGGTGCTTCTGCAGATGGCGAGGTGTAAATGTGTTTTACAGGAACGGTAGATTATGTTCTCATGATGTCTGCCGCTTTTATTAGGCGCGGAAGCACCAGAATTCCAGAAAACACGAGGAATGACAAAAAAAGAAGAAAAGAAAATGCCTTCTGAGCTTAAATTACAGCCACATCTAACGAACGGAGAGGTGCTTTCATTTTACCGGGGCATTTCTTTTCAACTCCTGCAGGTTACGTGGGCCCCATGACCATAACAGTAAGCATAAGCTCCAAAGGTATCCCAAGAGATATCATTAGTCACATTTTACATCCTTTTCTAATTTGTACACTTACTTGGTCGCAAGGTTTCACAGGACTGCTGAAACCTCCAGAATTTCACGATTCCCTCAGCAATCTACAATAGCTCCTTAGTCTGAACGACATGTATTATTTCCTCAGCGAAGGTGTGATGCAGGCGGGTTACTAAAAGATTTATGATAAGGAAGCTGAGAAGTTTTATTTCCAACCTAATTGAATACATCATTGCTTTGTGTTCTAAAAAGGGTGCATTGATGTATGGCACCCTGCACTTGGGCCGCCTGCTGAAAGAAAGCTTCACTCCATGACAGAATGCAGATTTTGATAGGAAAGTTATGGGTGCTAAGAAGTGTGCTTCAGAAGCAGGATTACAATGTGTAAATCACAACACAGAATAACTCTTACAGCAACGGAAGAATTTCATTTAAAACAACGTCAGCGTTTTGTACGGGTGAAAACCTGTCTGAGTGGCAACGCGAAAGACTCTCAGGCTGAAACTAGGCATGATTACGTTAGACCCACTTGTAAGTTGCAAATAGGGTGGCCTGGTTATCAGAGCAAAAGGAGCGCAGAGCTTTCCCCCTCCTTAGTTCACCTCTGGCAGCCTGATGTACTAACTCCATTATTTGGAGCAAGCCCAGATTGGGGGCAGAGTGTCTGGAGCAACAGACTGAGGCTGTGTACACATTACTATCTGGAAACACAGCGAGGTTTTTCCCTCCTGCTGCATTTCAAATCACATTTGTACTTTGACGTACATATCAGTACGGCTGGATGCGTCTTTCAAGTCACCCTGTTTGTCCACACCAGTGGGCAGAGAGGGTGTGTGGATGCCTTCATATGGTTTACATTTTCAAATTGGATTGACGCTCATTTGGAGGAAAACCCATCCAAACACAGTGTTTCTTAAGAAACTACGGGATAGAGGTGAATTGTGGGCAATGTTGTGTGCACATTCACAGACCAGCGGGGAGGAAAGGAAGGCACGGGAAGATGGAGGAGTCAGCTCCCCATGCCCCTTAAATCAGACACCACCACCTCTTTCTCCCATTAAGACAGACCCAGGTTTAAACTCTGTCGTATCTGTATCATGATCCCCTATGTAAATGTGACAAGGTGCCAGAGATTCTGTTACACATCCACAGCTATTTCTATTGCATATCAGTAGAAGGGGAAATGTAATTTGCAGACACCGATCCTTTTTACAGATGACTATTTTGAAACAGATATTTGGATTCACTACAGTGAAGGACGGGTAATAAGAAGCAGGAAAGGAGGAGACGGCTAAAGCAGCTTGCATATCAAGAAAAGATAATTACGGCCTTTCTCTGAATTAGAAATGAACGTCACTTGACAACGAATGACTTTAATGTACACGCATGGATATATATATTCGGATTTCCCTTCGGAACAAAAACTGCCTTTTAAATTCTTCTCAGTCAAGTTTGGCGTGACAAACTTGTTTGATGGGCATTGGGGACCTAAAGCAAGCTTCCAGGGGGAAAGGAACCATCACTCATGCTTCATTGGATTTCTATGACAGAATGATCAAATTCTGCAGAACCTGGCATAAGCACATCATTATCAAGCCCCTGCTCGAGCATTTCTTAACCGATCACGGAGGCTGAGGTCCTTGGTGGCTCCTGTTTTCTGGCACTGTTTGTAGTTATTTGACCTTTTCTCGGTGGATAATCCACACAAAAAGCCCTAATTACTTCCCCAGCTTTGAGCAGTCCGGCGGTGTGAATAATCAATGACACTGATTTAGGAATTGCACAATCAGACACTATGGTGTTTAAAGCACATTTTTTTCCATTGACCTGCCACAGACATAGGACAATAGCAAGCAGGAAAGCTGCTGCTGTAATCACAAGCTGACCAGGTGACCTTGAGGGTCGGACACTGATTATTGGGCCCTTGTTTCAGGCAATGTCATTATACGGAACATATTTTTGATTTTAAGATGGCTCATCAGATGTCAAGGCAGAGAAATCGGATATTGGCAGGGGGTGGGGATAATAATAATAAAAGGCATGGGTGCCGGAGTCATCTGGTAACAAGTATTTGCCAATGGTAACACAATGGTGCTGTAAGAAACACTTAAGGAAGGTTTAAATAAAAAAATCCTTCCAGTAGCACCTTTAAGACCAACTAAGTTAGTTCTTGGTATGAGCTTTCATGTGCAAGCACAACTTTGGGTGGAAGACAACTCCCACTCTGTTCCTTTCTTTAAAGCAGATTGTAATAACCAAATTAAAACCATTGCAATAACTGTATATAATTTCTCTGTGCCAAATGCTTTGCAAGTCTTTTTCATTTATCCTCACAGCAACCCTCAGACTGACGTTAGGCTGAGGAATTTGCCAAAGGCTGCCCAGGGACTCTCGTGGTCAAGCATTTTATTATGTATATAATTAAACCTGGGATTTTGATAGAACAATGCAAATCAGGAAGCAGGTCTTCCTGCAGACAGGTTTGACAGTTAGCTGAGCAGTCTTCATTGCGAAGACCAGACAGAGAGTTCACTCCCCAGCTTTTCTTTTCCTCCCCTCATATCTAAATCACTTTTGTCATTAACTACGGAGGTAAAGGTTCACAGGTATCGGAACCTGTCGTGCTAGTTCTGGTCTTGAATTGCCCTGGACTTGGCAAGAATGGACAGCAGCAGCTTCTGAATCATGAGGTTCATTGAAAAGAACACTTGCCTTGGGGAAGGTTACCAGAAGCAGTTTTTCTATCTCGAAGAACAAATTTCCCTTCAACGATATGGGTTTATATTCTTGGTGAAGGTATCTCTTCCAATCTCTTTTGCAAAAGACCTTTCTTTTTAAGTGCCAGGTTTTGCACATAACTATCAGAGGGAGCAGTGGCACAGAACATGAGGCCTGGAGGTTGAATGCAGTCTGCCAAACCTTTCTCTGTGTCTCTCGGGACTCTCTCCAAGTCATGCTCCTCACCAGCTCTTCTCCCCACACTCCTTGAGCACTTCTGCCTGGCTAAAATGTTTCCTTGAAATGTAACATACCCTCCAACATTTCTCCAATGAAAATAGGGAAGTCCTATTCAATAATAATAATAATAATAATAATAATAATAATAATACCCTGCCCACCTGGCTGGGTTGCCCCAGCCACTCTGGGAGGCTTCCAACATGTATAAAAACATAATAAAACATTAAATATCAAAAAACTTCCCTATACAGGGCTGCCTTCAGATGTCTTCTAAAGGCTGTATAGTTATCTTCTTGGTTTGCATGGTAAGGACGGCAATACAATTTGACGGAGAGGCGAAGCAAGAAATCCAACGAAGGAACAAACAGGTAATACCTCAGGTGCAGGCTGCTTAAATGACCAGGGGGCGGATCCAAGAGAAGCCTTCCCACTCCATTGGCTCTGCCCCCCGGGGACAGCCCAAGTCCCAGCCCGCATCCCCATTTGCCAAGGCAGGGTGCAGGCCAGGATCCAGCTCCTGATTGGTGGTGGGAGCTTATGCACCCCAACCCCCCTACTAGGAAGGGCACCAAGCCATGGTTTGCTTGTTGGGGCCCCAGTGGAGCCTCTGCCATCCTGCAACACCGCCACACCAAAAGGGGTGAGCGGACTTATCTCCTTGGTTCGGAGATCCAAGAAATTTCATCCAGAATTTCTTGGATGAAAATAGGGACATCCTATGGAAAAGCAGGACATTCTGGGATCAAATCAGAAACCAGCACGGCTTCAGTAAACCCAGGGCTGTCCCTGGAAAATAAGGGCACTTGAAGGGTCTTCAAAGGAGCCCAAAGTTGCTTCTTTGTGATGTGGCCAAAAGGAAGACGTGTCACCAAAAAAGAGGACACAGGATGCATTGACGCTGCATGTACCAATTTATATCTACAGCTGCAGATCTGGAATTCATTGCTATACAAATACAATTCTTCTCATAGCGAGGAAGACTCTCACCCACTGACCTGTGTGCCTGCTCAGTTGGCTGTTCAGAAGCTAACTGTTGATGGGCAGCTTCCAGGCCCCTGCTCTCCCCTCTTCTGACTCTTTTATCTTCAAGCCAGACTTCAATAGAGGACTGTCCTCTGCTGTGATACTACCTCTTGGTTGCCTGAATAAAGGATGAGGGTGTAGCAATCTCAGACTTCTGCATGGTTGGAATGCATCCCATTGTGCAAAGTCACCTCCATGGCTCTGACCACTTGTGCCTCTGGCCCCACCCAAAAGGTTGCCCACAAAGGAATGCAGCTCTCGGGTTGAAAAAGCTCCCCCCCCACACACACACACCACAACCTAGAGGTTATCTGTGCCACCCAAATCCCTTGCTACTGTAATGCCTTGCAGATATCTGGCTGCAATTGCACTGGATTCTCCCAGTATTCCCTTCTCCTTGTCAAGGATATGAGCGTAGATTTTCTTTTTCCTTCACAGAACATAATGTAGTATCTTGCAGTCAGCACACAACAAATAAATAAATACTGTGTGTGTGTGTGTGTGTGTGTGTGTGTGTGCACGCGCGCATGTGATGCTGTGAAAAATGAGGAAAGGGAACCAAAGAGCATAATTCAAGCAAAAATAACCCTTTGGGAGATAATACATTTTGGGGGGAAATTGTGGAGCAAGATTTAAAGGTCTCTAACCAGCTATAGTTTGATGCTACTCTCAGGAGGCAAATAATCTAATTTTTTAGTTATCTTGGCGCACCATGTGAGCCATATTTCTAAGATAAAGACATTAGTCCCCAAAGTATTCACTCTCTTTAATGTGATATTTTCCTCTAATTTTGAACAAAGGCCTTTTCACTATCAAGAATGCAAAGAGAAACATTCGTTGAGCTATGTTTTAGAGCTTCTACATTCTCTGTAGGGTTTCAGGAAAGTGACACTCCTTTCCATACTTTATCTTCCACGATTCCCCCAAGGCTCCTGTGTATCCTACAGAAAGTGGCAATCGATCTTGCGCAAGAGCAATCAAGATAGAAATTAACTTGAGCTCAGTTCAAAAGTTATGCTTCGATTTGTCAGCTGAGAGCCTCCTTCCTGTCCCGTCGCTGAACCCCCTGGAAAAGGGATCATAAACTCTCTGAAAGTAGGAGCTGGCTGGGTAAAAACACATGGGAACCATGCACTTATCATGGCTGCCATGCCAAGGGCCAAACTAAGCAACGAGGATTTGGAAACACTTGACCCAGACCCTGAAGCCCCCTGCCCACTGTCCTGGGTGGTGTGTGGCCTGGAGAGAGTTTGGACCCCTGTCCTGAGGTTTCCCCATCCTTGATATAGGTCCTGCCTTGAAGATGCTTAGGCAAATTTGTTTCCTTGTACCTAAAAGGTGTGTCTAGATCTTGTCATATTTGCTAGAGCCAATATATCAGCTGGGTAGCTCAGTTGGTTGGAGCATGGTGCTGATAACACCAAGGTTGCAGGCTTGATCCAGCTGCATATTCCTGCATTGCAGTGGGTTGGACCAGCTGGTCCTCCAGGTCCCTTCCAACTCTATGATTCTATGATACTTGGAGCAGTGCATAAATGGCCTCTCAAAATTCTCCACAGAAAACATGGGCTGGCATTTCACCCAATTTATCCAGAGAGAGGATAAGTTCTCCAAAAGCTTTTCTGGGCTGGGGACTCACCATTAACAGAGGGAGTAGTCTCAGCATCCCTTCCCAGTAGGTCTTGTCCAAAAGAAGCAGTTGTGAGGACTGAGGGCCTTCCCACCACTCTTGAAGTCTCCTCTTCCCCCAAGCAGATCCTTCCCACTCGTTGCTCCATCTTCTTAATTTCTCTGCGTGTTCTGGGAGATCAGTGGGGAGGGAATCTGGCGATAGCAGGAGGGGGAGGCTCCCTGGATTCTTCTGCAGCCTGGCTCCCAGGGCCGTCTTTAGCATAGGTGGCGCCAGGGTGCAAAAAACTGCTCAGCACCCCCATTTTTTTGAGTAACTCTCTCCCATGCCTCTGTGGGTGGAGGGAGGAGAGCATTCCCTGCAGAGGCTTGCGAGGGAAGCTGCATGCCTCGTGTGAGCAGCATGCGTCCACTGGGTGGGCCTCCAATCAATCCCAGGCACGCAGGAGGGCGGAGCCGGCCAGCTGCCTCAGTGCCTGCAGTAGAAAAGCCCACGGCACTCTGACGGGCTCTGCTTTGCTCGGCAGCAGCTGTCGGCTGGCCTGGCTCTTCAATCCCTAGACTCCAAATCTCGGCCCTGGACTCTCGGCATGGCGCCCCTGAGAGCCTGGCGCCCGGGTGCCCCACACCCTTAGCACCTATGGGTAAGCTGGCCCTGCTGCCTCCAGTCTGCCTCTTCCCCCCTCCCTCACCTCTCCTGCCTTTGAGTCTGGATTGCCCTCTGCCCCAGCCTCTTCCTGCTCACTAAACCCTGTTGCTTCTTCAGCTTCTGACACCTCCTCTTCCCAGGTGACCACTCATCATCATCATCCCACCACCAATCCCCTGACTCTGAGCTTCTTCCCCTGGGGGTTCCCTTGGGATTTCCTCAGCTGGGGCCTCCCATCATTCCTCTGTATCCAGCCAGTCCATGACATCCATTTATGGCTAAACTATACAGACACTTATCTGAGAGTAAGTCCCATTGAACTTAATGTGTGTGTGTGTGTGTGTGTGTGTGTGTGTATACACACGCACGCGCGCACACGCGCACACACACACACACACACACACACAATTGTGCTGCACATTACCTGTTGCTCCAAACCTTTAAGCAATCTGCTGTGATCACAGCAGTAGAAGTTAAAATCTAGCAGTTAAAGATTATACGAAGAGGTCACTTCAGATTCTTGAAGAATTCATCAGAAGCAATTTAGTTAAGCAGAGTGGCGTGGGTGAACTGGATGCAGTTTGGAGCGCTGGGATTTTTTGAGGGGCTCCAACTGCCCCCAGTTGTTGTTTTTTATCAAAGATTTTTCTATGCTAAAAAAAATGGGACTCTCTTGTTCTTTAAACAGAAAGTACACAAAATGCAATAAAAAAAATAACTTAGTAGGAATGAATCAGCACTTCATTTGGCTGAGTGAACCCACTTTGACTACCCTAGTGTTACTACTTCAACAGTGCAATTCTGCACAGGTCTACTCAGAAGTAAGCTCCATTGAGTTCAATGGGACGCATTCCCAGGTCAGTGTGTATAGAATTGTTGCCTGAATCAAACAGGAGTATTTTGAGCATTACATAAAAATGATTTATTTAAGCCCACCCTCCCCCAAGGTTCTATCTCATGCAGCTGGCAAGTTTTGCTTCCTTACACTGGCAAAACCGAATCGAGAAGTCTGTCTTTGTATATCACTTTGGGGAAATTGTATCTAAACACTTCACTGTCACATGCAATATTGTTATTCCTACTCGAGAGATAAGATATTGCAGAGAAGGGTGTTTACACTGTGGCGCAGATTGGAATCAGACTGTTGATTCTAGTATCAACTTCCATGTAAAGTGGTGCATCACATGAGCAGTATGTGCCAGATCAAACAAGCAGCTAACAGTTCCTAATGTAAATATGTAATACACAGCACACTCTCTCAATCGAGTGGGTTGTTGAGCCAAGACTGTAGAAGTCTCTGAGATGCATTTGGCTGGGAGCAGGCGGTCTAACACTGACAAGGTGTCTCAGCTCAAACTGTACTAAGTATGGTGCTCTTAACTTCCACCGTCTGGGCTTAAAGAAAGTAACCTTCCAAAGGTATATATAAAAAACAGACTAAACGAGATTATGTTTTCTTCAAAGAGATTAGACACGTCTTGTTTTGTTTCTGGATCATGATACTCAGTTTTACTTCACTTTTCGTCTCATTGGCGAGAGAAGTATGACATCTGTTGACAGACAAATTGGTACTGGTGGCTTATGATTAACAGCTAAAAACTCTTTACACTGAAATGTTAGTACCGTGTAGATTTATCAAACAACCTCCTACAGAATCCTTTCAGACAATATTTTTATTTCCGTGAAGGTGGACATCTTTTAAATGCACTCATACGATTTTTAGAAGCATAAAATCCATTGCGTTGTCAGTACTGTCTGAAATGTATAGAACTGCTTTGGGAAAGTCCATATAGAAGTCTCTCTGTGTTTATTTAATGTACTACAATAACCTGGGCTTTTTTTCTTACCAGACTGTAGTTATTTTGTTAAAACATTTTCATTGCAGAAAAGATCACATCAGGATTTGAGAAGCAGCTCCCAAGTCACTTTTGTGCAGTTGCAGTCTCATTTTTACTTATTTAGGCCATGTTTTTGTCTATCTAAAAGACAAAATAGTAGAAACAAAATGTCACCATGGCTGAGACAATGGCTTTGCGCTACTTGTCCACAATGCACTTGGTGTGTAGAAGGCCCTAGGTTCAGTCCCTAGCATTTGCAGATGGGGCTGGGAGATGATCCATCTGAAATCCTGAAGACGTTGCATTAAAGCAAGTGTTATTCCACACATTCCACTGGATTTTTCTGTCACTTTCCTTCTTGCAAAAAGCCTGATCTTAGGGGGAAGTTGGCTTGTTGCACAAAACATCCCAATCAAATTAATGTGACTTTTGAAAAACTAATTGTCTGTCATATTTTACATGAAACAGGTTGAAGAGCTGAGGCTTCTGTTGCTGGAGAAATGTTTGAGATTGTTAGAGAGTTGTAAAAAGGGTAAACTTCTATACAGACCAGTAAAAACACAGTCAATCGTATTATTCTTTTTTTAAATGTATTTTTATTAAAGATTTTCCTGGTTTACAAAAGTATGTGCAATGTCTCTCTCTCTCTTTCCCCCCCAAGTAACATTATTTACAGATCAGTTTCATTTGTTGAGACATTAGGAAGAAAAGGGGGAAAGAGGTGGAGGGCGGGGAAGGTGAGTGGGAGTGGGGGTGGGGTCGGGTGGCAATTTTTCTATTTTACTTAATATATTTGGGCTTTTGTGTCAGCATCGCTTGTGCAGGTTCTCTGCTATTCACTTGTGTTCCTTTGGTGGTGAGACAGGTTGGGGTTGGCCTAGGGCAGGGGTCAGCAACCCGCGGCTCCGGAGCCGCATGTGGCTCTTTTACACCTTTGCCGTGGCTCCGGGCCGGATACTAGCGAGGGGAGGAGGCGCATTGTGCGCCCCGACACTCCCCACTGTGGCGGGCGCTGTACTGGCTGTGACGTCGCATGGGGGCAATGCGTGCGTTAGTCACGCACCGTCCCGACGTCACCTTCCCACCCGCCCGCTACATTGTAAGGGGCATGTACGCTGGTCACTGCATTGAAAGGGGGCATGTACGCTGGTCACTGTTTTGAAGGGGAGTGAAGAACACACACACACAAAAAGGTAACTTGTTAATTTAACGTTTATTTCTATGAGGAGGAGTAATTCTGAGGGGTCAAACAAAGAAATAATAAAAAAGTGACAAAAAAGTTATTTTTGTAATGACGAGTTTTGCGGCTCCCAGTTGTTTTTTCTTCGGAAACGGGTCCAAGTGGCTCTTTTTGTTTTAAAGGTTGCGGACCTCTGGCCTAGGGTGTGGTTGTTTGTTTGTGATTGGCTGTGGTGATCTTTGTTTTCATGTGTGAGTGGAGGGGTGTGTTTTGGATCAGGTTAGCCATATTGATTTGTATGCTGTTGGAGGATTTTTGTCATTGTCTTGTTGGGCTGTGTATGTGATAAAGGGGAGCCATACCGATGTCAGTTTCAGTTTATTGGTTAATTTTTCTAGTAAGGCTATTTCCCATACTATTTGGTACCATTGGTCCATGCTTACTCCTGACAGTGTCTGGTTATGGTGTTTCTGGCTGCTGAAAGTAAGTGGGTTATGAGTTATTTGTGGTGTAAATGGGCATTATTGTCTTGGAAGATGTTTAGTAGGGCCAATTCTGGGGTGATTTCTAATACTTGCTTAGTTATTTTACATATTTCTCTTGTATGGCTGTTGTCCAGAATAGTTGGATTTTGGGGCACTACATGTGGAGGTATGTGCCTGTGGAGGCACACCGTCTCCAGTATTTTGGTGAGGTTCCTGGGCATGTTAGCGCTAGTTTTCTTGGTGTTAAGTAACAATCATATTATTCTAATCACAATCAGATATGAATAACTAGCCAGCTCTCTTTTAAGTATCTAGCGCACAAGTAGCTTTGCTATTTTTATGACATGAGATGTCAGATTTTCAGGGAGAGCCTGGTTTATTAGCTTCTTAATTGACTGTACCTTCAGCTTTCGCCAAGAGATGAAAATGGCACAAACAAACACGGATCTCTTCAATCAACAGACAAAGTTTGAATCTAGTGGAAACATCATCCTGTTTTATGCCAAAGGGAAAAAAAATGAATAATTTCATCAATAGCCGATTGAGTAATTGGCTATTGATGAAATTATTCATATACATTTTTCTGTACCATGGCCTGGTGCCATTTCAGATAGAGAAACAAGATCTAAATATCACAATTTTTGCACTTGCACTGGGGCTTCTGCTCTATCCTTTTATCTGAGTAGCCATATGTCCTCCTTGACAGAGAACAGTTCTCTATTGAAGTATGGCTCAAAGATAAGAGTCAGAAGAGGGGAGAGCAGGGGCCTGGAAGCTGGCCATCAACAGTTAGCTTCTGAACAGCCGACTGAGCAGGCACACAGGTCAGTTGGGTGAGAGTCTTCCCTGCTATGGGAAGAATTGTACTTCTAAAGCAATGAATTCCAAATCTGCAGCTATAGATGTAAATTGGTACATGCAGCGTCAATGCATCCTGTGTCCTCTTTTTTGGTGACATGTCTTCCTTTTGGCCACATCACAAAGAAGCAACTTTGGGCTCCTTTAAAGACCATCCAAGTGCCCTTATTTTCCAGGGACAGTCCTGGATTTACAGAAGCTGTCCTGATTTCTGATTTGATCTCAGAATATCCCGCTTTTCCTTAGGATGTCCCTATTTTCATCAGAAAAATGTTGGAGGGTATGATAGGATGTCCTTATTTTCATTGAAGAAATATTGGAGGGTATGGAGTTATGTGACCCCCTGAGCCACGGAGATAAGTAACTACAGTCATACCTCGGAAGTTGAACAGAATCTGTTCCAGAAGTCCATTTGACTTCTAAAACGTTCGACTTCCAAAGTGTGGCTTCTGATTGGCTGCAGGAAGCTCCTGCAGCCAATTGGAAGCTGTAGAAGCCCCATTGGACATTCGACTTCTGAAAGAATGTTTGAAAACTGGAACACTTCTGGTTTTCAATCATTTGGGAGCCGAAATGTTCGATTCCCAAGGTGTTTGGGAGCTGAGGTATAACAGTAAACAACTTTCATAAGTCATCTGAAGGCAGCCCTGTGCAGGGAAGTCCCCCCCCCCCCCCGTTTACTGTTTTATTGTGTTTTTATATATGTTGGAAGCCGCCCGGAGTGGTAGGGGCAACCTAGTCAGACGGGCAGAGCATAAATGTTGTTGTTGTTGTTAAATAACTATTTTCATCTGAGAAATGATGGACAGTATGCTTCTGACATCATTTTATTGTGCATTGATGAGTGCCATGGTACCACCATTCACATCAAAACAGCAGCAGAACATTTCTAGCATGAAAAATGTTATGATATTTGCTGGCAGCTGTGGATTGCTACTTATGCCATGTGATCACTTTGAACGTTTTGAGGGTTGAAATCAGCTTTAATGTGGGTGCATGAGCGACCACCCCAATACTGTTAATCCTGAATGCACAATACAAAGTATTCCTCAAGGGGCTCTTCAAATAAACTTGAGGCACTGGCATTTGTCACTGGCTCTGAATTAGTTTAGGGTTCCAAGAAAAGAAGCTGCAACTTCTACACCAACACGGCAGAAGAAGTCTAGCCTTAACAAAAGGAAATACTATCGAGAACAAGTGCTAATAAAGACACAAGGGTACATCAAACAGATGTCTTTTCCACATGGAAAAAGTAATTCAGATTTTTCATGTTTGATGTATATGATAAGCGAAAAAGAATATTTGACACTACACTGACAGTGTAAATAACACTTTGATAAGATACAGCTGTAGTTACTTATTCTTACTGTAAAAGCTTGTGCACATATTGGCTGAAATCCTACATCTTGTAACCCTTGCGTAAGTCCTGTTGAAGTGAACACAAATTACCCGCACAGGACTGATGATAAACTGAATCACTGCAATGCACTTTATGTGGGGCTGCTGTTCAGGTTGACCTGGAAAACTGCAGCTAATACAGAATATGGAGGCTTGACTGCTCGTTGTAATCCACATGGAGAAGGATAGAGCATTACCATGGATCAAGTCCACCCACATGTCAAACTTCTTCCAGCTAATGGGTCTTTTAACCACATCATTCATTTATACTTTGGGGGTGGGGGCTGAAAAATATTCAGATCATGAAGTCCAGAACTTTATGCTGTAATTAACTTTGGGCAAAATACTGTTCTGTCCCACAGGAAGTGGGAATGGTACCGAGGCCAAGTAGATTAGTCTCACAGTTCCCATGCTCCTGGTAAGCCAGACAGAATTGGGAATGAGCACAGATCGACACTGCAAACCTATATGGCACTTTTAATTCCGTTTAGCTGTCATGGCTTCCCCAGGAAAACACAGGGAGCAGTAGTTTGGTCAAGAGGCTGAGAATTCCATAAGCTGCTTACAGGACGGCAATTCCCAGGATCCTCTGGGGCAAGGCAATGATGGCTAAACCAAGACTGTGGTATGACTGTGCCCTGCCTGTTGGAAGACAGAACTTTTTTTGTTTCTTGTTTTATTGCAAGAAAGCCCCAGTTCTTGAATTATGGGTAAAAGAAAGCAAATAGGTCATTGCTCAGACTGCTTTTTCCTGTTTCTGGATAATATAAAACAAATGCAGAAGAGGAAATGGAGATCACTCCTAGAACAGTGTGGAATCCTGGTTCCCATAGGCTCCCCTGTAATGTTAGCAACTGAAGAAACAAGAACCCTGTGTGTTTAGAAAGCAGACTGACGGTTTAACTGAGGTTTCCATGGTAATATTCATTGAAATAATTGTACTTGGTGGAATTTTCATGGTAGAAAACTGACAGAGCACTGATTGGAAAGGTACCTACACAATCCATTGTCTCAGCCTCAGCATCCCACACACACACATCCCCGGTTGTTAATTATGTTGTTTATCCTGGTCCAGATCCTTGGATTACAGAAGTGGGTACAGATGGGGTCAAAACTAGGTGGGGCAGTATCAAAACATAGCACTATACAGTGGTACCTCAGGTTAAGTACTTAATTCGTTCCGGAGGTCCGTTCTTAACCTGAAACTGTTCTTAATCTGAAGCACCACTTTAGCTAATGGGGCCTCCAGCTGCCGCCGGAGCACGATTTCTGTTCTCATCCTGAAGCAAAGTTCTTAACCCGAGGTACTATTTTTGGGTTAGTGGAGTCTGTAACCTGAAGCGTATGTAACCTGAAGCGTATGTAACCCGAGGTACCACTGTAAATAGCAATACAGTATGCAAATCCTCTACCATTGTATTTATACAGTCTAACGCATAATTCTGGTGTCCTAGGTCTTTCTTCCATTTAGATCAGGGGTTGGCAAGGTTTACCTTGCCTGGGCTGGTTCACTCCAGCGGAGATCCCTCTGTGGGCTGGATTGTGCGCACGCATGAGCGCGCTCACCTGCGATTTCCGGCATCTGCGTCTGTGCAGACGCAATTTCCAGCGCTGTGGAAGCGAGTCCCCACACTGTGCTACGCCAGTTTAGCGCAGCGCATGGGGACTTGCTGAGCGGGCAGCTCAGTTCGGGGGTGGCTCATGGGCCAGTTAAACGCCCCCGTGGGCCGCTTGTGGCCCACGGGCCTTAGGTTGCCGACCCCTGATTTAGATCTATGAAACAAAATTCCAGTTCTTCATCACAAATATCATATGAGATTGCAGTTAAATGGCCAATCAGATGTTATGAGGCTGGAGTTAGAAGGTTAACGGAATTATTTCCATGGTTTTTTTCTGGTTACAAAGCCTTTATGCAAAGAATGGCTAAGATTCTTCCAAGTACTTCTATTATTATTATTATTACTTATTAAATTTGTATAACCCCTATCCCCGCGGGTCTAAGGGTGGTTACAACATAAATTCACAATATAAAAATCACAAAATACATAATAAAAACAAAACCAACCCAATAAATCCCCCCTCCCTACACATTTTAAAAGAGCAATGGGTGTCAATTAGCCAAAAGCCTGATTAAAGAGGAACACTTTTGCCTGGCGTCTAAAGGTGTATAATGAGGGCATTAGCTGAACTTCCCTGGGGAGAGCATTCCACAAATGAGGAGCCACTGCAGAAAAGGCCCGTTCTCCTGTTGCCAGCCTCCGGACCTCTCGTGGAGGAAGCACACGAGGAAGAGCTTCAAAAGATGATCTCTGGGTCCAGGGAAGCAGTCCTTGAGGTACTCTGACAGATGCCAGATTCCACACTTATTTATTTTGGCCCTTTTAAATAACAGACAAACTTATTCTTTCCTTTCCTTTCCTCCCATCTCCTTATGTGATAGAGATATACACTTGCGAAATGTCAGGGTTTGACCCAGCACCTCCAGAACTAGGGCCAGCCTTGGAAATTTGGGGCATATTAAGCAAACTATTCAATGTTAACACCAACATAGCCCTTTATCCTGTAACTCCTTAGGAACACAGAAAGTTGTCCTATACAGAATCAGATGAATTTTCAGATTTTCAGGCCAGGGCCTGTTCCAGCCCTACTTTGAGATGATGAGGACTGAACACAGGACCTTCTGCATACATACAGACAAAATGGATGTTCTGCTCTTTAACCATGGCCCTTTCCTTCACTCTCAACCATCTCCCTTGCATTCACTCCTTCCATTCTAATATCTACAGTAACCAACCTAGAGAGGGGTCTGGTTTCCTCTGCACCTTCCATGCTTCACAATAAACTCTTTGCCTTAATGACATGTGTTGTTCATACCCTTAGAGAACTGGAGTCCTCAATATCCTCCTGCTGCAAATAATTTTCTTGCAGCTTAGTTTCTCCTTGCTTCCTTGTACTCTTCGTCACTCTCTTCATCTTTGGGTACAAGAGAAGCTCATGTACTAAAGTCCCTTCCATTTGATAGAAGCAAAAGTAGAGGCCCACTCCAAAGGGCCACCCCTACCACTCGGTAGGTGACCGATTCTGAAATATGTGAAACATACAGAGCTTGGCCTAGCCCCACATTCCCTAAGTTAGCTTCCTTCTCTCAGGTGCGATGGATGGTGCTGCCCCATATCCAGTACTGAAGTAATATTAAACTGCTAGTCCTGTTTCCTTTGAATACATGGAATGAGGAAGGAGGCACCATCTTGTCCTTCAGCTCAGGCAGAAGCATGTCTTGAGCTATCCCTGGCTACACCCTACAAAGTATTGCCTTTGGCAGATACACAGAGTGAACTAATTGTAGACCTATTGCTAAACTGGGGCTTGTCTTCTCCCTTGCACAGAAAGAAAGGAGCCAGAAGCAACTGTCAGTTTTTGAAATAAGAGAGAAATAGATCTGTCAAAACTATGTGGAATATCCCATCTTTTGAATGCCTATCAAACCACTTCTTTTCAGCTGGCTCGGGAATTATTACTTATTTTATTTTATTTTATTTATTCTCAACTGTTGCTTGGGAGGGCAAAAGGCCTCTTTAATTCTAGAGTCTGTTGCAGTTAAGGGTAAGGGCTGGTATTCATGGCAACTCATTTAATCCCTCCATCCCACCCCCACCCCACCTTGCTCTCATTAGGAATGAGGATGGAGGATGTGCTGTAAGTTTCTGTGCTTTGTAAACAGCTGGTTCTAGTTTGAAAGACAGTGGCTAAAATGTCACAGCAGCCTTGCTATCTCTTCTCATGAAGGATGGTAGGGTTTGAGATAAACCTATCTTTTTCATGATAGCAAGCAATACTGCAGACCTTTGTACTTCAGAGAGCTTAGGGACCTGATACAGGTCACTGTTTGATAAAGAAAATGTACTCCTTTCAGAACTTCTTGGTGTTCATCTTGAACCCTGTCATTAATCTATGTTTCTGAAAGTGTTGTTTGGTACACACACACACACACACACACAAAAAAAAAAAACAACCCTGATAATTTTCAAAGTCCCTGAGGCCAGTCTTATAGACATTTCCTAATAAACGCATCAGGACATACTGACAAAAAAATATAGACAAAAATAGACAATAGTGCAGTGTGAACACTTACTAGTCTCTCATGATGCTTTAGGAAACTAAATACAAATTTCAGTAACAGGCCTCATTTAATGTACATCCCCCCACAATTAATTGCGTTGCTACAGCTTTAAGCATGCACACTTTAAGGTTGATTTTCTTACTTTGTTCTGGTTTTTAACATTTTTCAGTGGTAGCTGATTTCTCTCTGTCCTGCACACAGCCGTGTGATAAGTGGAGTGATAAGACAATTGGCAGCGCTGTAAAAGAAACACTCTCCACTCAGTTGCTTTCCAGTACTGCTCCTTTGAAGTACTTAATTGCATTAGTTCCTCCGTGTTTCCCTTTCCTGCTGTAACTTAGCCAGCCTGTTTAATAGTTGTGGAATGTGAAAACTGCATAAAGAGTTATGGTTTGTTGGTTTCCCCCCACAGTGAGTTGCTACCAGATGCAAGCTGAGAGATATGTCCATGCATGTTGTCATTGCTAAAATGGAAAGGGGGGGGGGGTAGTAAGAGCTGAACTGGAAAATAAATCTGAAAGATTCGTGTTTTGCCGAGGACTCTTTCTTGTCCATCATCATCCAATCAATGACACTTGAACCTGGATTGACCAGGTCATCGCTCCACCCTTGTTTACAGCTGAGGAGAAATGCATAGGTCACCTTTTAGAATGACAATTGGTACATGGAGGATATGGTAATCCTTGAGTCTCAAAAGTGCCTTTGTCTTTCCATGCAAAACTCTTCATGTACAGGATGCCTGCTTTCTCTGTTCTTTACACAGATAACAACAAAAGACCTTTAGGAACCTCTCTCCCTGGTGGTAAAAAAAAGAGTCTTTGGGGAGAGTAACCGGGTGAATTTCATGGGATGGGTTGCCTTTGTTTTATGCATCCCAGTCAGAAGGACGTGCTGAAACCAAGAGTGGGGGAGATTAGAGAAAAGGCACCTCCAGAGCAAAGATCTTTACATATGAATGAATATTTTGATTCAGTAATTATTTATCCTTTTCAGGAGCAGCTTCTAGACTTTGGCTCAACAAGTCTGAAATAACAATGTTGTAAGCTCTCCAACTTCCTCATTTAGTCTTGATTGGTGATTATACTTGTATGTAATTTGGTGTTGCATGTAATCCCTCCGTTTGCTCAAGAGATTCCATCAAGACCCTCCGCAGATCAAAAGCTTCAGAAGTTTTGTTTTCATTTGCATGTAAGGCTTCTTCCTCCAGCTTGTTACAAGAATGGCCTAGGGAGCATTCTTGAAGCCATGTAAAACTGCCAACTGACAGAGCCTGGTGGGGCGAGCCTTTGAGGTGTGTGTGATCAAACAAAAGTAAATTCGAACCTTTTGTTCAGCCAAGAGAGAGAGAGAGAGAGAGAGAGAGAGAGAGAGAGAGAGAGGTGGGGGGGGGGAATACAACATCCTGCCATGGCTTTTCACTTCTTTTCACCTTAATAGGTTTGCAGGGGATATTTTCTGCTGTGAGAAATATTGCAAGCTAAGGTCCCCCAATTATAAAGGATTTGTAATGATGTTTCAAGAAGTACAGCATGGCACACACACAAAAAGTGGAAGGTGGGGGGAACCTGCCATTGTGAGGTGCTTTATTTCAAACTCTCCATCTGTTCTCGCCCCCACCCTCAATTACAGCTGTTACTGTACTTTGATCACCTTGCCATTGCTGACAAATGATATGGCTCAAATTGCACACCCTTCATAAAATAGGCAACGTGACAAATCCCATCGGGTTCAACAGGAGCTTTGCTTAGGCAAAGAATGTATGACAGCCTTGAATAAAAACCACACGGTGGATAACATTATGTTTTCATTTATAATTTGCGCTGCACTATTTTGAATCCATTGATGTAACTGAAAACCGAGTATGGCTGGGCATATTGTATTTTGCTCAAGTTGAAAGGGAAAACAATGAAAAGGAAAGGCCATGGGCTAATTTTTTCAGAAGCACCCAGCACTTGCTAATTGGGACAAATTTCCTAAGAATGTTTTCAATAAAGACAGCAATCTGCAACCAACTTCTTCCAGTGGAAAAACTCGGCAACATCTGGCAGAAGAGGTAGGTTAGCACAAGAACACTGAAAGCCAGGGAAGATACATACGAAACCTTTTCCTGCCCCCGCAAAAGCCTGCCCATTGTTACATTTAATTTTAGAAGTCAAACAGAGTTTACCGCTTACCAAACACCTTCAGGTTTTGCTAACTCTAACCTGCCATACTTGCAGTGGAATCTCAAATCTGCCTAAAACCTTCTGTCATAAACTAGTAGATGACTTCACATCACAGCTAAAACACAATGTGCTAAAACATACTCTTACCCAGTTCCCTTTTTTCAAGAAAAATAGGTGCTGGAGCTCACCATGAAGCTGTTGCAACTCCAGGCAGCTTGGGGCAGGCCTGAACATATGTCAGTTTGACAACAGCCATGTTCACTGTCCATGGAGACGCTAAACACTATGACAAGCTGTCTCCCTAGCTAGTTTGGGGGTCGCCCCAGTTCTGGTGCAGGTCAAATGCACCCCCACATCCCTCATTCTCTTAGATTCGGGTGGATAACTAACGCAACTCAGAAAGGCCCTCACACAAATGCATGCACTTGCCACAGTAGAGACCTGCTTGGTGTGCTTGCAGGGGTGCCCAAACTTTTTTCAAAGAGGGCCAGATTTGATGATGTGAACATGTGTGAGGGCCGACCAAAATTGTTCAGCTTTTTTAAGGATTGAAGTTGTTGAGCTTTCTTTTTCAATTTTACCCCAAAGTTGCTGAGCTTTTAGGATTTTACCCCAGGACATATACTGCCACAGGGGCCTGATTTAATTGACCAGCAGGCCAGATTAGGCCCCTGAAACAGACTTTGGACATGATGGGCTTAAAGCCTGCTACTGCTGCTACACAGGAGACAGACTGAAGAAAAGGAAATACAGTCCTTTCAAGTGTCCCTATTTTCCAGGGGCGTCCCTGATTTAGAGAAGTATTCCCGGTTTCTGATTTGATCCTGGAATGCCCCACTTTTCCTTAGAATGTCCCTATTTTCAGTGGAGAAATGTTGGAGGGTATGGAATTATCTGACCCCCAAGCCATCTGAAGGCAATCCTGTATAGGGAAGGTTTTTTTTAATGTTTGATGTTTTACTATGTTTTTATATATGTTGGAAGCTGCCCAGAGTGGCTGGGTCAACCCAATAAGATGGATGGGGTATAAATAGTAAAATTATCATTATGGAATGGGACGTCCCTATTTTCCTCGGAGAAATGTTGGAGAGTATAGAAATACGAATTGGCCTTGCCCCGTAGCTTGCCCAATCACAGTTCGGAGCAAGGTGAAGTCATAGATTCACAGACACACTGACCAGCTTCTGTTTCAAATTGAAATGTTTGTTTTGGGCTTCTCAAAAAGGGGAGGGGAGCACCAGCCCACAATGGTGCCTACTTGGGAGGTGCTGGAACTGTACTTTGGTGCACTGTGGCTGAAAAAGAATCACTGCTCTTACCCAAGCTCAGAGTTAGGCCAGACTCAAATGTTGTGCCTGTGTGCAGGCCAGCAACAATTGGAAACCAGACCTGTTGGAATTAATTGGACTTCTCAACAATTGTCTGGGTAGAGCAATCCTCACCCTAACCAGGGACCGGAAAACCCATCACTGCATCTAAACCCCTGCTAGCTAGCATTGGCCAAGATGGAAGCTTAGGAGTCTTGTGATGGGTCTTTAGGACCAGATATAGGTGCCTAGAGGGCCACATTTGGCCCTTGAAGTGATGGTTCCCCAATCATATTACAAAAAAAACCCCCACATTCCCTAACTGAAGTTACCCTGGCACAGTTTTTGGCCGTCCTGTACTAAAGACAACTAAAGAGTTGCATCTTTGCACCTGAGGAGGAAGATTGTTTCACAGGACTGGGGAAATACTGTATCTCTGAATATATCTTACGTCTAGCAACCAAGTGTCTCAATATTGATGGCCTAAGAAGCAAGGCCTGGTTGGAGGTATGCAACTGGAATGTGAGCTGATACAAAGACCCATATATAAAGGGTTGTGTGTTGTCTATAAATATGAGTAAGGGACGCGGGTGGCGCTGTGGTCTAGACCACTGAGCCTCTTGGGCTTGCTGATCGGAAGGTCAGCGATTCGAATCCCTGTGATGGGATGAGCTCCCGTTGCTCAGTCCCAGCTCCTGCCAACCTAGCAGTTCAAAAGCACACCAGTGCAAGTAGATAAATAGGTACCGCTGCAGCTGGAAGGCTAATGGCATTTCCGTGTGCTCTGGCACTCATCACAGTCCTCTGTGCGCCAGTAGTGGTTTAGTCATGCAGGTCACATGACCCGGAAGACTGTCTGTGGACAAACGCTGACTCCCTCAGCCTGAAAGAGAGATGAGCGCTGCAACCCCATAGTCACCTTTGACTGGAGTTAACCATCCAGGGGTCCTTTACCTTTTAAGTAAAGGTAAAGAGACCCCTGACCATTAGGTCCAGTCGTGACCGACTCTGGGGTTGCGGTGCTCATCTCACTTTACCTATAAATATGAGTACAATCCACTCAACAGGATTTCAGAGCACAGTTGAACACACGTCAACTTTTTCTTTGGCATTGCAAACAGAGATCTGCCTTAAGCAAGCTGTTAAACATCCCTTGGTCAGAAGTCAAGCCTTTTCCACAACTTAGATGTTTTATAGCTTCTCCTCTGCAAACTATCAAGCTCGTTTTTCATTCTGAAGCAGTCAGATACCATGCTGATGTCTTTAATGAGAGTTCAAGCCCACTGAAGGATCCTCACTTTAACTATCAGCATGACTTTATTATATGATTTCCTTGTTGCTGAAGACCTTCTTTCTTGAGGTTATGGCTGAGTAGTTGCACTTCAGCTGCTGCTTAGAGCCACATGGAATATCTTATATGGAACGTCATCTTATGTTGGTGCTGATCTAATTACATATGTATGTCTAAGCAAGTGAAACATGTTTGGAGATTTGAATAATAATAATAATAATATACAAACTTTCAGACTTTAAAGTGGTCTATACTGTACAGGTTTAAGTATCATCATATATATATATATATATATATATATATATATATATATATATAACATGTCTCTTATCATGACTTATAAAAAGCTATTGCAGTGCCACATGAACTGTTTAATTCAATCCAATTAGGTTGGTATAAGCACATTCTTATTACTTCCCATAGTTTAAAAAAAAAAAAAATGTAGTCCAGACTGTCTTGATAACATGATGCATATTCTCTGAAAAGAATCTTGATTGAGAATAACCCCCAAAAAAGTTTCTGTAAAATTTCATTAAAGTGTTGTTTTAAACTGTGATTACTTTGTATCTGATTTTAATTAGCAAGTGTTTAGTCATTTCGCTATGTTCCTTGCTTAAATTAATAGCAAGGTTTCTTTTCTTTTCTTTATTGATTAAGCTAGTTGCAGATTCAGGCTGTACAGTAATGCCCTACAGAAAAGCTTGAAAGTATCAGGATTATATTATGCAAATGTTTTGAAAATATTTTGAAACAGGCACCACTTCAGCATGTAGATATTGGCTAAAGCAACTTTAATATGCAAGACAGGTTGTGGGATGCTTAGCTGATCCAAATGCCAGTCTATGGATTTGAAAGACTAAAGATCACATCAGGGGGATGTTGACAGAAGTGACACTTTGCAAAGTGCCAATGATTTATGCCAATGTCTTGCTTGATGATACTGTTATAGACAGCACTGTCATTACAAAGTCCCTAACGACTTCGGTCTACATTTATGGTGCACAAATTATAGGTGAGCCCAAAGATCGAAACCTTCCTGACTTTTAGATTTCTGTGACCATGGAATTCTCACTAGGTTTGGTAGCAGTGAACCATTAGTCTTTTCACATGAAACTAAGTACCATCTAAGAGAACAATAAACAACACTATATATAACTACAAGGTTTTCCCACTGACAAGGGTAGAAGTGTTACAGAGATGGAAACTTGTATCTATTTGAACAGTAAATGTGTTTGTAATTTTCTCATCTTTCATAACTTGGTCCTACTTTCGTCCACAGTATTACACATTGAGTCAATTCTGTGGAATATGGCAGACTTCTGACAAAGATGAGCTACTGCGCACATCAATGCTTAGCATCATTTTGAATCAGGCACATGATTTCTAAAGAGCAACTTTTGATGCCCTGGAATAAGCTGTCAGTGATGTTATGGATTGACCTTCAGTAAGGTGTATAATATTCTAATGTTGTCCAACACATTTTATGATTTCTGAAACAGTCGCTAGCTCAAAATAAATCGCCATTGTTCTCTCCAGAAAACTGGATTCAGCTAAAGGTATTTTGCTATGTCTATTGGGGCTGAGATAAGTAGGAGATAAGACTACTGAAGCAAGTTTGTTTTTTTAGATCTGTGGATAATGCTAATGGAAAAATAAAAACATTTAGTCTAGTAGAAATTTCTTTCCCTTTAAATATTTATTAAAACAGCAACAAAGTCTTGAGTGGCATTAGAGTTAATGGAAGAAATTCCCTTTAAAAGATTGAAAATTGAAGTTGGGCATCTCAGGGACTAAGTGTTAAGAATAGCAGAGATTTTAGTGAACTTTCATAGATTTCTTCAGCAGGAGCAGAACCTTCTTAAATGATGAGAATGACAAGATGGGGCTAAAAAGTTCCAAGAGCAGGTTTTCGGTTCCATCTGCCTTAATGGAAACAGCCCCCATGACAGCAGGAGACCGTAGGAGATGGAAAAACAAGGATGATAGAGGGTAAATCATTCTTGCAAATTCCCCCTAGGGATAGGGGGAATGGGCTTTACCAGCAGTCCATCTCGGTACCTGGCTCTTGCATGGAATGTGGGGGCCAGGGAGGCGCTGAGTGCAAAAGCACTTCGCCTGGCAAAAACCCTCCTACGCCGCCATTAAGAAGCAGACGTTCTCCTGTTAATTAGAGCTTAATTGGACTAAAGTACTGGTGTGTGATAGAAGAGATGAGATCACAAACTGCGGAACAAACCAACTGGAAGGACTTTAAGGTTTGAATTTGAGATAAGACTTCAATCGATGCAAAAGATAGGGGAGGGGAGCCTACAGTTGGTTTATTTAAAGTTTTCCTCTCTATATTTATGATGCAGCAACCCTTCCCTGAATGGTAGTTCAAATGAGGATGCTTATACAAGTGAGGATGGAAGAAATTGAATGAAAAATATGGATTATAACATCAAACGGAACGACAGTGGTGCCTCGCAAGACGAAATTGATTCGTTCCGCGAGTTTTGTCGTCTTGCGATTTTTTTCGTCTTGCGAAGCACGGTGTCGGGAAAGTTTTGGAAAGGCTTCAAAAATCACCAAAGTCTTTAAAAACCTCAAAAAAGGCTACCACACCGCGTTCTATGAGTTGCTCCTCGAAGTCAAGTCGCAACTGTATTAACGGCGTTAAGAAAAAGGAAACAAACTTGCAAGACGTTTCCGTCTTGCGAAGCAAGCCCATAGGGAAAATCGTCTTGCGAAGCAGCTCAAAAAACAAAAAACCCTTTCGTCTAGCGAGTTTTTTGTCTTGCGAGGCATTCGTCTTGCGAGGTACCACTGTATGTGTGTAAAAAAGGGGGAAAGGGAGGGAAACTCTATTTTGCAAAAGGTTTACAATGGAAACTTAGAGCTGACTCTTTCCCATCCTTTATTACCTATGAAGTGAACTGAATAATGTTAGAGGACTTGGAATCTAATTTAATTGGAAGGATAATTGACCATATATCTTCAGCTGGAAGGATGAAAGGAGTCTGTGAACTGCCAAGGAACTGATAAGGTTTCTTACTGAGTCATCTGCAGTTCGACAGACCACTCTTCTTCCCAGGCTGGGGGGGGGAATGGTGACAACAATTTATTTACAGGGACAGAGCGACTTTTGCAGCTGTTGTTAAAGTTCTTGGTGCAAAACAATGAAGCATGGGACGGAGTGATGGAGAAACATCTGGAACAACAACAGAATATCAGCTCCACCCAAGGCATGATGGATAACAGCAACAACTGGAGGAAAGAAAGACATAACATCTTACAAAGACAGGAAGAATCATTACGGACAGAATAATTGCTACACACAGGACAGAACAATGATATCGTTTGAGTCCCTCACTTGAAGTTTTATAAATCATTTAATGTGTCAACACAAATAGAAGTTATTAATATTGCTGTATAAGGCGTTATTATGATGACTGGCATGTAATTGAAACTAATAAGATTTTGGAACGCAGAATTAAAGAAAATCAGAAAGCCATCAAGTCTAGCATGTGGGGGCCACTTTAATTAAATTATATAATTTGGTATTCAAAGATTGGTATTAATAATTGTATTATAAATTGGTATTGTTATAATGAGGCTATTATTAGAATGTAATTGAAAACTAATTAAAAATTATCACAATAAAAAGTTCCAAGAGCAAGATGCCATATTATGTAAAGTCAGAGTCTGGATTACTGGTTTAAAATTGAATACAGACCTCAAGACTTTGATCCATCTCTTGGTTTACTTTATTACATCAAATTTAAAGTCAAACTCTGAATCATGTAATCTGATGGTATCCTTTTAAATGAAGGGGACTACTCTGGGATAAGTAGCTAGAATCACCGGCTGTGGAAAACATACAAATCAAAAGTAGAAAATTGCTGGTACTTAATTAAGGTCCATTCTAAGTCCACATTTGCCCATGAAAGAAAAATGATCTTAATTTAAAACAATACTGAACTCTTGAACTTCCTGAAAGCCAGAGGTATTACAGATCCTTCATAGCTGGCACTTAGCACTGAAGCAGCCTGTAAGTCTTTCCATTATAATCAATAGCATGGAAAATAAACCAGAAAATGTCTAAATTATTTTTACAAACTCTCTGCTCCCATAGGAAACATTCCCTTTCTTGCCGCCTGTTTGAAACACAGGAATATTACTGCACAGAAGATCTGGATATTTTTAACAGTTAAGGCTTTGGACTTAAACCCAGTGAACATAGTGCATTAGCAAGATTATTCATTGCCAAACAAGCTTTGGGTAGCATTATAATCAGGAATGTGACAAAATGTGTCTCCTAGGCTGACATGTCAAAAGCCCTGGTGATTTTTGTTTCCTTAGAATAATGGAAAAGATGACTTGATTTACATTACCATTTACCCAAGCTAGAGGAGTTAGGCTGTGTCCTCCTGCTGCACACATCCACTTTCTGACAGGGGGGAGCCCATCGTTGTCCCTTTAAAAATTCATCTGGTTAATTTTCTTTACACTGAAATATACATAATTGACAGACCTCAGACATCTCCTTGTACTCAAATGGACCAGGAAGGCTAGAAGGAAGCTCTGATAGTGCAGAAATGCTGAAGGGAGATGGTTGTAATTTAATAAATTAGAGTCTATACACTAGCCACAAACTTATGCAGGCCATAGTGGATCAAGGCTCTGCATTGAGATATACAACTATCTCTCTTCAGAAATCAAAACCTAGTAGAGTAATATATCGAAATTTTCATTACATGAACAACTTACTTGGTGCATCTCTTTTTCGAAACACAAAGCTAACCTCTTTTGACTCAATTTGGTGGGATTTCATTGAATACATTTTTTTAAAATTACATTTGTCTGTCCCACAAGTCTCTCACAAAATTTGGGATAAGTAACCTCTAATTGGTTGGGGGGGGGGGCTACTGATGTAACGTAGAGCCTTTTGTCATTGGTACTCTTTGTGCCTCTGGTGGTTTCAGCTATAGGTTTACGTTCCTGTATATCTTGTAAGCCATGTGCTCTTATCATCATTTCTTGTGATGGTACTCTATACTTACCTGCTGTATCGTATCACAAATATCCGGATAACCAGATTTATCATTCCTTCTTGCGGATATAAAATCCCATGCCAACCTTGGTTTGGTTTAGTCTAGTTTTTGTGTGTTTGTCTCATGAAGTTCTATTTTGCTATTAGGGTTATATGGATAAAAATACTTTTTTAAAAAATTCAAAACCTGGATGAGATAATGGAGAAGTTTGCCGAGTTTTGGGGTTCTGTAAGAAGACAAATGCATAAATAACACTTGGTATATGTGAAGGGAGGAGCAGCATGGTGTTCTTCTGGATGGTATGGCTTCTTCTGGTGGTCTTCAACCTTGGGTCCCAAGATGTAGGTCGACTACAACTTCCATTGTCCACAGCCAGCTTGGCCTGATGGTCAAGGATGATGGGACTTGTAGTCCCTCCACATCTTGGAGTCCAAGGATTGGAAGGACACTGGCTTATTCCACTAAGATTCTAGGTGGTTTCTTGTGCATGGGCTTTCGGGTGCATCTTCTAGATAGCTGCAGCGGTCTCTCACTTTTCTTTTCTTTTCTTTTCTTTTCTTTTCTTTTCTTTTCTTTTCTTTTCTTTATTGACTTAAGAAAATTATGCAGACAGCAAAACGAAGAAGTCTAAGTTAACATTGCCTTCTACCAATAAGAAATAATAATAACTATTACAATAATGAAAATACTAAAAATACATTTACTTCCCCTTTTGAACTTCTATTCTGGTTTTGAAATAATACTATTCTATAAGAATCTATTATATCCTTTGCTGTCCCATATATTATTTTATTTCCCAAATTCAACCTAACCCTCCCCTCCTCCCCACTGCTTCCCTTCACCTGTGTGAGATCTTCCCAACATAATATTTTTTTCTAGTTGCTTTAACAAAATAAAATAACATGAAAACTAATAAATTATAATTACTTCTTTTGTCCTTACACGCTTAACAATTGCCTATTAAGAGTTCTGCTTCAACACCATATTTCTTCATGTATTCCCCTATACATTCCCATTCTGTATAGAATTTTCACTTTTCTTTTCTTGGGTCCCTCCCATCACACACCCTCCCCCCTTCCATCCAGCTTCACAGTTTATTCCCTCCATTCCCCCCCCTCTTTTTCCCCCAGACCAGTTTGTTAATTAAAGCTCTTTCTAAATGCTAAAAACAAAAACACCTGGATGAGTAAAAAGTGTACAAGTTCTTCAGATTTCTGGATGAAGACACCAAAATAGTCACCACAAGATGAGATTACTTCATCAATTTCAAAATTTCTGACGACTCCAAGTCACTTGGTGACAACTGGTATTTTCCACTTTGGGCCTCTTGTTCATTCTCAAGCTCTCCCCTTGAAGCGATGAAATACCAGCTGTCACCACAAGGATATATTTGCAAGAAATATTTACTCTGTAAAATGGGTAAATAACCTTGTTGTGGATGAATAGGGACTATCATTAAATTGAGAACATTAAAAACACATGGAAATTTGGTTATTAGTAGAGACTAGAAGTGTGATTGTGGGAACATTTTATCCGATTTTAGGACCTGCTCAGAAACAGAGGGAAGCAGGGGTAAAGGTCACTCCTCCTCACCACATGGGCAGATGGTACAGGTAACTGACTCCTTAAACAGTTGTATACCTCCATGGTTAAATTATTGTGTTAATTAATGGTCTGTATTTATCAAAAAGTGCCATACAAACTGGTCCAAAATACTGTAAAACTGCTTACTGTTCCAGAGTAAATATAAATGCTGACACTGAAACTGAAATATTTACAATGTATACTTACCACAGTTTTGTTGCCCTGGTAGTTTCAGAAATCTCTGTGAAGTATTACTACATAGAAAACAAGTCTGATGGAAGAAGAATATTCTTGATTGCTTTTATAATTGTCTCTGATTTGAGAAGTTTAAGAAGACGCTGGGGGACAATGAGGAAATTTTTTAAAAGTCAGCTTTTTCCCCTCTCACCTCCCTTCTCCTCATCGTCACCAGTTATCAATTTGAGTGTCTGAGACACTAGCAGGCATCCAGATGTTACCTTTTACAAGCCATTCAATCTAAACAACCTTCTGATAGCTCATTTGCTCCACTCCTGTGGTTTACAACGTCACCAAGACTGTTAAAGAAAAATACAACCTTGAAGTGTACTTTGGGGTATACTTTATTCCAGATATATGATCCTTTTGCACTTCCCTTTTGAGCTATTGACAATTCCCTGCTGAACCTACAGCTATTAACACAACACACAAAACCACCCAAGCAAACACACTGATTCTCTTAAGAAGATGGATGCCTGGAAAAACACTAGCCTTCCTTGTGCTTTGCAGTACATCAGGTGGCCATGTTTCTTACAAGGTGTTCCTTGAAAACACTGTTTGTGTTAAGGACAAATTAGTAGGTACCAATCTCCTCTTCGGTCATACAAAATGCAAAATTTTGGACCTTGTACTCAATGTGAACTGGCGGGGTGGGGGAGGGTATAGATAACTGCTAAAAATAGTTAATTTGAATATTCTGGTTTTCCTTAGAACATGCTGCCTTGACCATTTTTAACCAGACAAGGCGACTGGAAAATGTATTTTTATATACAATTACATGGACTCCAGGGACGCGGGTGGCACTGTGGGTTAAACCACAGAGCCTAGGACTTGCTGATCAGAAGGTTGCGGTTCGAATCTCCATGACGGGGTGAGCTCCCGTTGCTCTGTCCCTGCTCCTGCCAACCTAGCAGTTGGAAAGCACGTCAAAGTGCAAGTAGTTAAATAGGTACCGCTCCAGCAGTAAGGTAAATGGCGTTTCCGTGCGCTGCTCTGGTTTACCAGAAGTGGCTTAGTCATGCTGGCCACATGACCCGGAAGCCGTACGTCGGCTCCCTCAGCCAATAAAGCGAGATGAGCGCCGCAACCCCAGAGTCGGTCACGACTGGACCTAATGGTCAGGGGTCCCTTTACCTTTACCTTTACATGGACTCCAACTTATAAGCAGTGGCAGATCTACATTTTGGGGGCCCTGAAACTTGAACTCTTATGGGGGGGGCCTTTGCAACCAGCAACAAAGTCTGGGTAACCACTGTCCTCTTCTGCAAAGGGGTTGTTCCATGACAGATCACCACACATTTACAACACCTGGGCTTCTGGCTCTCAAACTTTGGGAATGTTGAAATATATACCCCAAAAATAAATAATTTGAGTCATGTGACTCAAATTAGGTCTACTAGACCCAAAATGTGTAAGCAATTTGGGCAAAAGTCACTTCTGGGGTTCCTCCAGAATTAGAGGCTCTAAAGTTTAAGCCTCATTAGTTTCATAGCAGATCCGCTCCTGCCTATAAGTCAAAAACCCTTAATGGTCAGAATTAGAGGAGAAAGATAATTGTTCAAAGAAAATAGCCATCCTTTATTTGAATGTGTGCAGTTGCCTCTTCCAAAGATACTAAACAGGTAGATAAGAAAACCATCCTCCTTAGCTAAGAACAGGAGAATGCTGCAGTATCCCTAGATTTTAATCTTCGTGGGTAAGAATTGAATGTTAGCATCTTGCATTGTCATGTAACAAGATATTCTGCTTTTTGTTGCATGTAACTTTAAAAAAAAGTGTTAAGATAATTAGACACAAAATATCAAGAAATGTTTCTAATACACTAGAACTAGATCTTCTGTTTGCAAAGTGGTTTCCATAACACAGATAGATATGTAGATTATGTTATTGTTAGATTAGTGTAACTTCATAAAAGGAAGTTTCAGGCTGTTAAGTTCATCTTTGCAAGACAAGCTCTTAAAAGAACGCTGAAAAGACCATTGAAGGTCAGAATTTACATATTGATCAGACTATAAGTTTATACTGTTGCAAACCTGTAATTAACTTTGTGACTATTGAATTTTGGTTCACAACCCATTTTATTAGTCATGCTTTCACCAATAATTCCACAAGACAGAAACAAGAGTGGCAGGTGCCCATAACAGAACAAAGGGCATGTCTTGCCTACACCACACAGTGAAAAAATAACAGGGTTTCCTGTGCTTTTCGATGCTGACTTTTACCCCTGCTGAACCATCTCACAAATGCCACTCCTAGGTCCTGATTTAAGAAAAACCTGGGATATGATGAGTTCTACTCTTGCTTCTTTGCGTGAAATATGCAAGAGGTGTAAGAATTTCTACTTAACAAAAGGGGGAAAGCTATTGGAACTCATGCTGAAACATTCATTTTTAGCTCTGTTGTTTGAAATGTTTTCTACCTTTTTGTTCAGGATATTCAATTCTTACTCAAACTGTCATAATTATATGCACAGAGCTTGAGTCAGATGAAGTGGTGGAAATGTGAGAAGACTAGAGAGCCAAGAGTTGGTTTATAAGTTAGTTGATATGAATAGCAGTCAATTCCCTGTAGTGAATTTCTATTCATCTGGTGTAATATGTAGTATCTGATTCTCAGATAGCAACTTCCAACTGTGTGGAGAGGTACCCACCAGTGACACTGTAACCAATGTTGGCTCCAGGTTTTCTTTGGTGGTGTGGGGGTGACGATGGGCTCAGGCAATACAGTGGTACCTTGGAAGTCAAACGGAATCCATTCCAGAAGTCCATCCGACTTCCAAAACGTTCGGAAACCAAAGTGTGGCTTCTGATTGGCTGCAGGAAGGTCCTGCAGCCAATCAGAAGCCCCAGAAGCCCCGTCAGACAACTGTATACTCTCAGTAGGTCTTCCTTCACAAGTCAGTCAGCTCCTTGACATTGTAACCCTGCCTATTTGCTTGCCCTCTCTTTGTAAGCTCAGGCCATGTCACTACTCAGAGGAGAGGGGAAAGCAAATGATCCTCTTACTCCTTGCTCTTACCACTCCTTCCACCTTTGGAGATGGCAGGTAAAGAAGTAGCAAAAACAGCAAAAAGGTGGAGCAGGATCAGGGTGGTCTGGTTAGCAGTGGGTCCTCCCCTGGGGTGTGGACCTCCACAGATGCCCAACAAAGCCAGCCTTTGATGCCAGCCATAGCCAAAACTTTCTATGTCATAGTAAGTTTTCACATCAGAACTGGTAACAAAACATAACAGTGAGGGAGTGAGAAATCAACACACCCTGCAAACTTAGTGACTACCAAGACCATATAACACTGGTCCTGAAAGACCTACATTGACTCCCAGTATGTTTCTGAGCACAATTCAAAGTGTTGGTGCTGACCTTTAAAGCCCTAAATGGCCTCGGCCCAGTATATCTGAAAGAGCATCTCCACTCCCATCATTCAGTCCAAAGACCAAGGTCCAGCTCCGAGGGCCTTCTGGCAGTTCCCTCATTGCGAGAAGTAAGGTGACAGGGAAACAGGCAGAGGGCCTTCTCGGTAGTGACGCCCACCCTGTGGAACGCCCTCCCATCAGATGTCAAGGAAATAAACAACTATCTGACTTTTAGAAGACATCTGAGGCAGCCCTGTTTAGGGAAGTTTTTAATGTTTGATGTTTTATCGTGTTTTTAATATTCTGTGGGAAGCTGCCCAGAGTGGCTGGGGAAACCCAGCCAGATGGGTGGAGTATAAATTATTATTATTATTATTATTATTATTATTATTATTATTATATTTTGAGAGGATTAAATGCAAAGATATAATCAAATAAGCCAAGGGTCTCTGGTACTCTGAACCAAATTAACTACTTTTTGAACCTTAAAAGTTCAATATTACTAATAAAAAGCTGGCATTTATAAATGATGCATAAGGCAGTGGTGCATCTTCCCTAACCTAGGCCTGAACTTTTTAGAACTATGCTACCTTCTGCCCAAGGGTTGTGTTGCCAGAAATGACAATGAAGCAAGAAGATCACTACAAAGGTATCAGAGATGGTTATCATCACCTTAGCAGACTGTCATGTCATCAGTACACATTGCCCTCAGCCATCATCTCCAGATCAATATGGCCATCGGTGACACGGGCTCCCTGTCCACAGAGGTCATTCCTAGGTCACTTTGTACAACTTGGACCCAGAAGAACAATCTCATTCTTTCCCTCTTTCAAAACAAAATCAGCACTCTAAGAACCAGAAGTGGAGTTGCATTTGTAAGCTGGCACTAGCTTCTTTACTTGTGTTTGAATAAGTTTTAAGAGTATAGTCCTATAGACATTTAGCTGGGATTAAGTCTTACTGAACTCAATGGGGATTACTTCTGGGTAGGGATAGGGGAGGGAAATCTGATAATCTGATTTTGTTCAAATTTAAAGGTGAATCTACCTAATTCGCACTTTCTGAAACAATATACAAACGAAACCACTGCCGTTCTTCACAATTTGCACATCTCTGAATTTTGCAATGCAGTTGTCTAGCCAAAATGGTATACAGTGCATTAAAATAACATACAAAAATGCACTCTGTGTGGAAAAATATAAAAGTGAGGAAGGGATACTTTGCAAAAAATAAATAAATGTGCATATAAGAAAAAACTGCATTAAAAATGCGTATATTAGCATAAATTTGTACTAAAATGCTGGTGAATTTCCACAGGGCCTTTAAAAAATATTCACAATCTGATGGGGAGATTTGAATTTAAGACTGAAACAATAAGAAACTGAAACTGACACATTTGCCCACTCCTACTTCCAAGTAGGACATGCACAAAACTGCATTGTTCGATCTGTTGATTATCTTGTTCATTGCAATTCTGTTGACACTGGCAGAGCGTGCTTCTTGCAAAGGTAAATGTTTATTGAAACTGAGACATTAAGAGAAAGACTTTCTGTCACAACTATCAATTGACATAAATAGAAACATGAAAAGTACTAGGCGTTCATCTGCTCCAATTCCTTGAAGAGGTAGAAAAGGAAATAACGTTGCCTCATATTTGATTCTAAATGTGAGCTGGAGTATTTTGCAGCTGTTTGCCATAAGCAAACAGATTTTCTGCAGCTTATTTGTCATGTTTTCTGAAAAGATTAAATCTAAATGGATATAAGTTCAAACTGGGGACTTTTACTTTCCTCAGCCTTACTTTCCAAAGCTATCTGCTAAAATGAGTTAGATGTTCTTGCCTTAACCTGTGCTGGAATCCACAGGACTTGATATAGATCCAAAATTAAATCCTATTGGCTTAATTTTGAACGTTCCATTACAGAGGACCAGTCACAGTTTGATTTGATTCTCCTGGTTCCTTTAGGATTTCAGATGTACCACCTTGCAGTCCAAAAATGCAATCCTGAGCTACTGAGTTACTGGGTCATGCCTTCGGAGCTATGCAACCCATCCCAGCTGCTTAGTATTCCCATAAGCAAGTTGTGACCTTGTTTTTGGAACCTACAGCATGTACTAAATAGCTAAACAGTTGTGTGCACTGATGGCAGGCTGCCCCAAATGCATAAGTGTGTGTGTGAGAGAGAGAGAGCGGGCATGTGTGTGAACATGGGCATTTTGTACACTGTCTGCTATTTTCTGCATTTTTAAAAAAATAACAGACATATTCCTAGTATATTTCATAAGGGTGCTTCTAACTAAGTTTTACTCAGTGTAGACTCAGTAAAGTTAATGAACCTAATTTAGCAATGTCCATTAAGTTAAACAGGTCTACTAAGATTATGACTCCTGTTGGATACAGCCGATAATCTTTAAAGGGCCGCAAGACTCTTTGTAATTTTGCAAGAACAATTCAACCCAATGAGACCATACAGGCTGTGGCTAAGCAACCCACATCTTCAACTTCATCACTGGGTGTGTTTTTGGGGGTGGGGAGGGACATAGAATATCTGATTTCTGACAACCCAATTTTTTTGATGTTTTGTCTAAATAAAATTCTTAACTGTAGTAATAATAATTATTTTAAAACCTCTTTTAAAAAGCAATAGTGATTTGTACTGAGGAAGTAACTACTTAGCTCTCTTTATTTCTAATCTTAATGAGTCAAAGTCGTGTTTTATTATGTTTCTAAAGGTTTTACTGCTGCTAAATTTTCAGTCGTAAAATCTCATCTCAAAAAAAACCCCCAGAGTTGTAATTTAAGCAACCATTAAACTCTGGTTCTTGAAACTCAAACTCAAAGGTAATTTTATATGATCTGTAAATTTAATATACATTTTTCTCCAAGACAAACTACTAACTGTTAACACAATCTTCCCCTGAATGACACTTCTGTTCCTCTTTAATTTCCCCCTCAACTCTGTGAATTGCAAACACTTTATCAGCCATATTCTGGTTTCAGCACAGCTAAAGGACTGCATTCTGTTGTAGTGGCGGCTTTTTGTCTATTGTTGCAGGCTGCTTGTGAATGTAAAGACAGAGAAGTGCATTCACTATAACTTTCACCTTTTTGTAGATCCCTCAAAATGCTAATTTCATCCCCAGGAAGCCAATCTGCAAACTGGTTGCACAGAATGGAGAATTTCCCCAAGTACCGCTTTTCTTATTACAGAGCTCCAAAGACAGGAACAGTTATAGCTGGTGGCAATTTCCCTTCTAGAATTTTAGCCACAGCTTACCTGAAAGAATAATGAGCACGGTTGTTTTCAGCTGTACATCAACTCACTTTGTACAAGAATAATAGATATGGACAGGAACATAAACAACTGTAGAGAGCCCAATAATAGATACATTCTGTAGCTTTTATAAGACATGACACATACGGAGGTTGAGGGCAACTCAAGAAAAGTGGACGATAACCCCTTGAGACTTCAGATGAAGTAGACTCTAGTCTACAAAAGCTTGTGCCGTAAGAAAAATGTGAGTTTTTAAGGCATCACAGGACACTTTTCCTCACAATCCTTTGCATGCCTACTCAAAAGCAAGCCTAGTTTCAAGTTGTGAGGCTTGCTCACATAAATGTGGTGGTGGTGGTTAAAATTTGTATACCACCCTACATCCGTGGATCTCAGGGCCATTCACAACATAAAATTACAATATATATAAAAAAATACATAATAAAAATAAGAACAAAAACAAGCCAATAATCCCCCTTCTGCAACACATTTAAAAGGGCATTGGATATCAATCAGCTCAATCCCTAGCTGAAAATAAATGCTTTCACCTGGCACCAAAAGGTGTATAATGAAAGTCGCATATGAACCTCCCTAGGGAGAGTATTCCACAAAGGGGGAGCCACTGCAGAAAAGGCCAGTTCTCATGTCACCACCCTTCGGAAATTTCATGGAGGACACATGAAGAAAGGCCTCAGAGTCCCGGTAGGTTCATATGGAGACAGGTGGTCCTTGAGGTGTAGCAGTCCAGAAAATGAATATAAGATTACATGTTTAATTTTTTTTTTCAGGGGGAAAAAATATTTGGGATGAACTAAATCAGTAGAGTCTACTGAATTTTGAGGAGGAAACTACAGTGGTACCTCGGGTTAAGAACTTAATTCGTTCTGGAGGTCTGTTCTTAGCCTGAAACTGTTCTTAACCTGAGGTACCACTTTAGCTAATGGGGCCTCCCGCCACCACCGCCACACCACCGCTGCCCGATTTCTGTTCTCATCCTGAAGCAAAGTTCTTAACCCGAGGTACTATTTCTGGGTTAGCAGAGTCTGCAACCTGAAGTGTCTGTAACCCGAGGTACCACTGTATGGCCCTCTAGATGCTGTGAACTGCAACTCCCATTATCCCTGACCTGCTGGTTTGGGCTGATGGGAATTGGGGGTCCAACAACTTCTGGAGAGCTACTGGTTTCCCACCACTACTATATACATTCAGTATTTATTTATTTATTATTATATTTATATCCCACCTTTCTGCCCAGGAACTCAAGGTGGCATACATAGTTTCCCCCCCTCCTCTCCACATTATCCTCACAACAACCCTGTGAGGTTGGTTAGACTGAGGGATGGGGACTCACACAAACACACACATCATATGACAGCCAGTGTTCATCTGGGCCTCCTCTCCACCATCAGCTGTTCAGTGGGAAGGAGAAAGGGCTATAAAGTGCTATTGCAGATCCTTCCTCTGCAAGAAGATCAAAAGGAGGGGGGGAAATGTCTCAGCGGACTTGTGTTGAAAAGTCATCCATGCTGCCATCTCTGCCGCATCCTCTTCTGTCCTGGAAAATTTGCGATTCTAATGATAGGTCAAAAAGCACCTCGAAAGAACAGCCTTTTAAAACATAGTAAATACCAAATTGCCTGCTTCTTGATTTTTCTGCAAAATCCATGGCTGCTCCTTAGTTAGGTTTTAAGGAAATCCATCTCAAGTCAAAGGGTGTAAGTGAAAACAATGGGTCCTTTAATCATTAAGATATTATTTGAAGGAACATGAATAGGAACAAAAGCAGAGAGAGTCCCCCCACTTCCATATCAATGTTCCAGATACTTTGCATACCTACAGAGAAGAGTTCACGAACTCTTCCGAGCCGTGTTAACAATCCGCTGGGTTTCTAAAGGAGCAGCAGGGGTTGGGATTGCAAGTCTCTCCCATCGGCATCAATAACTCAAGCCATGACACACTGATGGGATTTGCAGCGTATTTCTTGCTGAGGGTTCATCAGCCACAGTACGCCGCTCTCAGCAGTTGTGTCTATCTATGCCTTGCAGGGAGAAAAGATCTAATTCTCAAGTCCCAGCTGTAAATATGAGACAGCGTCTGCATACATATTTGCTTATTTTTAAAAAAAATACAACATTTGGAATAGACATCTGTGGTCTGATTCTAAAGAGATAGGTGAAGGAATTCCTGGAGCGACAACTATTGATTCGCGGTGATAGAAATATTCAAATTACCTAACATAGTATCAGTGCATCACTTGCTCTTCCATAGAGGGAAATTAGATATTTGTCCATTCTGGCTGATGAAGGCTTCCGTGTAACTCAGAGACTTGCATTATCCTAAATCAATAGCAGCTGAGCTGTAAATGACAGTGAATATGTGCAGTATATGTCTTCACCAAACATTTTGGTCTCAGAGATATGCTTATGAAAAACACGTATTTCTAATATACTATAGAGCCAGTGTGGTGTAGTGGTTAAGAGCAGTAGTCTTGTAATCTGGGAAACCGGGTTCGCGTCTCCGCTCTTCCACATGCAGCTGCTGGGCGACCTTGGGCTAGTCGCACTTCTCTGAAGTCTCTCAGCCCCACTCACCTCACAGAGTGTTTGTTGTGGGGGAGGAAGGGAAAGGAGAATGTTAGCCGCTTTGAGACTCCTGAAGGGGAGTGAAAGGCGGGATATCAAATCCAAACTCTTCTTCTTCTTCTTCTATAGGATTTCTAATATATTTCTAATGTATTAATCACTCCTTATCATAAGACTAGGGACACGGGTGGCGCTGTGGGTTAAACCACAGAGCCTAGGACTTGCCGATCAGAAGGTTGGCGGTTCGAATCTCCGCAATGGGGTGAGTTCCCGTTGTTCAGTCCCAGCTCCTGCCAACCTAGAGGTTGGAAAGCACGTCAAAGTGCAAGTAGATAAATAGGTACCACTCCGGCGGGAAGATAAACAGCATTTCCGTGTGCTGCTCTGGTTCGCCAGAAGCGGCTTAGTCATGCTGGACACATGACCCGGAAGCTGTACTCCGGCTCCCTCGGCCAATAAAGCGAGATGAGTGCCGCAACCCCAGAGTCGGCCACGACTGGACCTAATGGTCAGGGGTCCCTTTACCTTTACCTTTATCATAAGACTGTCACGGATAAAAGGCAAAAAGTCTGGCTGCAATTAGTAGGAATGGTGGATGAATATTGCACAAAACGGGTTTGCTAGGTTCAGGGCTGGTGTCAGTGGTTGGCACTGTTGAACGCCTTCTGAGGTCTACACCATGTGAGGGCCAGTTCTACCATTAGGCAGAGTGAGGCAGCCACCTCAGGCCACAGATGCAGGAGGCAGTGTTAAGTGCCTAAGTTAAGTTAAGAGGTGTTAAGGCATTAGCAGCCGCTGTGGAGAGGCAGAGTCTCTTCCCAACGGCAGCATCACTACAGCTTACCTGGACTGGATGGCAACCAGGGGTGCCAGATTGGCTCCGCCCCTGAGCCTACAGCCTCAACCATCTCCATCCAAATCAGCCTTAGCAGCATCAGTGTTAGTGTAGGAATGGAGAGAAGTAACAATTTCAGATTGCCCAGCTTCTCAATTCTCCAATCTTAAATTCAATTCTCCACACAGCAACGTGTGAGTTCTTACCCCCCCCAAAAAAAAACCCTCATGAAAATTCATAATTATTTTAGTGTGGATTTCTCATAATAAACAGTTTTACATGCAGTTTTCACGAGTGTACACATTTTTGCTGGCAATTTCCCCTAATGCATGCCGTTTTCACTTAAAACATCATTTTTCTGCACTCTTTCCCATTCTGTGTGGATTTTTGTAAACCTTGTTTAGCTGGAGAGCTGCCTCAGAGATTTTGGATAAGGGCAAATTTCAAAGGATAGCTGTTTTTGCGGTTTCCATATTGTGTCGGAAAATGTGGATTTGATAGATTTGGTTTGAAATACATAATGAATCTATTTTCTCCTCCATCCCTGGTGTGATGGGCGTGATGAGTAAAAAAATAAAATAAAATTCTGAAAAGGGGGCGGTAGGCCAATAAGTTTTGGAACTTCTGTTGTAATCCTTTCCTTTTTGCCTGCACTCACTGAAAACACAAAGTTCAAAGGGGGGAGTAAGGAACCAAACACTGTTTTACAGGAAGTTTCTGCATCAGCAGTTCTTGCGTGAAACTGCTCTAAATTAAAGGTAATTTAAAATGTAATTTGGAGGTTCACTGGAAAAAGCTGTGGGGGAAACCCTGATGTGCAAGGTGTTCATGCCTTTGCGGGGGAAAGTCCCCACCCCTTTTCTCTCTTTTAATCTGTGGAACAACATCAAAAAATTGAGTGTTGGGTTTAGACGTAAATGAACCGTGATCAAATTGCTCAGCAACATGCTTTCTGGAATTGCTCTGGATAGGAAGTTGGGGTTCTATGTTTGTGCCTGCAACAGCTTTGCAACAGGCAAAAATCCTTTCCTATTATGGCATGCTGGTTGCTTATGGAGCATATATGAATCCGCTGTCCATAAACAAACAAAAAACTATAGCCCCACTATCACTTATCCAACCAACTTCCAAGAGTTGTTCTAATAACTGAAAAGGTGTGATTTGCCTTGAAATCCACTCATGTTTACAGCTTTTCTGAAAAGAAAAAAGAGAGGCAAAATACTACAATTCCTGTGCTTCCCAATAGGAAACTACAACCATGGACCATGAGATTCATAGTTTCTTCTGCCCTTAAATTAAATTTAGGAGACAAAGAAAACTACAATGACACCTGCAACGAAATGAAACTCCTGAGAATCCTCATGTTTCCCATTTAATAAAAGAGTCTGGCAAAGCATTTCTAAGTCTTTAGGAAGCCATTCTGCCACCAATTATTTGCTTTCCATTTTCACAGCTTTTATTTGCTTGGGCATAGGAAAGGAGGTAAAGCGATCGCTTGGTGCACATTTTTAAGCCGGAGTGTACATATTTTGAATGCCCCCAATTCCAAATCTGCCCCCATCACTCCTGAAGAGTGGTGTTAAAATTAAAACAAATATACAATTATTTCTTGGACAAAACCAGTAACAGCGCAAAAAATTTAAAAAGTTTCTGCATATTCACCTAAACGTTCATTTTATGGTATTCCTGCCTGATGAAGACCCTTCCAGCGCTTGAAAATGTTTGGCTAGCCTAATAGAAGATATGGTTTTATCTGCCTTGACTTCTTGAAAATGTTCCAGATATACAGAATGCATTTCACTCCTTGAAATCATTTAGGGTGGGTGTTTCAGCTGTTGGGGAGCATCTGTGTTGCAACTTCTTACACTTTGCTCCCCATGTTTTTTAGTGCTAACCCAGAACGGAATGAAACATTCTTTAGTAAGTAAAAATAAAAATAAAAAATGCAGGTAATCGGGAAGGAACAGTCTTATTTCGTCTTGAATTCAGCCATGCAACATCCAAGCTGTAATCCAATGTGTATTTCAGAAGCTGGGTGGGCATCAATAGCAAATTTGACTCCTTTTAAAATCGCTTTGTTTGATAACACTCATACAAAAGGGAAAAATAGACTGAGAGTTAAAGATGGTCAAGGCTGACCTTGCTTGGTCTACATTGTCCATGACTGACATCTCACAAGTTAGAACATCAACCTGAGATGGAACATCTTAACCTAAGATGAAGCAATCTGCCGTCTTCTAGGATCTGAGTTGGTGGAACTTCAGGAACTGGTGTTTTATAGCAGGTGAATTCTGCAACATGTTCTTAACAAGATAATAGTGAGCTGGTGATGGATTTATTCTTCTTTGGTTTCTTCCGTGATGCTTCCTCAGTGCTACAACATGATTGCTGTTGAAACAGGCTTCAGAGCAACAAAAGTGGAACAAAATAAAACCAGAATATTTTTGGTATAAAAAGTTAAATGATTTAGGTAGGAAGTTATGGGATATGCACTGGTGCAAAGTGATAAACAACTATACAACTTTTAGAAGACTTCTGAAGGCAGCCTTGTATAGAGAAGTTTTTCATGGTTTTGGTTTTTTTTACTGTGTTTATAATATTTTGTTGGGAGCCGCTTAGAGTGACTGGGGCAACCCAATCAGATGGGCAGGGTACAAATATTATTATTACCATCAAGGACAGAAAATATAATGAAAGTGCAATAAAAAGGGCATCTGGAGGGCTCATATATTTGAGATTCATATAAAAAATAATCATGGAATAACTATTTTATTTAATGTTGGGAAGGAACATAGTACATTATATTCTATTATCTAAGTTCTTAAGAATTGGACAAGGTTCTGTTGTTGTTGTTTTCCAGCACAAAACCTGGCATTTTATTTGGGTCGATACAAGCCTCTTCCTAATCCACAGCTGCAAGACGGCTGCACTTCATCGCACAGTTTTGCTTAACTACTTCCCTTCACTTTTTAATGGCCCAGGTGAATATTTGTCAAATATAGCACAACATTCCACTGTTAGGATAATGAAACGTCAGAATCCCAGCTGCACACAATGACAGAGAATCTGGAGGCTAGATCAACCAACAAAAGAAAAGGCATTGAAAGAGCACATTTGTAAACTCAGCTGTTTAAACACAGTTAATTATAGGGGTAAAGGTAGGCGTTCCTGATCTCTACTTTTAGCTGATTGACAAAACAATCTGACCATCTTCTAAACTAAGGGTCGTGGCTGCCCCAAATCAGCAGACGAGGCAAAGTATGTAACGTCATTTAAGCAAATCACGCCCCTAGACATAAACAGTAGGGAAGGGTACAAAATGTCACATGACCACGTTATTATGAGCAAGAATGGGAGATGGGGGGGAAATGAAGGGTTCCCTTCAGGCACAAGCGATGCTGTAACAGCACTTGTGTTTCCTGGTCTATGGAAACGAATGACTTTGTCTATAAAATTGCAAAGATAAATAATGGAAAAAAAGAAAATTCATTTCAGAAGTCAAGATTATTTCCAAAATTTACCTTTCAAGCGCAGTCTTGTGGAAAGCGAAAATATTATTATTTTAATGTATTGCTTGCCTTTTGAGAGGAAAGCTACACTCAAATAAAGACAGCAATAATCATCTTTGAAAAGGACATGAAAGCACAACATTGTATCAAATTCAGATAGCTGGCAGTTGTTTGGGGGTGTGGGTGGAGTTTCATCTGCTCACACCTATTCTTTTCATTATTTATTTTCAGTTTTCAATTTAACAATAGTTATCCTTTACATTTACGGTATATCCCTCTTTTTGACTTCCCTCCGGTTCTCTGGTTTCGAAATATATTTATTTAATTAAACTGCACCTCCCCCTAACCCTCTTTTTAAAAAGTTATTTCTAATTTTCCACTAGATCCCCTTTTAACTGCTTGATTTTAAATTAGTCCTGCTAATGTGTTTAGTGGTTTACAGTGATTCTTCAAATATTCTACATAGGTTCCCCATTCTTTAATAAAGACACTTTCTTCTTGAGTTCTCATTCTTCCCATAAGCTTTGCCATTTCTGCGTATTCCATTAGATTTTGCCTGCCATTCTTCCTTGGTTGGGATGGAATCTTCCTTCCATTTCTGCGCATTGAGCACCCTGGCAGCTGTGGTTGCACACCACACATTTAAGGCCACTGGCTTCCCCCAAAGAATCCTAGAAGCTCAAGGGTTCTGGGAATTGTAGCTCTGTGGAGATAAACTACAGCTCCCAGAATTCTTTGGGGGAAGTCATGTGCTTTAAATGTATGGTGTAGATCTGCCTCTCAGGGCATTTCGTAAGGCAAAAAAAATCCTTATAGAGGACTCAATTTAACTAAATAGTCCCAAGCAATGAAAACCCATGCAAGGACTTCCATTAATGCAAGGAGGCTTTCTTCCCCTCTCTTACCTCTGTGGCTCTGTGGGTTCTGGAGAACTCTCAGAATCGTGCACAGGGAGAAAATGCTTGCACTGACGGAGTGATCTGCTTAGCGTTCCATTGAATTCCTCCCTTAGTTAATATAAATTGTCTTTTATGGTGCTCGTTTTATTCTGCTCTTTTTCGAAAGCCACCTTATTTTATTCAAAGACGAGATATAAATTCTTCAAACGAACAACCAAAGATTCTGCATATATTTCTATCCAATTTGTTTTGAAAGTATTACATTTGTGTGCATTTCAAATATTTATTCTATTTTTTAAGTACACTTCTCTTGTTCATGGGCATCTGAACTGGGAGGGGAGGAAACTAGACCACAAATATGATAGAATAAGAATTTATTTTAAAAAACCATAAAAACAAACATCATGCAGCTATTCGTGAGAAAGAGTTAAAAGAGTTCCCATGGGCAGGAGCGAGTTCTGCTAGTGAGTGTAAAAACCAAAATACTATTCTCCAGGTGCTCACAAAATTTCAGAGGTCAAGACAGGTACTAGACCTTTTTACATCATGCAAAATTCCAAACTTCACTCCTCACCCTCTACCTTCGCAATCAACCTGATCGCTTGGGGAGTTAGCTCATAATTAGGTTCTCATATATTACAAAACTTACCAGGTATGTCATATTTTTGCGAGGCTTTAATCTTTCGTCCACATTTCTAATTTGGCATTTACTCAGACTACAAAGACGGATTGTTTCTTTTCTTCTCTCTTTGATAAAGTGACAGAACTTAACATAAAAGTTTGGAAAGCAGAGGCTCTCCGTGGAACTTTTTTTTTTCAGAAAACATATGGGAGTCAGCAGCAGCATGTTGAAATATCTTTACCTTGGGATAATACCCTCCTGCTTATCTCCCATCTATCTGTCATACTGTCTAACTTCTGTATTAACAGAGTCTACCTTTGGGCGGCTCGTGCAGTACAGTAGCTGTCAATCTGTCCGCACTCTTGAGTATTTACTGTAAACCAAACAGAGGAATGTTATTAGTGTAGAAAGAACGACTGAGACATTTTCCATCTTTTTTCACCTAAGGCAGAAGGAGCCTAAAGAGTGACCCTCCAGCACTCCAGATGTGGAGGAACTCAGACTATATTACCATAGCAGAAATATCTGGGAGTTGTTAGAGATCTTGACAGTAGAGGCATCATTGATCCACAGTTTTTATCAAGAACCTGCTAGTGTTATACTGTGAGGATAGAACTGAGGTCCCAGAAGCTAGCTACAAAATTGCCAGACTTCTTCAATATCACATACCTGGGAAACTTAAATATCATCTACTCCCACATGAGCTACCAGTGTATTAAGATGTTCTTCAGAGGACCTTCTCAAGATGAGGCAACTGGTTAGTGGAAAGAAGTCCTCTTCAATGGTGGTCTTGGCTTCTTTTTTTGGTGTCACGTGAAAGACTTTTTATTTGCCCAGGCTTTTAAAACTTCTAAGTAAAGATGGCTTTGTATGCAGCTGTGGGTTTGTTTTGGTCTTTGTCTACTGCTTTCTAGTTTTATTATTAATATGATTTTAAATTAGGGTTCCCATATTTCAAAAAGTGAAAATCTAAGCAGAAAAGTTGTTGACATCACAAAAAAATTGACGTTTTTGAGCTATTTCTGACGAAATTCGGCAAAAATGACACTGCCGACATGGGTTGCCATGCATCTGGATTCCCCCAGATGTTTAGCTGATTTCCACCCAGACACTGCTATTGGCTGCAGTACTCCAATATGTCCAGGAAATTCTAGATGCATGGCAAACCTACTTTAAATACTTACTGTGAGCTACTGAGAATTGTATTGGACTGCTGCCCTGATCCAGTAAGTGGCTGGTGCCCATTGGGGCAGAAAGCAAAAAGGCCAGCGTTAAATGGTATCAGAAGCAACTAATTCTAGTTCCCCCCAATTTTCTTCCCTACTGAGCTCAATAATGACAGCCCTGAGACTGAGGAGGAAGAAGCCGAAAGCCAGGACCATCCCCTGGACTGCAGGCAATTGGGGTCGACTGACGTTGGTAGGACAGCACTTCATTTGCCCTAACAAACTAGCCTCCACTGCCAATAACCATCCCCGGCAGTGGCTGCCTCGTTCCACCTTATGGGGATTACTGTATTTTTCGCTCCATAAGACGCACTTTTTACCTACTAAAAAGTAAGGGGAAATGTGTGTGCGTCTTATGGAGTGAATGCAGGGGGGAGGCAGGCAGGAAAAGCCCCAAGAGCTGCACACAAGCTCTGCGAGGCTCTTGCGGGCTTTTCCCCAGGAGGGAGAAGGGACTGACGCAGCCAGTCAGTCCCTTCTTCCTCCTCGTAGAAAAGCCCACAGGAGCAGCACACTCCTTTTAAGGAGCACCCTTGTGCATGGCTCCTGTGGGCTTTTGCGGGAGGTGGGGCTTCTGCCATAGCCGCGCGCAACCTCTCCCGGCCGGAGAGGCTGCGCACGGCTATGGCAGAGGCCAAGAGAGCGAGCGGGATGGATCCCGCTCACTGTCTTGGCTTCTTTACTCTTTGGGGCTGGGGGGGGTAATCATATTTTTTTCTTTGATTTCCCCCTCTAAAAACTAGGTGCGCCTACGGTACTTTGCCTCTAGTACACCAGCTTTCCATTTTCAGGGATAAGAGGCCCAGGTTACTGAAGGGCTCCATCAGGAGCAGATCTCTTCCTCCAGCTTTCATTTAACAGCAATTGCAACAAGCATCAGGGCAAACCCTTGGAGAATTCAGGCTTCTGCAGTCTCTGTTTGTTCTTGAATTGACAGACACTAACGATAAAAGGCAGGCTGAACACAAGGCAGTAGAAAGAGTGTGAGAAAAGGTGAGAGAGCAGAACTGGAGGCAAATGGCTTAAGGCTCTTTGACTTGCTAAAATATAGCTTTAAAAAGCACAGCACCCCAGGGCTGAAACTAATATCACCACCACACCCTCAATCCGTAATCACCATGTAGTCCCTAGATCAAAAAGTCTGGACTAGATGGAACCTCCACTGGTATCGCAATCTGGTCCATGTGGCAATAAACCTCATTAGATTAATAACTTAACTTCGCTGGGTGATTAATTTTCAGCCTACCTTTCATATAAGAGCGTTTGATGTGATAATCCAACCTCATCTTTAGCCTGGAAGAGAGTATCTTCTGCCAATAGATGGTCACTTATTCTAGTGTGCAGCCCTATAGAGCTTCTCTACAACCTTCCCTTAGCTTTCACCCAATGGCAATAATATGTAGACTTGAATATGGAATATCAATACAGAACATCCATGGAGACATGAAAAGTCTCGGGTAGAATGAAAGAATTTAGGCATTTAAGCTACAATTATTGAACATACAAGGAAGAAAGGCCCAGTGAATATGGTGGGATCTGTTTCCAAATAAATATGCAGAGGATGTTATTGTTACAGAGTTCTATTTATGAATGAAGAGATACAACTCTGTCTATCAGGAGTTTGCAGCAATTGATCTCTACACCATTATATGGAGGGTATTTTTGCTGCATAAGTTAAGACTGAAGTCCTAAGCTTACATTATGTGTAAGGGCCACTGAAATAAGTTGGACCTACTCCTGAGTAAAAATTGATGGGAATTGGCCTTATAGCCAGTTCTCATTTTGTATTTTTATGTTGTAAACTGCTGTGTGATCTTTGGCTGAAGGGCAGTATACAAATTTAATAAATAAATACACAAGTAATAGCTGAAATCCTATGCACGCTTACTCAGTCATCTAGGCCACTGAATACAGGGAGAATTATTTCTGAATAAACATGAATAAGGTCAGGCTGCACATGTGAGAATTATTTCACAATGTTTGCTATGTTCGCCATCAGTGCAAAAACAATAATAACAAATGTGCCTTTTGGATAAGGCAGCTGTCCAATTTTGAGCAGAAGTCATGTAGCCGTATTTGTAAAATATATTTTTGGATATGAATTAAGACAAGATTTGCTGCACAGTCCTTCCCGTTCTTATAGGAACATGATCTCTTTAAAACGCACAATATTCCAGTGTTGTTTCTCTCTCTCTCTCTCTCTCTCTCTCTCTCTCTCTCTCTCTGTGTGTGTGTGTGTGTTTACTTGGTTTTGGCAGATATCATAACTTATCTGCCTTCGGCAAAATGAACAGCTGAAATGCATAGGATACCTGAGCATGCTTGTAAGATTATTTCCTCCTTGAAGCACACATGATCCCAGCCATAGCCTGCCATTCATTATCTCACGAAACTTCAGTGTGTAGCTAAAACAAGGAGACATGATGAGACATGCTATTGGGCAATGGCCATCCGGTGCTACCCCATCACACAAAGGGCCTTATTACACTCTTCACAGTTTTTTCCACAAATAATATTTGCAGGTTAATATTCTCATATATATATACACACACACACACACATATATGGTATATATACATATTACACATATCCTATCATTTTGATGTATAGAGTCAGAAATTGAATCCAAAGAGTTTGATTGCTCTTTCCTTGCAAAAAGTGACAGTGGCTTCCTCTCTCTTGCTGCCAGGTACGAAGGAAGGACTTCTGCCAACTCTGCAACTTCTGACAAGCGTTGTTGATGCTCAAGGAGCCGACAACAGGCAAGATTTGCTGACACTCAAGATGCCAACAATAGTGACACACCTGAGCCAGAGCTGGAAAGGAAGGATGCTGCAACAGCCAAAATGAGTGTTCCATAGAAAGTTCCCTGGGTGTGACCCACTTGACTCTATAAAGCTTCTCTGCCTGTTCTCAGGAGCAGGAGGCTAGAGATATTTGAAGAAAGTGAGAGGATAAGAGTAGAAACCTAGGGCTGGGGTAGGGAACCAACAGCCCTTCCTAAAGGGCTGGAGTGCAACTTCCATTAGCCCCACACAGCCTGACCAATCCCTATCTTCTGGTGAGGATGATATCTCTAACTATGTTTCTTTTATACTTACCTAATTCTTTAGGGAGGGACGCGGGTGGCACTGTGGGTTAAACCACAGAGCCTAGGACTTGCCGATCAGAAAGTCGGCGGTTCGAATCCCCGTGATGGGGTGAGCTCCTGTTGCTCGGTCCCTGCTCCTGCCAACCTAGCAGTTTGAAAGCACGTCAACGTGCAAGTAGATAAATAGGTACCGCTCCGGCGGGAAGGTAAACGGTGTTTCCGTGTGCTGCTCTGGTTCACTAGAAGCGGCTTAGTCATGCTGGCCACATGACCCGGAAGCTGTACGCCGGCTCCCTCGGCCAAGAAAGCGAGATGAGCGCCGCAACCCCAGAGTCAGTCACGACTGGACCTAATGGTCCCTTTACCTTTACCTAATTCTTTAGGGAAGTAGTGGAGAAAACCACATATTCTCCTCTCCACTTTCAGATGTGAAAAGTTCAAGATTACAGATATCTCCTGGTTCATAGTGAATCCCTATATCTAAACCCCTAAGGGGCAGGGAAGACATGTGGTCCTCTGGATGTTGCTAGACTCCAACTCTCATCATCCCTGATGATTGACTATACTGACTGTGGTTGATTATGGGAGTTTGGAGCCCAGTAACATCCAGAGCCTCCCCACCTCTCATCCAAGCCCAGGTAGGTCTGTTTTAAGGGGTACAATTCATACCCTGTCCCCTGACTTTGTCAGACCCATGTCTAAAGTCATACAATAGGGAATGTAGATGTAACATAGTTAATATGTCTCGGAGATGCTGAACTGCACCTTGTGTCTCGCAAGTGCAAATTGAAGCTCGTTATGCACACTTTAGCACACCGACATTACACTATCCCCGCCCAAGGATAGGAGTGACTCTTGAGAAATGTAACAAGGATAATCATAGGACAGCATTATGCATGGATGCTGGAAATTGAGAGAAGGTGGGACTGAAACAAAAAAAATGTAAGGGTATATTGCGCCAGTCTTTTGCAATCCTTTTGATTCTTCATGCATTCAAAGGCTGGCAAGGCTTAGTGATGAACACAGCAGCTGCCTTATATTGAAACAGACTATCAGTTCAGTTTTGTCTACCCTGACAGGCAGTGGCCCTCCAGGCTTTCATACTGGGGTCTGTCCTAACCCTACCTGGAGATGTTGGGGGTTGAAGCTGAGCTCTTCTGCCTTCTTCATGCAAAGCAGATGCTCTTCCAATGAGCTTCTCCAATCTCCACCTGCATAATTTAGGAGAGTCTTCATATTCCTCCAGGGACGTGGGTGGCGCTGTGGGTTAAACCACAGAGCCTAGGACTTGCTGATCAGAAGGTCAACAGTTCGAATCCCCGTGACGGGGTGAGCTCCCATTGCTCGGTCCCTGCTTCTGCCAACCTAGCAGTTCGAAAGCACCTCAAAGTGCAAGTAGATAAATAGGTACCACTCCGGCGGGAAGGTAAAGGGTGTTTCCGTGCACTGCTCTGGTTCGCCAGAAGTGGCTTAGTCATGCTGGTCACATGACCCAGAAGCTGTACGCCGGCTCCCTCGGCCAATAAAGCGAGATGAGCACCACAACCCCAGAGTCGGCCACGACTGGACCTAATGGTCAGGGATCCCTTTACCTTTACCTATCATATTCTTCCAGTTTCATGCCATAACTGAGCTAATGTGCCCATGCAACCTCGTCCCCTGACTGCATGCTTGCACACGCCATATGAAGCAAAGTTTTAGCACAGGCAAGGTTCTCTTTCTAGAGGTGGTCAGTACCTGAGCTGGAGGCAAGGTGATGCTTGGAGATCTTTTTCAAGTGCTGCCTGACTACATTTTTGGTCAGGCAGTCTCGTAGCCTCAGGAGGCAAAGCAAAAGAGACGTACTCAGGGACAGTTTGCATTCTCCCTACAAACGCCTCTCTTTCGTGACATGTGCTCTATGTTCATATTATGGTTCATCATTTTGAGGAATTATGACATGATGACAATGTAACTCATTACTGAAGAACAGCTTGTTTGTTCTGTCTATTGTACTATGGTGAAAACTATTTAAATAAAAACCTGATTAAGATGTGAAGCTGCAGGTTTGATATGCAGCAAGGGAAGTGGCGCAGTTACTTGCAGCATGCTGGTAAATTACCAATTTGTACCGTTTTATTTTTCAAGCCACTGTGGTTTCATGGTGCAGAGAACACGGGGACGTGTGTATCATTTCACTATAAAAGGCACAGGAGATTATTTCCCAATCATTTGATGTAATCTAACTCAGAAGAAAAATACAATGGGGTTTCATTTCTGGTTTTTAAATATATTATAGGAGCCTGTGGATATATAAATGAATACCTACAAGCAAACTGCAGAACCAAGTAGCCAGAAATATACGTTGCTTTTTCAACTAAATGGCCAGTAGTGAGAACAAGAACTTATTTGTGATATATGAAAGGAGAAAAACAAATGTGCAAGTGGATAGGTGATTCGAAAATGGATATGTTGTTGCTTCTATATGGTGTCATATAGATTAGGTTTGGACTAATGTAGAAAGTTATATTCTTCTTGGTCCTAATAGCCATCTTCGTGGCTGCTCAGATAGACTGCAGTCTGCACATTCAGCTCAGAGAACTGCACTACAGTTTTAATCCCTAAGTAATTAATCGCGGGTGGCGCTGTGGGTAAAACCTCAGCGCCTAGGGCTTGCCGATCGCATGGTCGGCGGTTCAAATCCCCGCGGCGGGGTGAGCTCCCGTCTTTCGGTCCCCGCTCCTGCCCATCTAGCAGTTCAAAAGCACCCTTAAGTGCAAGTAGATAAATAGGTACCGCTTTATAGCGGGAAGGTAAACAGCGTTTCCGTGTGCTGCGCTGGTGCTGGCTCGCACCAGAGCAGCTTCGTCACGCTGGCCATGTGACCCAGAACTGTCTCCGGACAGCGCTGGCCCCCGGCCTCTTAAGTGAGATGGGCGCACAACCCTAGAGTCGGACACGACTGGCCCGTACGGGCAGGGGTACCTATATCTTTTTAATTAATCCATAATATGATAGGGTATGGATAAAACACAGGTACTTTTAAATAGCTTTATAATGGCTTTCATTGGAACTGACATTCAAGTAGGCATACAAAGCATGCTGACTGGAAGCGGGTCCCATTGGATGCAAAGGGGCTTACTTCTGAGTAAACATGCGTAGGATTAGCCTTCTAATACTCAGCGTTTAATTGTTACAGCACAGTATTGGTGGCAAATGATACTCCTTCAGTCTGATAACAAACTGAACAGACAGAAATTAATAAGATGACTAACAGTGACAGAAGAGTCCCAAATAATTCTTATTTGATTTGATTCTATCTCTTTTTAAGGCAAGTTGAAAAGTTGTGTCCTGTGGCATGAATGGAATGGACTATATTTCTTAAGTAAGTAGGGTTTTTAATCGGGTTCTTACTTGGGTTCTTAATCGAGTTCTTAATTGGCAAGCTAAGCAACTAAAGCTTTATTTGATTAATTGCAATTAGTGTGGGCAAATTTAAATCACATTGAGGCTATTTTGGTTCCTGTGTGTTAATGTAATAGAGAATGAATATATATATATATATATATATATATATATATATATATATATGGGGCAGGGGGGCAGCTGCCCCCTCCCAGATCAAATAAAACAATAGGAATACTTAACTAACTGACCAATCATGTCAGTTCTGCCCCCCTAACAAAAGGCCTGCTCCCACCCAACGAAAATCCTGGCCACTCCCATGCAGTGAGTGGTAGCTTTCTTTTATTAAATTTCAAGATCTTTTTCTTACTTCATTATTTCAAAACAAATCTAATTTTAGTAATATGGAAATGTATTGAAATGGAATGAAATATTTGATTCCTTAATGTACTGAGTAATAAATTTAAAAAGTTTTATCATTTGATATCTCTAATATGTATATGTTAAATCTTATATGCTCCTTTAAGTGATCTGATTCATATTGCAATCTAGTTTCAGCTATTTCATTTTGCTTCTTTGGACTAGGAAAGTGAAGTATTTTTTAAAGAAAAATACTGTGTTTTTCCTAGCATGTATATATATTTTTTAATGTTCAAGTGCTTTTAAAAGGTATGGATAAGGAATTCTTCTTCTGATGTTGCAATATTACATGAAAAAGAAGTCCAAGTTAAATAGACTATTAAAGATACTATCACCAACCAAACCAAACTACGAAAATGTGAGTGACACACCTGTGTCCTTGTTTTTCTGTGGATGCAATCCAGTGCATGACATCACCAAGGTATTGCTAGTTCCATTGGAATTTACAGGCACAGATACCACAGACAGCAGGCAACTAGTCCAGACAAGAAAGAAAGATACCTGGAAAACATCTAGAAAGATTTCTGCTTCTTCAATTTCATCCCACGGCTCACAGAGACAAGATAGACACCTCAATGGAAGATATTGTTGTTTGCCATGCACACTTCCTCATTCTGAGAGTTTCTTGACAAAGTCCGTTTTAGCCCTTCCTTGGCTGGGCCAGTTGCATGCCAGGTGTTCTCACGAGCCATAAGTCAAAACAGTGTTTGAATGGGAAAGGTAAACACATTCCAAATTTACGTGAAGAGCCAACCTGCTATAAAACTACCAAGCGTTCAGTGTGCGATTCAGCACCGTGTGGTTGTGGACTGCTCTTAACTGGAGCTGATTTTGGAAGGTGTATAACTGCAGTAAATAAAGGCTGTCATCCCAGAGGCAAAATGAGCAGGCTCGTTTTCCAACAGATTCCCTGCTACTTGGGCACAGGACTGCCAAAAAATCTCTGAAATTATAGCCCTACAAATTACATTGAAACATGGAAAGAAGGGTTCTCAAAACCACATAGTGGGACACACAAAAGCATAGACTGCTTGAAACACACATTGAAAACAAACATTTCAAGCACATGACTTCCCCCATGGGAATGGTAGTTTTTCAAGGGTGCTGGGAATTGTAGCTCTGTGAGAGGAAAACTACAGTTCCCAAGATTCTTTGGGGAAAGTCATATACTTTAAATGTGAACACAGACACATCCTTCCATTTGTCTGTTTCCAGCATTTAATGTCCCATTCTTATTTTCACTCCTGTTCCTAGCCCCCTCCCCCTTTTTATGATCCTAGAATCCCCATGGAAAGTTCAGCTGGACACTCCAGTCTCATTTCATTTACTGCCAAGATTTGTGGCCCAGAGATCTTTACACTGCAATTGGAAATCCTTTCGAATCTTTTCTTGCTGTGGCAAGAGATTCATTATTCCTTAGACATAATTAAGAGGCCGGTTGACCTAACAAACAGTGATGGTTATTAGTGGAAAAGATACTTGACTGAAGACTATAATGAAATCCTGACTTTCCGAGATCTCCATGTGATTGGCAGATCTAATATTGTCTTATTAGGAAGCTAATGAATTTTAAAACAGAAGGCAACATCTTTTCATGTAGGCTTATTACATAGATGCATATTCCTACAGAGTGGCAGGCATGCAGCCGATTCCTAAGCTCCTTGTTTGTGTGTGGTGCCTCTAAAAAACAAGTTGAACTGCAATTTTAGCAGGGCTCTGGCACGTTCATTAATATAAGTGATAAATTCCTACATGGGTTCTGCGTTTTATGAGTACATGGCAGTAATGGCGTAATAAAGATTAATTACAGTAAGTTATGGTGTCCAAAATGTGTACCTTCAAGCTGTTAAATGTGTGAATGGAGATCCATTATGACAACAACAGGCATATTACTCTCAATAGGGATTATCATTATTTGCCAGTTAGAAATGTGTGCCCATATTATTATGATAAAAGCGCTAAAAGAAAATCCATTTTAAGCACTTGCTGAAATGAAATCTTTGCTTTAAAAGGCATTCTAGGTCTCGCTGTTATGGGTACTATTTTTGTGTGGTTTTATTATAAAATCCTTGTCATCCTGTGTCAAGGTACAGATCTTACTTGGGTTGTTATGTTAATGGTATACCGCCAACAGCAGTTTTATGTACAGAGTGAGCCCTCTCTGGAAATACTGAAAGGATACTAGGAACATAAAACAGAATCATCTCTAAATGACATGGCTTCAAACCAATCACTTAAATATTTAACCGGCAACCCCCCCCCCCTCTCTATATATATACACTCTATATAAAATACTTTTAAAGATTATGCAGTTTTGACATGACAAACCGTCTCCCACACATTCATGCTCAAGCAGCATGGCAACCTATGCGAAGTTCAGTTCTTAAATGCTGATTTGGCCCATTAAAATGTGCACAATGCAATTTAATTAACTTAGTGCTTCTGCCTCTCAGTCAATCTATTGCTATTATTTAGGCTGGGTTCGCAACATCAGATTGGCACGCTGAAAATATCTGGATCCAGGCAGCATTCAGAGTGTAGGTGGAATTGTTTCAGCATATATTCAGCTCAGGAATTGATCTGTATTTACATCACCATTGCAAAACTGCTGAGAACATTTTTAAACAGCTCTGTAAAGTGTGATAAAGAAATGCAGGATTGGTTCGCTCTACATTTGGGGAGCCAGTTATACAGTACATTGCCTTAAAAGAAAGATGTGCATCTCTCTCTCACACACACCCCAAAAAGAAGAAGTCAATTTATATGTGTAGGTGAAAATTCAGAAATAATTACTATAAGCAGGGCCGGATTTACGTACAAGCTAAACAAGCTATAGCTTAGGGCCCCACTTTCTTGGAGCCCCCCCAAAAAATTAAAGGGGAAAAAACTGGATGTACATTTCCAAAATACAAAAAAAAACACACCAAATAAAATAAAACCTACATACAGCAACAGTGTTTTGTGTGGTGTAGGCCTCTATTTTGCTATGTGCAAATGGCTTTAGATACTTATTAGGTCCATAAATTACCATATAGCATATATTCAACACAAAAAACAGTGACAATTTGTTGTTGACAAAGGACATATATAGGGCCCCATTACCTTCAGTAGCTTAGGGCCTCATCAAACCTAAATCCAGCCCTGACGATAAGCTAAATAGAAATACAATTCTTCTCGCCATAGTGGGGAATATACCAGATGACATGTCCCTGCTCAGTTTGCTGACCAGGAGCTGCTCTCTGTTAATGGACAACTTCAAGACTCTGTCTTTAAACCACTTTTGCCCTGAACAAGTCAGATAGGCAGGTTCTTCTTCTTGGCAGGCAGCCTTCAAATAGAGTGTCTTCCACCAGTCTTTCAAAATAGAGGCCAAAATATGACCACCCTACTATTTTCTAAACTCTAACCTCTCCCTCCACATTTCCTGCATACCAACATGGTAATATGACTTGACTTATACTATGAACAGTTCCATAGACCAGAATGGAACCAAAATTAACTATTTTTGAACAAGTAACTTGTGATTATTCCTCTTGTAGCTGGTCATTATAAAAACAGTAAATTTAAGAACTGGTGCCTGAGCTTAATCATGCCCCGCACCATTCCCTCCCCATCCCTTTTCCTTTCCTTATCGAGTCTTTTAGATTGTAAGTGTGAGGGTAGCAAGTGTCTTACTACTAGTGATCTTTATAAGCCTGCTCAGGGAGCCATTTCAGCTAAAGAACAGAGTAAAAATACCAACTACTACTACTACCACTACAACAACAACAACATTGTCAAGTATCTGTTTGCTTGAAAGTGAAGCAGGGCCACTTTGCTAGGTATGCAGAAATATAGAAATTTGAAAATTAAAATAAAACCAAAAAAACTGCCTATAAGAACTTCTGGGCTTTCAGAATTCTGATTGCAGCTAAGTCTGTAAAGAGAGGGAACTGCTGTTGTTGTTAATTATATGGCCCTGATATCATTTGATAAATAGGTAAATGTCAGGAGGGGATTCAAAATAGGTTGGTGAACCACTGCTCTAGTAGTATATGCTATACCAGGAGATGGCCCCAGCTGTGGTAGGGAGAGGTGTCCTTCCCTATTAAGCATACATCCCATTCCAGGCTGACTGAAGTATTTAAGAAAAGCACTCCTTAGGTATATATCAACACTCTGTTGCAGGTCCTGGTTGTCATATTCCTTGGGTTGCATTGCTAAATGAAATCTAGTACGGGCTTGCGCTTCATGTGATGTGAAGTGAATGCTGTTTGCTGAAATGGATGCCACATAAAAACATTCACGTAACCGTGACCCTTGAACAGTTGTGCTTTGACTGACCAGTATCCCCATGACACAGGGGCCCCCCATGAACCTTGCAGCAGCTTCCTACTTCTTCCCCATGTGTCTTTTTCCTCATTTCTCCACCCCTTCTTTTAATCGCAGTGCACAGTATAGCCTAAGAGCTCCATTTCAATTTGGAAACATTTCAAGCCTTTCAGTTGGGAAGCCTCCTCCATGCCACAATATAAGAAAGGGTGTTCCACTCACACCGAATGAATTAGAACAGTGGTCTACAAAACAAGAAGCTTAAATCATCACCATCTTACCTAGCGGAATGCTAGAAATGTGCTGTTTAACCGCAGAGGTTACAATCTGTATAGGAGATTGATTATAGAAGAGCTGTATAAGAGATAAATACACTCCACTGTATCAGAATTAATGTATGTGTTCTGCACATCTATTAACTGCTTCACAGCCAGAAGCCACAGAGGTGGTGTACAACAATGCATTTTGTAATGCGGGAAATGCAATGCGGGAAATGCCCCATTCAAAATATTTAAATAAAATGTGCCAATTTTGATAGGGACATAGAGATCGCTTCTAAATTATTATTTATTTAACACTGTCTCCATCCAGTCCCCCTCCCCCAAATGTCCAGCAATGTCTTTTACAATTTTTCACAGGCCAGGATGACAAAAAGAAGGCATTTCTATAAAAAGCTGAATGGGCAAATATAACCCTGGCCCCAGCCATTGCTGCCACTGCTTCTCTTAGACTATATTTCAGAACAGTTTGTGTGTGCTTCCACCCCCCACATCATGAAACTCTCCTGAGTATTGTTCCCTGACAAAAATCCTTTGGCCTGTTACTGTAAAGATATATTGGCTGGGCCATAGATGAAGTCTTCTAACATTTTGGCACATGAGTCAATATTCAGAAGACAGAAAGCAGTTGCAGCACACAAGTGAGCAGAGTGGGATAAATCTTTGCAGCAAAATCATGATCCTACCCACAGGGTGTTATGCAATAGAAGTGTGGCCACCCCAAGGCTGTTCTAATGCCTCTCAGTTCAGGAGGTCACATGATTCACATCTTGTCAATCTCATCCTGGAGGCCATCTGACCAAGCCATATGTCAATAGGCAAGGAAGCAGGAAGTGCTGTATAAATTCCGATTCATGCTTGGGTTAATTTATGCACATGTTTGGGCTTTCATGAAGGGAGTTACTGTAATTAAATTTATTTATATCTATAGCTGCCTCGTGAAAAGCTTATGGCAGCGGGGGGGGGGCAGGGAAGCCCCACTCCACATAAGGTGTGATGCGCACACACCATTTAAATGGCAATGGCTATCAATTTTGGGGGGCCCGACATCCTCAAATATTTTATCGGGGTTGGGGGATGAAGAGACCTCAGCCCCTAGGAGTTGTCTCCTATGTTTGGCAAGTAACTATGAGTGAAAACATAGAAAAGGACAGATATAGCAGATTCATAGCCATGTCAACAAAGGCATTGGCCATGGACAATGGTAATGCCAACCACACAAGTCTCCTGATTCATGAGGGCTTACAACAGCACCAGTGATCCCCATGGAGAAGAAATAATAATGCTGTAGGAAATAATAACTTGACCACTGAAGAAGGAAACAGGAAGACTCATAAGACTGCTTCTCGCATTTGTTACTGCTACAGTTGTGATGCTGTACATTCTGAAGTTTGGGCAGCAGTCACACAGACTAGAGTGAATCAGGCCAGATGCATGGAATGATAGACATAGTACTGGGGTGGGGAGCCATCAACCCTTGGGTTGGAGTCAGCCTATGGTCATGTTCTGCCACTCTAGCCCATGGTTTCATCTGGGACACCATAACTTCAATCCATGCATTGATCAGTTCCAAATTGATATTGGCCATTCACTTATTCCAACCAATCCTGCTTGGGAATCCAGGGGTTCTTGCTCCAAAGTGACTATCCTAGACTCACCCTGATGAAAAAGCAGATTGGAATGTAGAAGGAAGAGGGTTGAAAGAGCGCCAAAGAGTTGCTACCTTGTTTTGGGAGTGGGAGCAGGAGGCCAGAGGGACAGGGTGGCAAAGGAAAAGAAAGGGGACGGCAGAAATATGGGAAATGGAGAGAGTGGAGGGGGGAGTAAAGAGGGAAAGGGTGACAGAAAGCATGAGAGAGAGAGAAAAGGGATGGAAGAAAGAGCAGGAGAAATGAAAGGGGCAGCAGGGGGAGAGAGAAAATGGGGTGGCAGAAATAAGGAGAGCGGACAAGAGGGTAGCAGAGAGTGAGTGTGAGAGAGAGCAATGGTTCCACCTGCATTGGATCCAGCCCCCAATTGACTTTCCCTGTGAGTCAACAGCCCTTCATAGGGAAAAACAATTCCCCAAGAAAGAAAGAAAGAAAGAAAGAAAGAAAGAAAGAAAGAAAGACTATATCCCTCCAGCTCATCCCAGTCTCTCTCTCTCTCTCTCTCTCTCCCTCTCTCTCTCTCTCTCTCTCTGTGTGTGTGTGTGTGTGGAGAAAGAGAGAGAGAGAGAGTTGTTCACCATGGTTTAGGAAATCCTATGCATACTTATCTATGAGCAATTCAGAGGACATCACTTCCAAGTTAACCTGCACAGGATCAGGCAGTAATAAAGTGTTATTAATAAATAATAAATATCACTTCACTTTTTAATAATAATAATAATCTTGATGTGCCTCTTCCAGGTCATTCACACATGTAAATGTACCCGCATGCCTATGGAGGGGTAATAGCCAGTCATCAAATCATATCTTTGGCTGATATCATCTGCTTCAAGACGCCTTCTTTAGGTGACCTCCAATACTACTGTGCGTGACAAAAATTATGTATGCAGCTTTGGACAAAACTGCTAGTGGGGTGTCAGTATTAATAGACATGGATAACTAGTAAAAGCCACATGGGAAGGGAAAAAGCCAAATGAAAGATGTATGTCCATTTTAATTTATCATCATGCGTTAACTTGCTTATATGCAATCTGGGACCAAGATCATTTGTTTTAACCTAAGGACAGAAGTAAGAGGTTAACAAATGTGAATTTCTATACATTTGGAGGGGAAAGGCACTTCATTTCTTTCTTTCTTTTAAAACTGTTTTAAAATTTGTGTATAGTTTCCTTGTCAAACGATATGAGGTTCTGTCTTGTGGTGTTAGTCAGCCGTGATCTTACAATGTGTTCTCTGCCTCCTGTCAGACATATGATACTTTGTCCCGTAATAGACCAAAGTATCTCACAACCAGCTGAGCTCAGGGTCATTCCCAGGTCAGACTGGTTAAAGATGGCTGTCAACTCATTGCCAGAGTCACAAATGCACTTTAAATCACCTTTATCTCACTTAAAACATTGATGCTTTCCAGCGATGACTATAGCCATAATCATAACATCAAGATGCAATTTAGGGGAACGTTTTGTGGAACTACTGAAAACCTATCCCCATGTATGTTTATGCAAGGTCCAGCATAGTTAATGTTAGGGTAAAACCATGATATTATAAGTCTCTATATCATTAATAAAACAGCTAAAGTATTTGCAATATGCCCCACCGCCACCACCAAAAAACCCATTATGGTTTCCAGCTACATTACAAATGGTAGAGATGATCTTAAGAGAGAACCATGAGTGAAATCCATCTTTTTAAAAGTAGAACACTAATTATTATTCTGACAAACGTATGCAATGGAAAGAGTAATGACAACAAAAGACATTATAATCACGGGTCCATGTCACCTGGTGTTTTTATTGTGATAGATAGTCTCTTTAGATCCTTGTGCCTATCGAACTTCTCCATGTTTTTCACCAGTCTCAGTGGTATACCAGAAAGACAAGCCTTAATTATAAATTTGCACATGCTTTATTAGTGTGAAGACATTTCTCTGGCCTGTCATTCCTGTTAGCTACATTTATGTTGACATGCACCAATCACACACACACACACACACACACTTATATATAGCCCAGAGTCTTTAGAACAATCACATTACAAATATATAAGAAGCTTGCAAACAAAGAATTGGCTGGTTAGTTCAAATGGACATGTGAAATTCAGACTCCCCATCTGCCCCTGCACTGCTCAGCACATACACAACACATACCTCCCCCTTGCTATTTTATTATAAGAAGCTGATTTCCTTCCATTATTATTAGAAGACGCCCTATGTAACTGGCAGGATTTCTTTGTCAGGTCTACTTCAGTCTTTCCCAAGCTGGTGCGCTCCTTGTGTGGGAAAAATCTGTACCCACTGCCTTGCAATACATCTTTGGGAGTAAACCCTACACAAATCCAGAATAGAGTCTCTAAGATGGTTGGATGGTGCCTCATATGCCTCCTTCTGGCAACTCCTGTAGCCAAGCTGGTGCCAGCTCTGCTTTCCTTTGGACCACATCAGCGAGGCCGAGAGGGGTCTTCCCAACTGGGCAGCCCAGGACCTCCATACACACTGCCCAGGCTTTCGCCCTGGGGCGGTCACTTCAGTGCTGCTAACACAGCAAAATGGCACGTGAGGCAGCAGTTACAAGTTACTGGTCTCTGCAGCCACAGCAGTTTGACTTCACCCCCCAGAGGTGTCCTCCATTGTCTCTCAAGACAGATGGATGCTAACAACAGTTCCCATCACCCATGACCATTGGCCAAGCTTGCTGGCACTTAATAAGAGTTTGATTTCAACCATGTCTGGCAGGTACCCAGTTGGGGGTGGGCCTCTCTAGACTGTAAACTAGCAGCCGTGTGCCTCCTTAGCTACCTTGCCTATAGCACTCCCAAACGTCACTTACCTTGTCCATTTTCTTCTTACCAATAGTGCACAATCCTGGTCTCAGGTTGGTTGGTTGGTTGGTTGGTTGGTTGGTTTTTTAAGTCAGAGTGACATAGTGGTTAGAATGCCAGACTAGGACCAAGGAGACCTGAGTTCAAGTCCCCACTCAGCCCATGAAGCTGACTGAGTGACCTTGGGCCAGCCACTCTTTTGTAGTCTAGCCCTAGCTCATGGGTTTATTGTGAAGCTAAAGGGGAGAGAAACCCACATAAAGCCACCCTCGGTTCTTTAAAGGACGATTGGGATAAACATGTAATTAACAATGCCCTTATTTTACTTCTAATTTTGCTTCATTCCTAATTTCTCTGGGGCTTCTCATTTTCTACATTTCCATCACCCTGGGGTCCTCTCTTTAGGCCAGTGCCTAATGCGGTCATCAGCAATGCCTCCCCCTGACTTCCCTACTTATCTCTTAATTAGGTTGTGTTTTATACTCAGAAGTTCAACTAATGGTGTTCCACCCCAAGGGCACTCAGTTCCAGCCCTCCTGCTTCTCGCTTCTTTTCTGAGACTTACTCTCATGATGGTTGGTCAGCAACAGAGACGACTGGTGTGGAGAGCTTGTAGCAGACATCTCACCTTGAAGGCATGAGTACTCATGTGAGACTTCCATTGCTGCCAAGGAAGCAGGGAATAGTGGTGACTGGCTCAGTCCATTATACTGAGAGACACAGGGAACTCAGCTTCTAAGATTCTCTGAGAGCAATGGATGCCCACATAAATCTTTTAATTTCTGTTGGTGCCATAGGCCATCCCATGCTGCTGGACCCCTTTCTCTATAAGTTTTGAGAGAAATAAAATAAATAAAACATGGGGGGAGTTCAGATAAGAGGAAGGTTCACAGCCATTAGCTCATAAAGTAAAGTACAGTGAATTAGATGTTGCAAAGAAACAAAAACAAACCTGATCTGATACAGAAAAAAATACAAAACAAATGTTATGAATATCAAATAAAGCCATGTTTCATTGGAACTTGCCAGCAACTTGGAAGGCTTTAAAAGAGGATAAGACAGATTCATGGAGGAGAGGTCTATCGATAGCTACTAGCTTCCACAATTAGAGGCAGCAAGGCTTTTGAATACCAGTTGCTGGAAAACACAGGAGAAGAGAGTGCTGTTGTGCTCAAATCCTGCTTGTAGGTTTCCCACAGGCATCTGGTTGGCCACTGTGACAACAGGATGCTGAACTAGATTGGCCATTGGCCTGATCCAGCAGGCTCTTCTTGTGTTCTTAGAATATAAACAATTATAAAACCTTGAAACTTTCCATTCATCATCCATCCAAATCTACCTCTGCCTATTTTTATTTATCTATCCCTAATAGATGCATGTAAGGGACGTGGGTAGCACTGTGGGTTAAACCGCAGAGCCTAGAGCTTGCCGATCAGAAGGTCAGCGGTTCAAATCACCGCGACAGGGTGAGCTCCCGTTGCTCAGTCCCAGCTCCTGCCAACCTAGCAGTTCGAAAGCATGAAGTGCAAGTAGATGAATAGGTACCGCTCCGGCGGGAAGTAAACGGTGTTCCCGTGCGCTGCTCTGCTTCTCCAGAAGCGGCTTAGTCATGCTGGCCACATGACCCGGAAGCTGTACGCCGGCTCCCTTGGCCAATAAAGCAAGATGAGCGCTGCAACCCCAGAGTCGTCCACAACTGGACCTAACGGTCAGGGGTCCCTTTGCCTTTAATAGATGGCTATGCTATAACCTCCATAACATATTTCCGAACTGCTTCTGGCCTTTCAGCCCAAAATTGCATTGTGACTTTAGGCTGAAAGAGCAGAAGCCATTTGGAAATACAGTAGGGGCCAAAAACCCCAAAGTGTCGCCCACTATCAGCATTCCCTACCAGTGGATATATTAATGTTTACAGAATACATCACCATGCGTCCTAAGGCACATGTTATGCTACTGCACAGGTTCTCTGCTTGGATATTAGTGTAGAGAATTGCTGCTATGTCCCAAAAGCATTGTTTATAGTCAAACGATCTGGGGGGGGAAACCAAGGGTCACACGGAGGTTTACCAATCTTCATACAGGCCAATGAATTCCCTTCAGGGAGCCTCTCTAGCTAGTCTGACACTAGAAACACAGTGGCTTGTTGACTGAGAAAGTTAGCTCTTCTCAATTTCATGAAATCTAAACAACAAACTCAGTTTTGCGTCTCAAACAAGGGATGCTTTTGAAGGAAACCACCAAGTATTCAGAAACACATCGAAGAATCAAATGCAATCGCATTCAATTTCCAGGTTCTGATAGTGTAATAAGCAATTTAAGGAGCAAAGGGGGGGGAGCTGAGAGTTCCTTCAGTTTACCCCACAGGCTTCTGAGTCCATCTCTCAGATCCCTCTGCAGAAGCCTGTCAGCTCTCATTCCAACTCCAGCGTTTCTATATCTGTGTCTTGACCTCTGCCAGCACAAGCGTGTCTCTAGGGTTTGTGCCCCAAACAGAAATCAAACCCTGTAATCTGTTTACATGCCTAGGAAGTGTTTCTTTCTCAAACTGAAATCCCCAAAGATTCAGAACCTTGAGTCTCCTTGGAGACGTATCAAGGTGTCATGCCCTGCGCCGGGGTGGGTGGGGGTGAGGTAAAAAACAGTAGACCCATGTCCAGATCTATTAATTGCTTATTAGCTGGCTTTCCCCGAGGTACACATATATTTCCACAAAATAGACTTCCAAGTCACAGCTGGTTGCAGCTAGTTACAAAGCGAAGCTGGTATATGTCGACTTTCTAGACAACAGCTCCTAATCCCTTGTTAGAGTTCGCTGAAGGCCAAGATGTCACTAAGTGCAATTCCAAGCTTTTGAAGTCCTTCTGCCATTGGCTAGAGAGGGCTGCGTCATGAACCTTTTTAGTATTAAGAAGAACCAGGTTGTGGTGATGTGCAATAGCTCCGCGTATTCTTGAAAGAGATTAGACACCATTTGGCTTTTTCCACAGCTGTGATCCTGAAGGCGCTTCCCTAAAAATACAGTGGTACCTCGGGTTAAGAACTTAATTTGTTCTGGAGGTCCATTCTTAACCTGAAACTGTTCTTAACCCGAGGTACCACTTTAGCTAATGGGGCCTCCCACTGCCGCTGCACTGTTACCATGCAATTTCTGTTCTCATCCTGAAGCACATTTCTTAGCCCGAGGTACTATTTCTGGGTTAGCGGAGTCTGTAACCTGAAGCGTCTGTAACCTGAAGCGTCTATAACCCGAGGTACCAGTGTACATTCAAGCATATTTTGGACTGAGAAGTCCATATTTTGGGCCAAGAAATGTGCACCAAGAAATGACAGCACTGCAGCATGAAGTTTGTTACTTGGGCATTCCAACTGAAATATTAAGATTACTCACCAGCCCCTCTGCCCTGGGACCTGGAATTCATGGGTCTAAGAAGCCGTGCCGCTAACCCTGCCTAGCTCCATCCTTCTCCTTTGCCCATAGTTGTGCCTTGCAACCACTACCATCTCTGCACACTCCTCACTCATCGTGTGACCTGGGTGCCCAAAGGGCTGGTGCTGTTCTCTTGACCCTCTCTTATCTCCCACCCTGCCTAGTACTTGGATGGCCTGTTTTTGCAAGACCGTATCCTTCCTTCCTTTACCTAATGCATGTATGCTAAGGCTGCATTCAGAAGGGAAAGTCCTGCCCCTTGGCTGCTGCACAAACTACAATTCTCCTGCCTAAGGCCAAACCTGAGTCACCATCAGTATGTGATGTTTGCTAACCTTTGTGACATGATTCGGCTTGTACAGCAAAGAATATTTTTATAGCCTTATTGAGCATGCACCCTTCTTTAAATTTGACAGACCTGTTCACAGCCTTAAATATATAAAATAGATTAACATCAAATACATGGGGATTTATGCACTCATGTTCTTAAGACTATGCAGTAAAAAAAAAAAAAATCCTCAATAAATATATAAGTACACATTTTTTGACATTCCCCTGTCTTAGTATTTTTTATTTATTAGATTAGATTTAGTATGCATTTGTATTGCATATTCTATATGCATTACCTATACAGAGCACTGAATGTGTATATATTAAGGCTGTGTTTTATTTCATTCATAGGAAGTTCTGCCTATGGCAATTATTTACCGGTATATCTAAGAATATTCTTTTTTTTTTGCGGAATGTGGGTGGTGCTGTGGTCTAAACCACAGAGCCTAGGGCTTGCCGGTCAGAAGGTTGGCGGTTCGAATCCCCATGACGGGGTGAGCTCCCGTTGTTCGGTCCCAGCTCCTCCCTACCTAGCAGTTCAAAAGCACGTCAAAGTGCAAGTAGATAAATAGGTAGCGCTCCAGCGGGAAGGTAAATGGCGTTTCCGTGCGCTGCTCTGGTTTGCCAGAAGTGGCTTAGTCATGCCAGCCACATGACCCGGAAGCTGTCTGCGGACAAACGCCAGCTCCCTTGGCCTATAGAATGAGATGAGCGCACAACCCCAGAGTCATCCTCGACTGGACCTAATGGTCAGGGGTCCCTTTACCTTTACCTTTAGGAATATTCTTCACACCTGAAAATCTTTGTTCAGTTATACCAGGTGTGTGCACTAGAATTCTATCTAGATGCAGATTTTGCTATCGCCTCCAGCAATACAGGTCAAGACTAGACATCAGGACAACCCTCTGTTTTAAAGCATTTGGTCCATTCATATAACCATGTAGCAATGAAATTCAGTTGTGAATATCTCTCCCTTTCAATTTAACTGTCTCCTTCCTGAACCCACAACTTAAGTAACCAGCAGTGGAGGGCAATGAGGGCATCAGGCTTATCAAGTTGAGCTCCTTTTCTGTTTTATTTTATAGGTTTGACCTTTCTATCAGGAAATATTATAGATGAACTTGCTGCAGCTCTTCACCTGGCTAGCAAGCAGCTAAAGAAGAACCTAGTCTCCTGTGTTTTCTCTGCTCTTAAGTTCATGTCACCATTGCTAGAAGACGGCCAAAGATGTGGGAAGATGAACAGTGTGAGGAGAGATGCATCTTCCTTTGGTCTCAGCTTGATGGGAAATGATGAAAAACATCTGGGGCTATGAAAATGTCCAGTCCAAGTCTCTGTTTACTGAACTCTTTGCAAATGCCAGCATCTGTCACCAAGGAACCTCTGAAGGGGTTACCCTATCGCAAAATCCTGATGGCACGTCCAATACCTTTTCCCTAGAGTACATACACTGTTGTCTGAGGCAGTGGTGAAAGAAGCAAATGAAAGCAGATCCAGTTTAGGCAATCAGCTTATTAGCAGAATAAAGAAATCAGAGCATGAGTAATCAAGCAAGATGCTTCATTCATCTACCAAGATTTTAAAGAAGAAAGTATTTTCTGCAAGCACAGGGACGATATTGGATTTGTGCATCAAGCATATAGCATGCATTCCCGCCTACCATTTCAAACAGCAATAACTTGCTTAATTCTCATACGAGTTCATTGCTTTAAGTTCTGTGCCGATTGACTCTTCAATATAGGCTAAATCATTATTCTGTGAACGGCCCTGAGATCCTATGATGAAGGGTGGTATATAAATCAAATCAATCAATACAATGATCCCCGGTGCGTCATGAAGTGTAGTGGCTATTTCAGATTCTGTTGTAATGCCTAAAAGAGTATAGGTGCTGTCTGTGCCTTTTGACAAGGGAAATCTACTACTTCTCTCTGCCCAAGAGGACTGAAACACTCAGGAACCCTTTGCTCTGTTCCAAAGTAATCCAGGACAGGGACACATCCATAATTCAAAACCTGGCACTAAGTACAAACCATGCATAAGTGAATGCACCACCCACCAGTAGATCCAGCAGCAAGATGGCTGTGGGTTTAAAAAAAAAAAAAAAACTCATTTAAATTTCCTTACCTTCCCCATTCTTGTCCATGCAAGAAATTCAACCCTTTGGGTCAATTACTCACTCTCAGCCCAAATTACCTTGCAGGGTTATTGTGAAGATAGAATGTGGAGGATAACTATGTATGCCACCTTGAGCTCCTTAGGGAAAAGATGGGATATAGATGCAATAAATAAATGCCTTCTGTAGTCAATTTGTCTGTGGAAATCACAGAATTGCAAAGTTCGAAGGGACTCCAAGGGCCACCTAGTCCAACACCCACAATGCAGGAATCGCAGCTGAAGCTTCCCCAACAGATGACCACCAACATCTGTTTAAAAACCTCCAATGAAGGGGAGTCCACCAACTTCCTCTCTTTATTTGGTCAGTGGCACTTCCTGGTCAAATGTTTGGCCAGTGCAACCTGTATTCTCAATTTATTTTTAAGAGCAGTAAGTTTGAGTTCTTGCATTTCCTAGACAGAAGCTAAAGTCTTATACTTGCTTACCTGGGAATAAGTTTCACTTGAACACAATGGGACCTACTTCTGAGTAGGCATGTATAGGAACATATTGAAAGTGGTTTTGCTTAAAAAAAAAAAATTATTGAGGTTTTGCAAATAAATGGATTTAAGCTGAGGTTCTTTGATCTAACTGGTTTGCAAAAGACAACCTTCTCTTTGCCCTCTGTTGAAACGGAAGAGAATGGATACCTGTTGAGATGACCTTTTCAATTTATTTCTTCTCCACCATTTGAAAAACAAGTGATAACCAGCATGGTCAAGTTGACATAAACCTGTACTTGAATCTGGGCACTTGGGTAGGTACACTATGTGGCCTTAAGTTGCCTCCCTCACTTCTGCACCTGTAAAATGGGAATAAAATACCAATTTGGCTTAACAAGGTTGTTGACATATCCAACACTTTGAATTATGAGTACCCCTGGGAAGAATTCTAAATCATCATATCTATGTATTTGGGTGAGTGGGATATAGCAAAATGATATGCAAATAAGACAGGCACAGCTATTAGAATCCAAGAGAGTTCTGTCACTGGATCTGACATAGATTGTAAAACTGAAGTGCAGATAGAAAAATCAAATAGGAATTGAGTGCTCTTGATTTATGGATTAAAAATGGATCAGTCGAGGCAATTTTATTGGAGACTATTATTCATTTTGGGCTGTTTTCTCCACGGTTCTTTTTTTTTTTAATTAAAAAAAATCCTTTGCAGAATCAAAGCAGCTATTCTGTCTGCAGCGCTGTTGGTGTGGCATCTCTCGTCAAAGTCTGCCTGACAGTCCCCCTCCCCTGAATCATTAGGCGCAGGCCACACATTTCGGCTTGTGATCTCCCTATGAGTACATTTGCGTTCGACTTCAAGAGGATGTGGAATGGATATTTAACCAAAGAAGCAACTGTATTAAATCCAAGACGGGTTTTCTACAGGGTTGGTACCGGTGCCCAGGTGGCTGGGAACCCGTGCGTTCTAGGGCACCTTGTGAATATGACGCACGTGTCAGTTGCACAGGGTTATACGCTCGTTGGGGATCTGTGACTGACAGAGAATGTTCTGCGCACCCATTTCAACGAGTGCGTTTCCCATACCCTGGAGCAGCCTTTTTATTGGCTTATGAAGCCTGAACTGCTCTTATTAAACATAAGGAACCACAAGCAGCTACAGCACCTGAGTAGAACTGTGTTAAAAACTGCTTTTCTTAACTCAGAAACATAAGAAGAAAGCGATTGGGGAGGGGGGGTACCTATCGGAGTTCACGCGGTGTCTTTTTTTAAACTATGTTACCTTCCGGTGATATTTTGTTAATTCGGCGCGCTTTAATTTTTTAATTTTCATGTACCGCAAAGGTGACTCAGTGCAAACACATCCTTTCCGCGTGTTCACTGCTAAACCCGAAAACTGTCAAACTTTGAACTTCGAATATATTTTTCTTTCTCTTGTTTGCGCGCAAGTTCCAAATATTAAATTGCGCGCGTCTCGCATCCATAACGACGCCTTTGTCTGCAAATGGTCTGCAAAATGAGTTTACATTTTTGTTGCGGTCCTATATAAAGGAAGGGGCTGCAAAATTTCGTTTCATTTGTAGCCTTGGAGGATTAATACCGAAGTAAGCCACTTGCAATTATTGCCTGTAATTCGACCCATTGGTGGGGAAGCTCTTTAAAGGAGGTCTCTACCTATGTCGGTGGTGGTCGTGTGTGCTTGCACCCATCTCTCTCAAGACCGGCCTTCTTGACGTTACTTTCTTGTCTTCCTTTCTTGCCGTTTTGCTTCAAGAAACGGAGTTGCGCCTGTTTAAAATTAGAGTCTCTGCGGATTGCTAAAACGATCCCGTGGTTAATGGATGGCGCAGAAGTTTAGCAGAAGACTCTCCCCAGTCTTATCTCTCAGATGGTTCCCCGGCCCAAGTACCGCAAATCCGCCTGCTTTTAAGCCCACCAGTGACAAACGCGCATTGTTGAGTCCGATCAGTTGGCTTGTTATGGGGGGCCATTCGGATTCAAACCGATTTCGTTCCATTTAATTGTCTGACGCAAAATCTGGCGGGCTGCAGCGCGGCGTGGATCTGGAAATGCCCAGTTGTTCGCATTTGGATTTCCCGCAAGATAGTGATATAGATTATATCCACTAGCGTTCCCAGGTTTCTCACCCCAGGGGTTGCTTACCCTCCCTCTCCCCCGCCCCGCCCTGCACTTTTCTGTGTTTTATATTGATTTAATCTCTTCTGGAGCTTTTCCAGGGGAATCGTGTTCGGACCTGGTTCTCTGGAATTGCCAACGCCTTCGAGAGCAAATGTTCCTTTCTGATTCTCCCTTGACAGATTGTGCGAGAGGATTTCCATCCCAATCCTAATCACCCCCCCCCCCCCGCGGAATCAAAGAGAAGCAAAAGGAAGCATCCGAGAAAGAGCAGAGAAACGGAGAAGAGACAAATGCAAGTCTCTTCCCCTCCCCTCTCCTGCTCTGGATTCCCTCGAACTCGAGTGGGCAAACCGGGTGACAGGGATGAGCTTCACAAGCCAGGCGCGGGCCCCGCTGGGTTGAAACACCTTCCTCCTGCAGATATCTCAGCCTCGATCGGGTTTGGCCGAGGTTGTCCCTCTGAATTCCTGAGCTTGAGACAAAGAGCGGGGGGCACCCAGGAGAGTTTATGATGCACAAGCCATTTAAAAAAGAAAGGAATTTCAACTGTGAAAGACAGTCGAGGAACATGCCTAGAGGCCACAGGAATGGTGGAGGGGAAGTCTTTGGGGGTTTTTTACGATTGACCCCACCAACACATCTTTGTATTAATCGGCTGCATATTTTTAAAATTATTTTTAGTATGCCCAATTATTTTATTTTTAACCCATCTTCTGCCTTTCCTCGTAGGTGAGTTTTTATCAGCATCCACCTCTCTTCTCTTCTTTTTAAATGTGGTTACTAAAAAGAGAAAAACATATGACCCCTAAAACGCCCCCCTGAAACTAAACTCAGCGTAATATATTCGGTTACCAGCGAGAATCTGAAAGCAGGGGGTCCTGAAAACCTTTGCTTTGGATTAGTTCCGCAGATCTAATATGTGCGGTATGCCAGAAAGAGGTATATCAGGATCAGAGCTTTGGAAATGCGGCTGAATTTTCTTCCCCCAGGAACAGTGCTTAGAGGCGCACGCTTAAGAATCAGTCCCTCTGTATGCCTCTGCCTAGCGAAACGGCGCAGCATCTTTCAACGTTATCCCTGCGCTAGGACAAAACAATTAAAGATGCTCAGCATCTCAAAGGAAAAATGGGAAGCCGCCGAGTTTATGGGTGATAGTTCCTGCTAGCCAATATGCTAATGAAAATTAGATTCTGCCTCGAACGTGATCTGCCCGGAGAAAAAGGCTAATAAATTCCCATTCCGGATGCATTTATGCAGAGATTAGGTGAACTTTGACCTCTGGAGGGTTGTTGCAATTAGACACAACGTGCAGCACCTTCAAATGTTCGGTTTTTGCGTAGTCCCGAGGTCCCTTCCCGCTTGCTTTCATTAAAATACGGGCCGGGAGGAGCGTGCAAACACGTTAAAGAACTCGCATTTGTTCACACGAGCAAAGGCGCGCCCGCGCGCACACAGAATTTGAATTGTGCTCGCCTTTCGAAGCGTCTCAGCGGGAATTGTTAAGAGGCTGGCTGCATTATTATAAGGCAAGTTCTGTGCTTTCTCGATTTGGAAGCCCGCTGCCTTGATCTCAGGTAGGGCTTGCTTCAAGGAACATCTGAATCGCCTCAAATGGCCGCCTCTTTCGAGTGCTTCTTTCCTTGAATAATGCCGCCAAAACTGTCCTCAACCCAGTTAAGTCGAAGCAATGGGATCTACGGCTTGGCTGGAGACGGGCGTGGGGGTGGGGGAGGAGTTCCTTTAAATTCTCTGGTTTGTGTAGATACTGCGAAAAAGTTTGATCCAAAAACGCATTTACCGGGAAGAGCATTCTTGCTGAAGTCATCAGGGCTTGCTGCCCAGAAAGCAGATGAAAGGCCCGCGCTTTGCTCTGTATAATTGAAAAGTTGTTGTTGCAAACAATCTCCCTCTTTCACTCGCTTAAAAAAATGTGCACTGATTTTAACAATGGCTAAAGATCATCAGGGCTAGAACAAAGAAGGACTAGAAGGAGACGAGGAGGAAACAAGATTTTAACCCCACAACTGGGGAAAAAAATGTTTTTAGTTTTAAGTCAAAGGATCAAGTTTAGCATTAGAATAATAGACAAGAGGCTCCGCTGGGAGATGAGTGTGTGTGTGTGTGTGTGTGTGTGTGTGTGTGTGTAAATAATTGTTGCCTTTAGCAGAGAGCTGAAATAAACCACTGGGACACATTCTAAAGTGACCCACCGCTGAATTCATTTCTGCTTGAACTTTCGGTGAACCTGAGATTAAACAGGGGTGAGCAGCTAAGCAGTTTGTTGCGAGCTGCCTTTTCAACAACCCTTTTCAGACTGAGTAAATATTGATCGCTTTCAATCTGATTGCCCCAGAGGAAAACACCGAGCATCTCAATGTAGCCTCCAAAAGTAAACTTTAAAGGTGAACATCGAAAATAGATCTCAGGCTTGAAAAAAGACGCTCAATTCCTTGAGACGTTTGGCTGAGTTGAGGGTAATAAATATATACACAGTCATAAGAGGACCAGGATGCAAATAAGCAGACCAAGGATAGTTGCTGTTGGCATCTCTATCTCTATTTTATTATTATTATTATTATTATTATTATTAATAATAATAATAATAGGTGACACCCTCCCTCATCCTTTTGCACAATTTGGGGGAAAGGATGAGAAGATTAATCGCAAATTCTTTTGTAAATAAAGAGAACATGAGGCACTAATCGATTCACAGGTGTGATTAATCGATTTGGAGCAGCGATTGACTAATTCAGCCGCGGAGACAGCAGCGTGGGTTTCGGAGAGCCGTGAAACCGTGAAGCTCGGAGGAAGTTACCCCGAAGCATGCGTTCACAAATCTTCATTAGCACACAGTGTGCTTGGCTTTTATTTCATCCAAAGGAAGTCCCAGAGCCTTTATATCTCCCCTCAAATTAGGCCATGCTTTGGGGTCTCCTTCCAAATACCGTTCATCGATGAGAGAGTCCGCCGACCACCACACCATTTTAAATCCGCTTAGGATCGAGATGTCAGCAATGTTATTTGGCTGACAAGCCTATTGATCAAATGTCATATATACGTATATATCTATAGATATATGAGGGGAGAGGCCTCAGCTCCCAGTGAAGGGCGGTGTTTCTGCCTCAGCATAAATGAAGCGGCTCGAGAGGAATGCTTTTTCTTGCTGGTCTTTGTCCAAACCAGAGAAGCTGCAATTTCACACAATCTTAGTGGGGAGCAAGTCCATACTCAGCTGGGGGGGGGACGACAGATTTCAGGGTAAACGTGCCCATGGTCGAACTGGTTATTATTTAGGAAGCACTGCTGCGGCGGGCGTCAGTCAAGAAGCCTGCGTCACGAAAAGTGAGTTATTTATTCCTGAATAACCTCCACACGAAACGTTTTAGCAGGAAGGAGGAACTTTCTTCCTGGGGGATTTGGCCCTTTGTTGATGTCCCCGAATCTGATCTAAAGCGGATCGCAACGGCAGCCCTACTAGATGGTAAAATAATACGAATAAGGAATGGGTCTCGAAAGGCATGCTCGGGTGAATAAGGCGAAGATGCAGATCAGCGCATTTCCCCGCTCCCCACAAGAATCCTGGGAGCTGTGTTGGGAACTGTAGCTCTGTGAAGGATAAACTACAGTTCCCTAGATCCCTGGGGACGGGCGCTAATATGTATTGAAATGCAGAAGGTTATCTTAGGACAGCCTCTTCCCTTCACCGCCTGGCACATGCGTCCTCCTTTAAAAACACCCGCCAAACCCTCAATAATATTATTGCCAGCCTTTTGTTATTGTTCTCCCGGTTCCACCAAACGAGTCAGCAAGGGAGGAAGAGCGCAAGGGATGCGGAAGGGTCAGACGGCCGCCGCGTGCTTGAGGAGGGCCAGCCCTCTCCGAGAGGTGATCCCGATCAGGCCCTCTCGGCATGCAGAGATAGATGCCCTTTGGGTCACGAAAGCCTCTGGCAGAAGGCCATCTGCTGAGTTTGCAACCTCACCCTAGTCAACAAAATGATTTTATTTTTTTATGTATATAAAAGTATAAAGCGAGCGGGCGGGCGGGGGGCCAGCAGAGGAAGGGAGGATAAGATGAAACCTGGGTCTCCTGCTTTGAAGTTACAAGAAGGCAGTCAAGGGAGCCCTTTGGAGACAAGCCCTGCGCAATAGCAGGGGAGAGGGGCGGGAGGGGGTCTCTCCTCCTCGCCCTCTTGATATGGCCGATGCGCCTGCAAATTCAGGCTGCTCTGCCTTTGACACTTCAGCCGAGAAGCCTCAGACGACTCGCGCGCTCCGGCTCTCTCAAAACCAGCAGCCTCCGCTGTTGTTTTCACAGCCCGGGCTCAAAGCTTGTAAAAGTCTCCTGCAGATCTTGCAGCCAGGAGGGTGTTTTGTTTTGTTTTGTTTTGTTTTGTTTTGTTGTTTTAAATCCCCAAAGAAAGAAACACAGCTCTTCAGACGGGCTGGAATGGAATGGAATGGAATGGAAAGCCTCGATGTTCTGGCTAGAGAGCTTGGAAGAAAAAGCGGGGGCGCGTTAGAGGGTTCTGCAGATCTTTTAAAAAAACAAAAACAAACTTGTTTGCAAGTCTTTTCAGGAAGTAACTTCAATTCACCTGCCAGAACTTGTTTTCCAAATAGAGGGGGGCGGGAATGGTGTGGGGTTTGCAAGGACACGTTGGGTTGAACATACTTGGGTTAGAAAATTGTCTGCAGACCACGCAGGAATCGGAGTGGGATCAACAAGGATCTCTCCCTCCCTCTTTCTCCCTCTGTGAACTTTTATCGTGCTTTGTGCCTTCAAGATGTCACTGACGATTTAGAAGGCAGGGAGTGACGCTGGGGGTTCCTTGGACAGCTTTATACCCAGGGATAATGAAATGTGACTCTCTTAACTGGTGGCTTGTGATGTGAGGAAAGACCGGCCGAAGACAGCTTCTGCTTTTGAAGAGGACTCTGTTTACACACAGGTCAATATTCAGTTCGGGGTGAAAAGGTTAGCCCTTGACCCAGGAAGTTCCCGCAAGTATGGTTCAAAAATAGCTCCGCTTCCTTCGCCTTTCTCTTAATTGCAGAAGATAAACATGGATCTTTCTCTTTCTATTGATTAATAGACCTACTTTGTATAATCTCGGGGTACTGTACATAATGTGCAGTCAAAGGGCGCGAATAATTCGATGTAGGGATATCTGAGCAGCCGATCAAAAGCCACTCCAGGGGAACTGCAAAGGGTGCAGAAAGCTTAACCTCAACCCCAGACTCCGCTTTCCAAAAGATACCGAAGCAAAGTAAAAACCTGAGATATGAATATATTTATTACAGAGATTTGTAGGACCCGTAAAATTCTGCTCTGGATTCCTTTCTCTTTTTTTTCTTTCTTTTTAAACACAGAATCTCAGAACCTTGGATGATTGTACAGAAAAAAATCAGAAAGTACTCCATCACAAATGACAACTGATAGAACTCAGTGTTATTTTCACTGAGTACATCCAAGCGGTTGTGCATCATGCAAGTTCCGTCCACGAATCACATAAAATATACATTCGTTTGGCCATTCATCACATTCAGGAATTGGGCTGAAAAGACTTCAAGTCTAAGGAACGTTTCCTGGGGGTGGGGGGGGATCTCCCCTCTCCCTTTTTAATGATAATATTGGGGGTTGGGAATGTTCCAGCACAGAGTTCGGGAAAGGGGGGGATTTAAAGCGGGGGTAGACACTAATAAGCAAGGTTTATTTTTTAAAAACCTAGTGCAATTTCCACTTTCTTTTCTAGCTCGTTCAAAGAAATAGTAGCAACCTATGGTTTTTGAGGTATCTGATTGAGTTGAACAACTTTTCGTTCGTGACATCCTCACTTTTCGCTATAAAATCGAATCCAGTGTTGAGAATGTAACCACCCTGTTTAAGCTCATCATCTTATCTAAACATTTCTAGAAAATCCGTAAAAAGATAAATCTCTGGGACAAAGTATTTACAACCAACAAAACTCATACACACGAGAAGACAAGAGACATTAAATTAAAGTGGTGAAAGTTCTCGAAGTCGTGTAAACGCTTTCAATAGTGCATCTATTCGTGAATTTGGGTCTGACAGGTCTTTGGTTGGAGGAGAAAACGGTAGCAATGTCTTTGGCAACTCGATTCTGATCTAACAAATTCTCTTGATTGTTCCCACAATACAGTCTTTAGAGAGATGAAAACAGATCAACTCTGAGGAGCTGAGGCAGGCTTAGTGAGTGAATAAGCTACTCAGAGTGAGGTCCTAAACTCCTGGGCCACAACCCAGACAACGTGAGCCAGCTCCCATTGAAATCAACTGAGTTTAAAATAGTCACAAAGTCCCATCCCGCTCCTTTTCATGGGATTTAGGGATGATTTAACAGCGCAGTCCTGTGGCCTGCCTACTCAGGCGTGTTGGCTTCCAGAGAGCTTGCTTGCAGGCCTTATAGGATCTCAGCCTCAAAGTTGCTAAATTTGTGAGAGAGTTCCATGCAAATCAATGAGACTTGTCTCCAGATCAAAGGGTTCAGGGTGAGAGTTTGGGTTGCTCTCTCCGCCAATTGCGTGAGAGTCGGAAAATAAACAAGGGGATAAGTTCGAAACACAATAAATTTACTCTTAGATTGTGCCTTAGAGGGAGAATGAGGAGCAGCGTGTCTTTCAATTCGAGGTAGTCAGAGTGTCTGAGGTAGAGGAGGCTGGCGAAGGGGTACAGGGGGATGGGCTGGACTTTTCCGAGGACTCCTCCGCTTTCTCTTCGCTTCCTGTTGGGGTAGCCGGAGAAATGGGGAGCAAGCCCTCTTTCTCTCGCTTCTTCTGCTTCATCCTGCGGTTCTGGAACCAGATCTTGACCTGAGTCTCGTTCAGCTGCAGCGAGGCGGCGATCTCCACCCTGCGGGCCCGGGTTAAGTATTTGTTGAAGTGGAATTCCTTCTCCAGCTCCGTCAGCTGTTTGGTGGTGAAGTTGGTCCGGACCGTGTTGGGCTGGCCAACATAACCGTACTCGCCAGCTTTCCCTAGAGGGAGAAAGGAAAGAGAGAGAAGAGGGGGAGAGAGAGAAAGAAAGGAAGGAAGGAAGGAAGGAAGGAAGGAAGGAAGGAAGGAAGAAAACAGCAACAACAACCCACATCAGAAGCGTTAACTCGTAGCAATGATTTATAGGTGACATGAATCAATAGGCAGGCGCGCGCAGGTACAAACCATAGAGAATGAGCTCTTTAAGTGAAAGGAACTTTGTGGGCCAATCGGAAACCTGCTTATTCCTAAGTAAAGACCTAGCGAATGCACATGGGCTAACTTCTTAGTGTCCGCCCGTCCAGTGAAACAGCAACTGAACTCACCTAGATCAGGGGAGATCTGACCACCGGCTGCTTTGTGATCCACAGCGGGGACACAAACACATCAAACTGAGCATTATAATACGAACCCCAAATCACAACACGACCTTCCCCCCACCTCTGGAGAACCGGTACGCTTCAGGATCCCAGCCATACCTGTTCCCATCGTACCTGGGACCATCAAGTTGACCTGCATCTACCTTAAATGCAGATCTTCCGCGTCCACCTTACAAAAATAATAATAAAAAGAAGAAAACTTCGGGCCCGAACTTCCCGAAGTCCAGAGTGATCGCTCAAGCAGGTGACTCACCTGTTTTGGGAGGGTTCCTCTTCACTTTCATCCAGTCGAAAGTCTGGGCGGGAGGAGAAGTCTCCGACGAAGGGGAACCGCAGCCTTCCTGGTGATTCGAATGAAGTGGAGACAGGGGGTGGCTGTAATTGGTTAGGGTTAGGCTCTGTTGCTCGTCGCCATAAGAGGGGTGGATGTACTGAGCAGAGCCCACGGGGCCCCCAGCATAAACCTGGGGCTGCTGAACCACGGACGACGAGACGTTTCCAGAGTAGAGCGCAGGAGCGCCCTGGGGGAAGCCCCCATTAATCTCTGCCTCTTGAGCGAGTGGGTAGTGGCTGTAGCCCCCCGCGCCGAAGTTCTGCACGCCGTAGGTGGGCCCACAGCTCGGGTGGGCGTAGGACATCCCCAGGTTGGGGTGGTGCTGGTAGGTAGCAGTCTGGTGGTGGGGATGGGGGCTGATCTGGACCCCCCTGCCCACGAGGAAGCGGTCGTCCCCGTTGCAGTTGTTGGCACTGACAGCGCAGGACTGGAACGTGGTTGTGGTAATCCCATGGTCGGGGTGGTGGTGGTGGTGGCGGTGGTGGTGGTAAGCCCGGGGTGAGCAAGTGGCGGACTCGCCGTTGAGGATGGGCGGATAATCAAGGAAGGAATTCATCCTCGCCGTGTCCATCTATCACCGGTTGACCGGCTCTTCGGAGTCCTGGGTGACCGTGCCAACTTTCTCACTTCCTCCATGGGGGCCAGAAGAAAAATGATATGAATGTACAGTGAGACGGCGGCCACGTGAGGGCGGCAGCCAATGGCTGCTCCTCCTGCCAAAGTTGCCCTGCTCCTTCCTGGTGATGGATCACCCTGGCTGTGGCATTTAAATTCCGAGCGCTCCTCCATCAAGGTGACGCGCAGCCACCACCACCTCCCTCTCTCCCTCCCTCTCTCCCTCTTTCCTTCTCTCTCTCCACACCCCCCATCTCCTCCCCCGTCCCCAGTCAGCGCGTTGGGGTTTGAGAGCCGGGCCGGAGAGGCAGTGCGCGCCCAGGCGCTCAGCCTGAAGCAGCAGCAGCAAGCACAGAGCCGCCGCCGGAGGGGGCTGCTCTTGCATGGATTTACGAAGGGACAGCCTGGGCTTGGCAGGTAAGCAAAGGGACCCGCGCAGGGCGTCCCCAGTTGGGTAGCTGCTCCTGCTGCTGCTTTCTCCAGGGCTGTTGTCGAGAGAGCACAGCTAGGCTGAACCCTCTCGGCTACAGTTAGATCGCTTGGATCATTATGGTCTGCCTTGGGCAGTCTCCAGCAGTCTGGGGTTGCTGTGTGTGAGAGAGAGGTGGGGAGAGAAAGAGAGAAAGAGATCAAAGGGGCTGGGGGAGGTTTGGGGGCATGGAGAGAGGTAGGAGGCCGGCGGCTGAGCTCTGCCAGTTGCCGATGCGTCCTCAGACAGACCCCGGCGTGCGCGCGCGAACCGGCAAGAGTTAAAATGCGCTTGGTCCAGCCTCTCTCTCGCGGTTATTTGCATGGAAATGAGGCTCTCTGCAAGGCAACGCCATTGTTGCTGCTGCTGCGGGCAGCGTGGTTGGCTTTAACGCACGGGAATGGCGCCGTTGGCTCCTGGAGACGGGGAGTCAGTGGGGGGCAGTTGGAGCCGGCAGCCTGGGCTGAAACGGAGGCGGTAGTGTGCCTGCCTGGCGACTGGGTACTGGGTTGCTGTTTTTTTCGGACGATCCGACGCTGCTGGGCGCGGTTAGAGGAAGGAAGCGCTTATACAAAGGTTGCCAGGGAAGCTTTCTCAGGTTCTCTCCGGCAGCTGAGCCGCCAGAGCGCCTGTGCAAACTGTCAGGCCTCTCCTCTCTCTCACCTCCCATCCACTTTTGCTCCCCCACCCCGCTTCTCACGTATAACCTTTGCCTCCCTCCCCCCACCCGCAAGGAGTGTCCACGGGTTGAAACCATGAGGTCTAGAAAGATGCGAGTTTTTAAAATAGCAGCCCTCTGGATGGCATGGCCAGCGGTTAGGGGGAGGAGACTGTCTGGAGGAAGGGGCGAGGGGGTCGACAGCGCTCCTCCAGGCGCTTGATCACTAAGCTGCCGCCCTCCTTCCGAGGAGGGAAAGGGGGAGCCGAGGGAAAGAAATGGCCGGGCGTTGGGAGAGGCCTTTCTGGATTCCCTCGCGAGGACCGCAAGTGCTTTCTTCTCGCAGATGTAAATCCCTGATTCTGCTCAAGTCCGTGGCGCCAGGAGAGACGCCTGGCTTTCGGTGGGGCTAGACCTGCCCCAGAGGAAAGGCAGGGTCAGCTTAAACCTGGAGGAAAGCCCCTGGGTTGGAGGTGGGGAGGTGGTGGGTCCCACGGGGGCTTCATCTGCACAAAAAGGAGAGGTGAGCAGGGAGGACTCAACAGCACAGAATTCAGCATAAAATAATAGAATGGTAGAGTTGGAAGGGACCCCAAGGGTCATCTAGTCCAACCCCCTGCAATGCAGGAAGGAAAACAGGCCTGACTAAAAGAAGGCAAACTTTGCCTGCCGGAGTCCGGAAATAACTATGTGCACTTCTTATGCTTTCATCTTGCAAATGTCGAAATCAGCCCAATATTTAGTATTAGTGTGTTAATGGCTGTTGCTTCTATGTTATCTACACACACACACACACACACACCATGTATGATTCCGTACCACCCTAGTCCCTCTGAAACTATAATACTATTTTCATTCCTAAAATGCTGCTGATCTGGATTAGGCTGTTCTCCAGCTTCCCCTTTCTTCCTGCTCCCTCTCTCAAAACCGAGGCCCACTCAAAATATTGATAAGTATGCATTGTTTACTAAGACAAACATGCCCCGAATCTGGCTGTGAGACTTTGAAAGTCTCATGCGTACTTCCTGGATTTCATTTGGTAGAGCTAAACTCGCTCTGAGTGGGACTTTTAAAAACACTTCCGTTTGGCCCTGTAGTCACACCTCGGATTCTCTCATTCTCTTCCTCTCTCTCTCTCTCTCTCTCTCTCTGTGTGTGTGTGTGTATGTGTGTGTGTGTGTGTGTGTGTGTTTAAGAGTAATATTTATATATTCTTCAATTTACTGGAAGGAAGGAAGGAAGGCTACAGGGTTCCCTTTACGAGTAGCCCCATTGATTGCCATTCTACTCATTGCACGCACAGTCACGTATTGCCCAGGCACGACGGTCTGGGAGTAGATCGCATCGATATGAGTGGCCAACTCGTGGCCCGAGGAGTGGATTCACGAGGAGGCGTTTTGTAAAACAAAAGAACGTTCATGTAGGGATTTAATATTTCCCTAACAGCTTTAGATGTAAAACTATGTTGGTGCATGCCGGCTTTGAAAACAGGGTATAAATCCTGATCTAAAGGAAGCCTTGTTCCCTATGAAAAGTTGGTCATTTCATTTGGGCCCCTATCCTCTCCCTCTCTTTCTCCTTCCTGGCCGCCTTTCTCTGAGCAGAAACCTCCCTCCCGTGCCTGCTGCTTCGTTGCTCCCTTCCACACTTTCTCCCCCATTTCTCCGCCATTGTTCAGAAGAACTCTTTCCCCTTTTGTTATATTGTCTCTGTGGCCCAACGCTTTTGCATTCTGAAGCCAACACAATTCCTCTGTTTTACCAGAATGCAGAAGGAGACACATGGAGGGCGGGGTGGCGGCGGCCGGGGAGATCGGGGGAGGGGGACGCCTTTCCCAGTGTGGCGAAGCAACCACATTTCCCATTCCATGTCTGTCTTCTGGAAAACGCAAGCAGGCCCACAGAAAAGCCCCCTAAGCTCGACTACGACCTTTTCCAGAGCAGGCCCTGCCCCCCCCCCACCGGTTTCTCTCCCCCCCCCCCACCGTCACCCTACATCCGCCTTTGTTGACTCGGTTCCTCTGGTGGTTCTGAACGTCACTAAACCCATCTCTGGCCTTCGTTCCTGCGGCCAGGGCGCATTCTGTTTTTGCGTTCGAAAAATAATCTTTCGAATTTCTCTCTTGTTCGTTTTGAAAGAGGATATCTGCAGGGCTTGGCCTAGTTCTGATATGCGGGGGTGGGGAAGAGAATCTGCTGTGGGGGGAGTCGATTTGTACGCAAGGCTTCTTTTGTTCTTTGACCCGGGGCTCCCCCCCCCCCCCACACACACACACAACAAACCTGAGCGCTGCCTTCTCTGTATAAAAGGAAAACGTTCCGAAATGCACGCCCGGAGTGGAATTTTCTGTGTCACAAACCAGGCAAACCCTTAACAAAAAGCGGGGGGGGGGGGAGAGAAAAAGAGCGGGGGAGTGCCCGGGATTCCCTGCCGCACCTGAAGCTTAGCCAAGCTGTTGTTTTAACAGAGCAATAAAAATGAATTATGACTAACCGCCTCCTAGCTTAATGGTTTCAGACGGGGATCCCCAGCCCGAGCAAATACGTAAGAGGATTTTTATTTGTGCATGTGTTCCTGCAATTGATCTCTTTGATGACATTCTCATTCACAGAAAGCGTTTGATTTATGACTTTAGGAAGAATTGCATCCAGTCTTTCCAGCTATAACCCACGCAGCTCAGCGCCATCCCACTTAGAGGGGGTTTGCAAAACAGGGAAGCCAACGGCGACCACAACAAACGCGCGCAGAGGAGAGCAACCAGGAAATCGGCGCCTGCAAAGATCTGGGGAAGTTCTTAAGGAGCGGGCTATAAATATCTACGTTGGCATATCTACATACACACGAAGATGTATGCTAACACCTACTGATAGGGACAAAAAAGGAGGAGAAGAAAAGGGACACACTGGATTTTGCTAACAATCCGAATTGAAATCGGATTAGAGAATACACACAGCTATCCCCGCCTGGTAACACTTTTAAACGGACCTCATGACTCTACACTTGTTAGTCCAGTTCCAGTAGGACTCGATGCCCTCCAACAGCTTTTGTTCCGTAGACCTGGCGAAAACCACAGGATTTGAAAGCGATTTTTCATATGCGTTGCATACATCCTAACCGCGTGTGCTTGTGTTTTAATTCTCTCCTCTGATTTCCTCTCTTTTAGGTTTCTTTTCTCGGGGCCTTCGGACAGCTGGGAAATCCATCAAATGCCTTCCTTTCTCAGCTCTGGCTCTCCACACCACCATCCCTCCCCCCTTTCCAAGGCACGGGTCGCAAAAGAAATAGTTAAAAATAGCGTTCAATAGTAGAAACCAGTATACACTTCTGTCGATTTCTGGCCGTTTATGCAGCAAGGCTTGCTGTAGTGCTTTTTGTTTCCCCTTGCAATAATATGATATATTCTGCCTATAATACAATATCAGTTAAAACGTAGAAGAGAATTTTTATATAATGTTACGATATATTCAACCTATACTATAATAAATCGTTTGCGATAGCACAGAAACATTTTAACTTGTGCTTCTAATGTCTTATGTGCATTCAAGGGAGGGGGGATATATATTTTTATGTAAGTTTTGGAGTTATTTTAGGTTTCTTTTTTTCTCTCTCCCCCCTATTTGAATATTGAGAACTTTGGAAATCCATCATTTACCGCTGGCTTCTCCCCTAATAAATATATTTCTAACGAAAAAGGACGAAGGTTGTGACCAAATTGTGTTGTTTCTTTTAATTTTATTTCAGGACTAGGGGAGGGGCGGAGATTAACTTCCTTGTATGAAGCAGAGAGAAAGAGAAAGAGAGAGATAAAGAGATAAGAAAAATGCTTGTAGCAAACAAGAATTTATTCTACCAAAAATACTTATGACAACGCATCCTAATGTAATACAAAAATAAAAAGAAAGTGAAGATACAATTTTGATATGATCACTTTCTTACAGGCCTTATATATTGCTTTTCATAGAAGGACCTAGAATGGGACTAGGTTTAAAACCCGACACAACTAAAAATGTCATAGGCAAACGGCAAAATAAGCTCTCCAACACACCGAGAAGGAAAAATAAAAATAACCAGGAAAAGGGAAAGAAATTAAATCAAGTCATCCCCCTCCCCCTCCCGCTCCCCCAAAAAAGGGAAAGGAGAGGGGGGAAAACCCCTTTTCAGAAAAGTTGGTCTGTCATTTCTCAGTAATTCAGATGCTGCAAGTCAATTGTGGTAAGTGTATCTGTAAAAAAGTCAAAGCTGTCAGCTGAAATATCTACAGGGCTGTCGAGGGACCCTGGCAGACTGGGGGAGACTGCGTCGGAGAGCTGTAGGCAGGAATCTGCGGAGAAAACGCTGAAGTCCTGTAAAGAAGGCACCTCCAGGGCCTCAGGACTGTCATTGTTCAGGCCAGCTGCACAGTTCTGGGCCATTGTTGACAGGCAGTTGGGAACAGTGGGTGACTGATGCTGAAAATGTTTCAGATTTTTCTCATTGCTCGTTAAAGGCGAAACTGGGAAACTTTGGGACTCTCCATTGTGGACAGTGACAGCCTGCTGTTGCGCTAGTGCATTCTGCTGAAAAGTATAGCCTTCCCTTTCCGAAAGCGCGCCTGAGACATTGTTGAGGGCTTGCTCGAAGAGGGATTTCTCCTCCTCCTCCTCCTCTTCCTCCTCCTCCTCGTCGTCTTCTGCTTTCTCGGGATCCTCCAAGCCTTTGAATTTCCCTTCGCTGTTCTGGTTCTCCTTGCACTGGGTCTGCCTCTTGTGCTTCATCCTCCTGTTCTGAAACCACACCTTGACTTGCCTCTCGGTCAGGTCCAGGAGAGCGGCGATCTCCACCCGCCTCGGTCTGCAGAGGTACTTGTTGAAATGGAATTCCTTCTCCAGCTCCAAGAGCTGCGTGTTGGTATAAGCAGTCCTCAGCCTCCTGGAGCCCCCGGTCCCATTTTCGGAAATCTCCAGAGATTCTGCTTCAAAGGAGACAACAACAATCACCATTAGAAAGAGAGATATGAAAGGGAGGGAAAGAGAGAGAGAGAGAGGAGGGAGAATGTCTTATTTTAGGATTTTGAACATCCAAGCCTGGTGGGGGGAAATGAGCTAGTTGAAGCTGGGGGGGGGGGTTCTTTCTCTCTCTCTTAAAGCATTAAAATTTCAACTGCAACAAAATGGCCGCCCATGAATGCAGTAAATCCATTGTGTTTGCACTCCTGTGAGCCCGGTCTCTTGGACCCACTTTTGCTTCTCCCCCCACCCTCCTCGCTTAGCTCCAGGAACTTGATTTGCCTCCATCTCCCCAACCTGCCCATACCCGAGCAAACTTTGATATTAGCCATACAACAATTTATAATTAATGCATCAGCTGCTTAGCTGAGCAAGAGCAATCTATCACTCTTCATTACTGTCAAATATCCCAACTCTAGGACAGCGAGACAAGAGGAGGGTCACCTCCAACTCAAATAAATCACCCCACGCTAAACAAGTTAGGGGAGGGAAAAAAGAAGAAACTTTGTTTGGGGTGGGGGGATTTGGGGGTGTCGGCGGGGTTGGTTTCTGAGGAATCTGCCTGTGGATCCCCCACCAGACCTCCAGCGAACCCGGATTGGAGTGCCGTAAGTTAGGGAGGCACCCATCCAAGCGAGAGGGAGTGGGAGAGGAGAAAAGGAGATTATATGGAGATAGAGAGAGAGATCTCTGAGTCCCAGGAAGGCTGAAGGTGCAGCAAAGTCTTTGAACTGACCTTTGTGGCTCAGGCAGGCTGGTCCAGTGGCGGAGGCCGAAGGAGGCGGCAGGACAGTTTTCTTGGAGGCTTTTTTCTCCTTCATCCAGGGGTATTCCGGAGGCTGGAGGGCGCCGGCTGGCACTGGGCTGCCGCTGCTGGCATTGGGGCTGTGCTTGGGGCGGCTGCTGCTGCTGTGGCGAGGGTGGCTGCCTGGGTTCAGGCTGGGGATGGTCTGCTCAAAAGGAGGAGGAATCAGTGTCGAGTGTGAAAGCGTCGAGTTCTTGATTGATGAACTTTGAAATGTATCACCGACAGGGGGAAAAGATGTCAGGCACTCAGCGAGCGATGGCTGACTATTGATAAAACCAATCTCTCGCTCAAATTCGAAATTCATGGCCTTCAACTCGCAGCCCCCTTGGAGAAAAAGTTCCCTCTTATTTAGCGCTTCTGGGAGGGGGAGGGGGGAGCAAGGCCCAGGAAAAGGGGGGGGAGGGGAAAAAAACCGAGAGAGAGGGAGAGAGAGAAAGGAAGAGGGAGAGAGAGAGAAAAGGGAAAAAAATATCATAGAAGATCGCTGGTGGGGTGTTTTTTTTCTAATTCACTGATTACAGCCGTATGGGGACCGTGCTACTATTAAACTATTGAATTCATGGAGACAAGGTTGAAATTGGACCGAATTGGCTGTCACATGATTGCCTCTGCCCAATGACAATTTGGGCTTTAATCAAAAGAAGCCACTGTCTGTTTGATTGATCCAAAAAAGTCGGGAAGGAACGCCTCATTGGGGGCCAGCAAGGCATTATTTATACTTTTTAAAAGGGGGGAAAGGGTATCTCCGCCGCGCGCTCTCTTGCTCGCTCTCCCCCTTTTGCCTCCTAATCTGAAATGATATCTGAGGGGGAGAGAGAGAGAGAGAGGGTGTGTGTGTGTGTGTGTGTGTGTGTGTGTGTGTGTTTGCCTGGGTGGGTTGTCTGAGCTGCTGCTGCTGCTGTTGCTGCTGCCTCTGATGCTTAGCTTGGCCGGGGAGGCTCCTTTGCCCCGCTTGCCTCCCCTCCGCACACTCCCCCTTCTCATTGTTTGGGACTGTCAAGCAAGCGCCTTGCACCTCGCAAATCACGGGCGCACCTCTATCGGACGCCCTGAGTCATTAACGAAGTCATCCATTAATCTCCAAAGTTGTGACACCGCGGGCCCCCAACATCTCCACCGCAGCACAAAAAGTTCCACCCGGCCAGGGGATGCCAAGGAAGGGAGTCTTTGCTTATATTTGATTTGGGTTTGTTTCCCCCCCCTCCCCCCGCCCCCCCATCTCCAACAAAACCCGGACCCAACTCCGTGCTGAGGACTAACCACTTCCTTAAGAAAAAATTAAAGGACGGCAAGGTTGGGGTTTCCTCCCCCTCGATCACGACCTGGCATCCTTTCCCCCCGCAATTCTCTCCCCGTTTCAGCTGAGGGTACAGTATGGAGAACAATTGGCCGCCGGTCCCTGCCTCCATCCATTGTGTCGAAGGAATTTCTCCAGCAGCTTCGCTCCTAGGGGAAGAGTAAGAGCACGCAGGCTGGTGGGTCGCTACTTTCTCCCCGCAGTTGTCTTGACAGAAGCGGACGATTCAGAGGAGATACAGATTTCCATTAGACCCTGGGACTGTAAACACAGGTTCCGATCAAAAGAGGAAAGAAAAGCGGGGAGGGTGTCACAAAACAACATCCAGAGCATTCACACAAACGACACTGGGATCAGCTGACGCATTTTCTTTCCGTAGCCCCAATAAAATGGGGTCCGGCGAGTATTTCCCCCCCTCTCGATTCCAGTGAAATATGTCAAAAGTCAATGTCAGGGATTTAAAAAAAACGAAACAAAACCACAATAAGGCTGCAGATTAAACCAAAGAGCTCTAAGGACTGTGGAACTGACTATCCGTTTCTGCCCTTACCATCTTGTTTTGGAGCGCACGGTTTATTCGATTTGCTCATTCATTCCGCGATGCCGATGGTTTGGACAGGATAGCTCTTCAATCGCCTCAATTACTATTATTATTATCATTTTTTTATAAAAAAAAAAAGGTAAATGAGGGGAGGGGTGGACAGAGCTGGAGGAGAGAAGAAGATCCAGAAGGACACGGTGGGAACGAGGCGAAGGTTTCCTCTTCTTCAAAGCAAACCAGGAAAAAGGCCGCGCATCCTCCGGTTTTTTTTGGAAGAGGGCTTTCTGCAAGGCGAGAGGGGTGGGATGGAAGAGCTCTCTTTCTATATTTATACATTCCAGTGAAGCCCGAAAGTGCTCCATCCGCTACCTCGAGTCCTTGTTAGATTTCAGAGCAGAATCCTGAGCAGAGCTTGGAAGCGCTTAAAACAATAAACTGACCATTACATCTTCAGGTGGAGTGAAGCTAAGCAAAAAAATAAAGAGAGAGAGAATGTTTTTAAAGGTGATTTTTTTTAAGCAAAAAAGCAGCAAAACCCCCTTTTAATTTCAAGCAAATAAACTCCCACAATATGGATCAGGGGCTGAGGAAGGGTGGGGGAGGGGCCGAGATATTGCAATAATTTGTTCACATTTTTAAAAAAAAATGTAGATTGGGGTTGCTATTTAATGCATCTTTGACAGGAAAGGAAGGAAGGAGGGAGGGGAGGGAGGGAGGATGGAAAAGGGTGCCTTACAAATATACATGCTGTTGGAAGATGTAGGCTGGGTTTCTTTCCTCTCTCTCTCTCTCTCTCTCTCTTTTTAATTTTCTTGCTTTTACTCCAAACAAAGATCCGCTGAAGCCTGCGCACGATCAATCTTCCCGGGCCAAACGCTTTGACAGCTTCTGGCCTTTAAGAACACATTTGAAGCTTCTTGCTCTTTCCCAGATCAAATGTGGCTGAGAAAAGAAGGGGGGAAAGAGAGAGAGAGCAAGAAACGCGAATAAACAAGGAAAAAGAGGACGGCGAGGCTGATTCTGCTCCACAAATGGATTTTATTTTCCTGTATTAAGGGTGGGGATCTTGCTCTTTTTCGCATTACCCTGAAAGACAGCTCCGATCCTGGGGTTTTGTTTTTTTGTTTTTTAAATCTTCCCCCCCACCTCCTACAGAATATAGGTGCTAGAAGTGAAATGGGTGGGAAGGTTTGTTCGAGGACCCGCTAGGAGGAAAGGCGAACGTGGGAGAAGGCTGGGGCAGTTGGGTCCAGGAAGGCTTTGTGAGTCAAATCGGCGTGGGAGGGTTAGGGCCAGCATTTTGGGGTGGGAAGCCTAATAGAAAAAACACCTGGAACAAAGAGGCTGGCCAACAAAAAAACCCCATGTCCTCCACTCAAAACCCTCTGCAAAACCAAAACAACAACAACAGCAAAATTTATGTTTCTCTAAATGAAATCCGAACAGTATGTGATACAGTCGAGGGAGTGCAGGGAGAAAATTTAGGTGACCCCTTTCCTGTAAAAAAAAAAAAAATTCACGAGGAGAAAATATATGCTTTTTGACTTCCCCTTCCCAGAAAATTGTCTTAAAAGGTTGGTTTTCAATACTCAAACAGTCAGCTATTCGCCACTGATATAAGGCATCATCTCTCAAATTAATTTTGAACAGGAGAATATCCACCACGATCCATTTTCGCTTCATCTTCCTCCAAATGCTGCATTCCGGAGCTCCAATTTGGGAGTTTTCCCCCCCATTATAAGACTCTTTAAAAACAGATTAATGAGTTTTAAAAGGCTGGGTGCAGCATTTCTGCAGTCTGGAGCGCGTCGCTGTAAGTATATATGGGACTTGCCTAACTCAAGCTATAATAAGGTTTGTATGGATGGCAAAATAATAATACAGAGTTACGTTTCTTTGCATTGTAGTTAGCTACGCCTTGTGTTTATTTTTTTATATTGGGGGTAGCAATGTTATTGGGACAAGAAATCAGGAAGATTCTTAAGACTGTGAAAAAGAGAAGAGATGAATAATATTTCTACCAAGGTGACCAACATGGCGACAATCTCCTTCAGATTGAAATAACAGATGCTGAGTGTAGAATAGTTTCCCTCTAAATGCACTATTGTGTATACCGGTGTTCTTAGAATCCCAAACCCAATTGCTACAACAAATAAGCCCCACCGCTTTAAATTATCTGTTTACTGTTTGGATTTATTATAACTCGTTTATTAGCGCAGATCCATGCATGACGGTCTTCGAGACCAATTTGCTATGGATATATCAAAAGGTATTTCGGAAAGAAAGGATTTCATTTATTTTATTTCCCCTCCCCCTCCCCCAATAGAAGATTTACATTCGATTGCCTCACCTCGCCCACCCAATCTAGAAAAGATGTGGGTGGGGGTGCAGGATGGGAAAGGACGCTCGATTAACAAGTCGTGCGAAGATTATTAAAGCCCTTCAATTTCTAAGACCGCAGATGAGCAGCTCAGTACGTGGAGAAGACCATAAGGAACAAACTCTCTCTTTCAACCCCGGGGATGGGCCAGATCGCTTGGCAAACAGGCCTGATTTATTATTGCTGAATCTGTCCCTTCATTATTAGGGTGATGAATTGTATTTTGCCTGTAAACAAATGTGCTTTTGAATTCGTGCCATATCAAACATGAGTCTAACTACATGAGTCTTCGTTTTTTTAGCCTTAAGTTTATTTAATTTCGCCTCTTTTTCTTCTCTCCAAATCCCCACCCCTTCCTTTCCTTTTTAAAAAAAAATATTTCCCCCATCATTCAGCATAAACAGTCGCTGAATTGTCCGTTTTGGTTCCCGAGAGGAGCTTTTAAGTGTGGGAGTAGCGAGCTGCCGATCGGCTCAAAGGTCCCCAGTGCGGAGGCGAGGAGAGCCTTTTCTCCCATTAGGAACGGCTGGCTTCCTCCAGCAGAGAGTGGACCCAATATGGCGAGAGGGAGAACAGCCTGCAAGCGGGACCCAGCTCATCCTGCGGCCTCAGGAGAAGATTCCCTTCTGCAGAGGCGACGCAGCCACCTGAGCTTGATTTACAGCATATCGCTCCAGACATGAGGGACACAGTTTCTCTTCCCCACCTCCACCCCTTCCTCCGCTTCCCTTCGACCACAATGAATGCAACAAAAAACGAGCAAGCTGCCACAGCTACCTATGGGCTGCGTTTATGAAAAACGTCTGGAGAACTGCAGTCCTCAAGCTATGGTCGGAAAGGGCGGATCTTTTTCCATCTTGGATATTTTCAATGCTCCATTTCTCCCTACTGTTGTTGTTTTTTGAGGAGTGGGGAGACAAAAATGTGTAAGGCTTCTAAGCCTTGAAAGCTCAGAGAAACAGAGAAGACCTGAAGGTTGGATATCGGAGATTTATGTATTTAAAAGCTCCAAGGGCGTCAGTCCTTGTTCTCTTTCTCTCTCGCTTTTTTCCCCCTTTCTAAAATCAAATGATCATATCTTAAGTCTGTATTATTCAGAATAAAAACTTTATTTTTTTTTCCAGAATGTGAGCAGCAAGGAATGTATAACTTTCAAAACAAAATCTAGCTTTGTGTTGTTCTCGTTCAGGTTTACACATTTCCCTTTAGTTCGATGTTAACAGGCACCCGTTCCTGTTCCTGTGGTGGCCTGCTGTTTATTTTTCAGATTTTATTGCATTTTTTTTTCCTTCTTCTTTTTAAATAAAGGAGTTTAAGTTCCCCCTTCCAAATGATATTTCCTATGTATGTCATTTAACATACAGCCAGGTAAATATCTCCTGAATATTCAGGGTACAGAAGTTTATTTTTTTTAATATATTTATATATATAAATATGAACAGATGGGGATAAATAAAAAAATTTAAACACTTAGATTATTCAAAGTTTGCAAAAAAATATAAATAAATCTGAAAGTTCACCAGCATACACACGTTGAAAGACGTACACGTATTAATAAGTTCGCTCAGGGAGCCCCTGTTCAAGCGCCTTTTTATTTCTTTCTCGCTATTTAAAAGAAGTGCAATTAAAATAAAAATGCTTCCCCGGTTGGGATCGATTATGTACGAACAAATTCACATTTAAGAACCATCTGTATAGAAAATTTGTTCATATACCCTGTTTTGATAAAAGTGTTGAAGTTAAGAGTAGAAAGCCTATGTATACTCTCAAAGGGAGAACACAAGGCAAAGAGTTCAAGGAGATAAATATCCACTATTGAAACTAGGGAGCAATTCAAGCAACAGATATTGCTACGTCACATAAACTAGAAAATGCTTCTTCTTTTTTTAACCAAAAGAAAAGAAAACAGAAGCAAAACAGAAAGGGCAGGGGGAGGAGTTTAAAGTATTTTTCTTTTCTTTTCCTTCTTTTTCCCTTTTTCTTTTTTTTTAAAAAAGGCTGGGGGACTTTTATGATCCACTAAGTAACTGATGGTATATTACAGATGGGTCAGTTTGGGCGCTTCCTGAATTCTTCCCTGAGAAGGATGGTGAGAAGTAAGGTCTGTATATGTTGGGTGTGGGTCGCACGGTCCATGGTGATGATTGTTGCCCATTGGCCCACTGTAGTCCATGTTGGCAGAGGAAGGATGGGGGAGGTGAGTCAGACCAAAGATGGAAGGCCCAGAATTTGCCATGGTGTCCACATAATTGCCCCCAACATAGACGGGGCTTCCCTGTATATGTGGATTGCCATAGCCATTCCCTTGAAGAGGATGAGGGTCATATTCAGGAGTCACTGCTGCAGTTCCGGTATATCTCTTTTGTGGAGGTGGGCAGTTATTGAGAGGAGCCGGATATGACGTAGGGATGCCATAGGCGTTCTGATGAGGCTTGCTGAAGGATGGCGGTGACTGGGGTTCATATGGAACACTGTTTACTAGGGAATGCATAGAGTTCAGGTATCCTCCAGCAGCCGGAGGGACAGGACTTCTGCTGGGGGACTGTCCTCCTGAAGAGGTCATCATGCCTTTGCCCTTCTGATCCTTTTTGTATTTCATCCTGCGGTTTTGGAACCATATTTTGATCTGTCTTTCTGTGAGGTTGAGCAAGTTAGCCATCTCTACCCTTCTTGGCCTGCAAAGGTATCTATTGAAGTGAAACTCCTTTTCCAGTTCTACCAGCTGAGCACTTGTGTAAGCCGTTCGGGCTCTTTTAGAGGAAGCTTGCCCTGGGGGGCTTTTATCACCAGCACAACTCTCACCTATGCAAATCACACAAAGAACAAAGTGAGTATGGGGGCACCTGAACACACAACAACCAGTAATCATCAATCAGCCTTGCCTGAGCTAGTACATTGCAGGGCCTAGTGCAGGGGTCAGCAACCTTTTTCAGCCGTGGGCCTGTCCACCATCTCTCAGACCATGTGGTGGGCCAGACTATGTTTTGAAAAAAAATTATGAACGAATTCCTATGCCCCACAAATAACCCAGAGATGCATTTTAAATAAAAGGACACCTTCTACTCATGTAAAAACACCCTGATTCCCCAACCGTCCGCAGGCCGGATTGAGAAGGTTGCCTACCCCTGGCCTAGTGGTAGCATTGTCTCCTCCACACATGAGGTTGTCTGCTGTGACCAAAGATATGCTCAAGTGACAGTCATTTACTGCACCAATATATGCAAATTGCCTGTATCTCTGTAGGATCAGAGATGCGGTCTTTGAAAACCACTAGAAATGCGTCTGACCAGAAACCATGCTTTCATGGGAAAGATAAACACCATGGCAAATAAAGGTATGGATTTTGGGGTTACATGTTGTCAGCTCCCAAACCGCTAAAACAAAAGTTGTTTGCTATATGAATTGGATTACTCCCAAGTAATTGAATGAAAGTCCAATTGAAGTGGTAGGTTGAATTATTTCTTTCATATGGAACTTTAGAGAAGAGAAAACTTGACTCTTTTAGAATCAACCGCAAAAGTCCCATTGACTTTGGTGGGGTCAGGATAATGCGGCTGACATTCAGAGAGGTCCAGAGAACTTCAAAAGGTATATTCCATTAAGTATAACAAGATAGGTATCTATGTCAATACGCCGAGAATCAGAATACAAAAAGCCAAAGACAAACATCCATACTCCATCCACTTCCTTCCCCAAATATAAAACCAGCCTGGCTGCCAGCTCCACACACCAGTGAAGAATTACTTGGCTTAAAGCCAGCTTGGACACACTCAAGTGAATGGAATGGATAGGAACACAGGGCCAGCTCTGTGACTGGGAAGGACAAAGGGGCCTGCTGTAGGCAGTGATTTTAGGGTACCATTAAAGGGCAGCAAAATGGTTAATTGTTCAATTCATTGTGCTGGTTTTTTACCACCATGGTGGGGTGGGAGTGGGGACACTTGGACATTTTCCAAAACGTATTCAGCCTTCGCTGAGTGCACAGTCCAAATAAGTGAAATATTTCTGAAGTCACATCAAACTCCATGAGATTTTGGCTTTAATCCTATACCTTCTTACCCAGGAAAAGTCCCCATTGAACTCAGTGGGATTCCTCCTAGGTAGATAGATATAGGAATACACTGTTAAGCAGAGTTCCTAAGCCCCACAGAATTCCAGGAATTTGCTTCCAAGTTTAGTATCAAGCCTACATTACATTCAGTTCTGTGGGACTGTCCTTCCAACAGTTGCACCTAGTGAGGTATGTCTGCAGTCCTCTGCATATTTACTAATAAGCAAGGCCTATTAAACTGAGAAGGGTTTACTTCCAGGTTGACATGTTTAGAATTAGGCTGCCACCCTTAGTACTTTGACTGCCCGGGGTTTATGGATCAGAGCCAGGGTCCTAGATGATATAATATGCATGTAGATAAATATACAGTTTAAACCACAGTACATATCAAATAATCAGGCTTGTCAGTGTTGATACACCACTGTAACAATATTAGAAATGCATCAAAGAAAACATTTGCAAAAATTTTAGAATCTATTTTCACAGCACAAGATAAACTGAGGAAGTAAGTGGTAAACAGGAGCCAAATGCCTGGGGAGACTGACGCTAATACTTTTCTCATCGATTTGGGTTTACTTATGTAATAGCACTGTTGATAAACACTATAATCCACCCATAATGTATTTATGGACCTGCCTGCAAAGTGCTAAAGAAACCTAAGCTTTGTTTACCGTGCTTGTAAGGTTGCCAGTCTGTGCGCTAAAATCAAAAGAGGTTATGAATATCAAACAAAGCATTGATCTTGACTGCAGATAATGATGAGCTATTTTATTCTCATTACACTTCAGCAGGGATAGGTCACTGTCTTGTGACTGTAGCACTGTGCCAAAAAAGAAAAGAGAGAGAGAGAGAGAGAGAGAGAGAGAGAGAGAGAGAGGCACACAGGTCTTGCCACTGGTTGAAGATAGGCCTGGACCTTTGTATCTGGACATGATTTAATAGAAGCAGAAAGAAGGAGGGGGCGGGTTGTCTATGGAATGCTGAGGACTCCGAGGTGCCTGTTACAGTCATCTCAAAGTCTGCAAAGAGAAGAGCTTGGAAGCTAAGCAACTTCACATTCTTTTGCAAGAGTTTAACAGAGGTCATGCAAAGCAACCAAACTTCAGGCGTCCTCCTCTTTCTGGAGATCAGCCTCTTTGGATGTGTGTGTGTGCGTGCACACACACACACACGCACATGCACACACACACACACACACACACACACCATTACCTAAATATGTGCAAATGTAGCTGTATGTATGTATGCATTTGCATATCTATCTTTTGCTGTGTGTATGTGTAATAGATATAGATATAGATTAGATATAGATATAGATATAGATATAGATATAGATATAGATATAGATATAGATATAGATATAGATATAGATATAGATATAGATATAGATATAGATATAGATATAGATATAGATGATATAGATGATATAGATATTATAGATATAGATATAGATATAGATATAGATATAGATATAGATATAGATATAGATATAGATATAGATATAGATATAGATATAGATATAGATATCTCTGTGTGTAGCTATAGATAAGGCAATTTTTCTGATCTCAAGCCATTGTGTGTGTTTCCAATTTCCAAGTGAAATAGCTGGGGAGTGGGGAATCTAAACCATTCCTGCCAGACTAATGAAACACCTAGAAGTCAAGGATCTGAATAACTTCTGCTTAACGGCTTGGTGGATGGGGCTGCCTGTAAGTACATCCGCTCGGTTAATCTCTACTAGCCCTCCTCCTTTTGCCATACCTGAACTGGAGCCGCTGTTTTTCTGCTTGGTGTTTTGTCGAGACTCTTTCATCCAGGGGAATATTTGCTTGGACATGGTGGGCGAGTTCAAGATGGAGCTCTTGGTGGCGCTAGGCGGGGCGGAATTAGTGGTGGCATTCTGAGGTGGTGACACAGAGGGGGGTGGAGGTGGTGGTGCTTGCTGGGGGGCTGGAGGCTGCTGCTGAGGCTGCTCTGAAAGGACTGGGGGCTGGAGAGACTGGCTGGTGATGGTCCTCATACAACTCTCATTGATTTCATTGGCCTTGTGGTGGGACACGGTGGTGCTGCCGCCGCCGCCGCCTCCGGGGGACTGTAAAGAGCAGGCCGGTCGATGGTACTCCGTTTCCACCAGCGAGGAAGAAGGAGGCGGAGGAGGATATTGCTGCTGACTAGCATTGTAAGCGAAACCATTTGCTCCTTGGTAAGGATAGCCGCCATAGATCGCAGAGCTGTCGTAGTAGGTCGCTTTTTGCATTTCGTTGTTTCCCAATATTTATTTCACAAACTGACAGGGTCTTGACACCCTTAAAGAATAACATTGGCACCCCTCTGTCACGTGACGTTTTTCCTCCAATGGCCCGTCCTGGTAGACCTAGGGTGTAGGGAAAGCGCAGGAGAGTGAAGAAATAGTACAAATCCATCTTACTTTCAATAGCTAAGTGACATGAAAGCCATAACAGAAAAAGTGGTCAGCAATATTTAGCAGCATGACTTGGCCTGGAGGGCGAAGAGAATTTCGATAGTGGCTGGGATTTACTAGGCAGCCGGTACTGTGTGCTTTACTGCTCCGGGAGAGTGTAGTTTTCTAGGATTTTCATATCTATATTTGTGTGTGTGTGTATACACACAGACACACACACACACACAGAGAGAGAGAGAGAGAGAGAGAGAGAGAGAGAGATGAAAATCTACACACACGCACCCCACCCTTACTCTAAGAACCAATTTATCAATTCTCAGGAAAGGGACTTCGTAGGTTATTTAAAGGGAGAGTCTCTAGATAAGAACGACCAGAGTAAACTTGTGGTCACCGTGGGAAAGTGATATTTTCTCCCCGCCCCACCCCCAAAATAATGAGCAAATCCGTAGCTCTTTCCTCTTTAGACGATTTTTTTTGCTCCCCCCTCCTTTTTTATTATTAAGCAAACATCATTTTGAATTGCATTTTTTTTAAAAAAGCAAACAAGAAAAGGGAAAGCTAGAAGACCCATAAATAACTGTATCGCATTCGCCGTGAAGGGCTACTCAACGTTCTGGCACTCGAGGGATTCGAACACATGAACTGTTTGCTAGGAAACGTTTGACAAATGCAACCCATAATGGCCCTCGTGTGATGAAACAGCACAGCGACGAGGGAAACCCTTCTCCTTCGCAGTTTAATAACCAGCCAACTTCCTGCGCATAAATTAGCTTTAACTGCTGCGCCTTTAGACAGAGACACAAATCTGGCCTCCAGGATCAAACAGCCTCAACATGTAACCAAACATAATAATCCGAGGCGGCCTTTCAGCTAGACCTGCTTTTGTGGGACGTTTCCTTCGCACCCTCGGGCCTATACTGTATATTATTTCTGTCCATTGCGTTCTGCGGGAACAGCTAATAACTATTTCGGGGGTATATTAGGCACATACGAACTTTTAAAATATTATCATTCAGTATCTTCACTTCCCCCTCCCCCAAACCCCTTCATGTAATATACCCAAATTCTACCTGCTCAAACATGATGGATTGGGGGAAAGACACACACCAGGAACCTGAAAAACCAGCGTTCATCTCCATGACCACGGATTGAACTTTCCTACCAACTTAACGATAATAGGCTCTGTCTTTGGAACTGCTATGTAATTTGATGTATGAGGGTCATTTGGCTGGGAAAAGGAGAATGGACACACAAAACCGCAGAAGGCTCCTACAACCCAGGCGAATCTTTTTCTGTTCACTCCACAATGTTTACCTGCATGAGTACAACCGAGGTTAGAGATGGGCTTCCATTCCCAGGAATTTTATCTGCCATCTAAGAACTTTTTTTTTTTTTTTTTTTTACAGGCCGGCCAAATCACGATATCAAAACCCATCTATCCGCACCTTCATAGTTTCCCTATCCCCATCTTCTTACAAAACACCCTCGGTTCCCTCTTCTCCGCCAAGATGGTCTTGTGCCAAGGCTTATATTCTTGAAGAAAACATTACACAGCACCCTAGGCACCCACTCAAATTCATTACATGTGTTAGCATTTCAGTCCACACTCGTTTCCTTAGAAAACAAGGCACATTGTAGAGACAAACTAATTTAATAAACCCCTTACAGATGGCAGCTGCCTTTTGATTCTTATTATTATTTAAACAGTAATCAAGTCCTTTCTTAACCCGGCGGTTAAGAGCTAAAAATGTAGGCAATTAACTTTCTTTGGCTGCAGTTTAGAAACTGTAGCCCCGGAACACAATCCAGCCATAAACCGATTTCCTCCAGTTTGAGAGTGAACCGACTTAAACCTAAAATACCTAACAAACAAAAACAAAAAACCTTGATTGTAGATCCTACTGTTGCTATCTGTCTTCTAATCATTCTGCTAATTTCCGGGCTTCCTTTGCAGAGGCCTGTTATCTTCTGTGAACCACAAATTAGGTGGTGGGGTCTGTTATGATCGTGGTTCCCGTTTGATCAAATTCATAATATTTCCACGCTGTCCCAGGCGTTTAAGTTTTGTTCTTGTAAGCTTTGGCAGAGAGGCGAGAACCAGCTCAGGTGCAGGATGATGCCAAAGAGAGTGTGAAGTGAGAGGAATAAGGCAATTCTCATCCTTAAAGTCAGCAGCCCACTCCGAGCAAAGGTATACCTAAGTATTCTCAAACAATGAAAGGAGGGGGTGCTAATAAACAACTCCGGTTGAAATCATGGGCAAAACTTCCACGAAAGGACGTGGCTCTGGATCACATCTTATATTGTATTATCAATTCAAAGTAAAATGCACTCTTCATATCATTTGCCTATTGCTGATGATGATGCACAGATGTTAGACAAAAGGAAACTGGCGGGGAGGAACAGGTTACAAGCAAAATTAGGCCGCGCAGAAGTTTGTCACGCAACCCAGTGACTTGGCCAGCAGACTTCATAAAAACTTGATTGCTTATCGTGGGATCATACGCAGCCCAGTCTTACATAAGCTTACTCCAAAGTAAGTTCCATGGAGTTGCATGGAGTTTACTCTCGCTGCCTTATAGGGCGATCTCATGTCTATTTAACCGGGAAGTAAGTCCCACTCTATTCGGTTGGACTCCCTTCCCAGGAAGAAATGTGCGCAGGATTGTACTATCTCAGGATCCAAAAGTGTCCCAAGGGGTGAGCAAGAAGACTAGACCGACCCTTGCAAATAAAATATCCTCATCAATTAGGACTTTCCGAGCTCCTTAGAAACACTAGAAAGCTTTGGTGGAAACTTTTGCTTGGTTAGGGAAGTCTCCCTATTGCTTCTCCCACCCCACACTCAGTTGTTGTTTTTTTAAAAAAACAACAACAAAAAACCCTCCTCCCTTCCACGCCTCGATCCACAGCTCAGAAAAAGGCGGGTTGCCTGGACATGAGCCGATACAGTCCTGGTTGGAAAACAGGGAGACTGAACTGGCCTAAAAGTTTCAATCCTCCTCAACTGGCTCGTGGAGCGAGCTGCGGCGACCAATCTCGAGCTGTTTCTTTCTCGCGCTCCCGTCTTTTCCCTTCACCCTACTCAATCCAGGCGGGCACCCCCCTCTCACCCACCTTCCCTTCGCCCCAAGATTTCCTGCCAGATAAAGGGAAAGTGGAGGGGAGGGGGTGGGCAAGTGGCCTGAACTCGAAGCACCAGGGTCTATCCGTCACTGCCTGGAAGGAAGCTCCAGCCTGTGAACTCTTCTTGAACCGAGATTTAAGTCTCTGGTCATAAATCACCAGGACATAAACTCCGCCATTCACCACTGATAGCAGCGTATTTGTGGCCTGCTTACCTTAACTTCTGACGACTGAGGCGGAAGCCCGCATTTTGCTCTTTGGAGGCTCGACGACAGTCGCTCCCCGCCAGCCCTGGGAGCACGACTCTTCTCCTCAATCCACTGCCCCCCCCCACTCCACCTCGTGATTCCCCCTCCCCAAGCAAGTCCCCTCAGCTTCTCCGGGATGGGTCCCAGCTCAACTCATCTCCACCAGGACGAGCCCACGAGTACAGATGGGAGCAGCCCTGCCTTGATCAGGAAGAGGGCACGCGCGCAAGGGGATCTTTCTCCAGCTCGCCTCTGACGGAGAGCCACCCGCCCCTCCTCGCCCCGCGCGAGCCTTTACTTCGCTCCAGCCCCTACCTCCACCTCCCCACGCTCCTCGGGGCCTGGCCGCGATCAAGAGCCTCCCCAGGCTACGGGAGCCCGGCTTCTCCCACCTTGACCAGATTTTCTACAGGAAAAAAAAAAGCAGCAGGGATGTTTCTTCTGAAATCTTTGTGCGCCCAAGGGGGCGTTTGTTTGAAGGGGGGGTAAGGCAGCTGCCTCGGGAAGTCCAGGGCAGGCAGGCGAGCAGGCGAGCAGAGTGGGGGGTGGGGAGCGGGAAGGGAGGGAGGGCGAAGAAAGAGGGAGGGAGGGAGGGAAGCGCCGGGGCGGCACTGAAGGCCAGGGAAATTATGCAAATGAAGACAAAGGATGCTCACAAAGGGGTCACCCTCCCTAGACCGGATTGTTGATATATATGTGCGCGCGCGCGTATTTCCACGTTATATGAAGGTGCTTATGGTAGATATGGACTCTTTTGGACGTGCAGAAGGGGTCGAAACCTGGAACTCCTGGAAGGCTCGGGTGCTCCCCATTGTAATAAACCAGGAGCCCTCTGATCTGTCTACCACCCAGGCCAATCTAGACAGCGTTTCAAAGGAACGATTAAAGTAATGACATTTCGGGATGATGAACGGGCGCGCTCACCCGAGATAGGCAACCGCAGCCAGATGCCCATGTAAGGACGCATCTACACACACACATGCCCTTCCCCTAGGCTTACATTAACGCGCGCAACTAGATGCGGGATACCCACGCGACCGTGGTACGCAAACAAGCTGCAAAGATTCAACACCGAGAGGCGATTTCTTTTTTGCCACTGAATCCCGCGCAAATGGGATGTCACTCCCATAAAGACTCCGTTCCCAGTTAGAACCGAATTGCTGGCATGTTTGTCTCTGTTCAGATCAATGGAACTGAGACAGGCAAACCTACTCCTAAAGGGTGCTTAGGTGAAAGCCGATCGAATTGAAATCGACGGGGTTTGCTGGCGAGCAAACATCGTTAGGATCGAATGGGGAAGCTGCGCATCCTTCCGCGGCAGAAACAAATAGGACTCGGGTTCTAAATAATTTGGAGGGGCTCCTAGACTTTCTGAAGCCTAGGTGTGCGCGGAGGACCTCTGTAAATGCGTTCAGAGAGGCTAGCATGAAAGTCTTTTCATCCATAAAGACACACCTCTCCGTGTGTATTTATAAAAATACGCACACGGACATATGTAATGTTGTGGTTGCATGCTGATGGGCGTGGATGTTTGGTTCTGTGAACTTCAGTTCTCTTCCGCCGCCCCCCTCCTAGTCTTTGTCCTAGTCTCCCTTCTCCTAACCATTTCTTTATTCCCTTCCAACCACCAAACCAAATGTCGCGAGGTTTAGCCAGCAGAATGCTTCTGGGTTCCAAAAACAAAACAAAAAACAAAACCAAGCTGGACCTACGGAGAGCATCAAGGCTCTTCTAAGGCAAAACAAAGGAGCCGCTCGGCGCTTCAGACCTTCCGCGGTGCACTCGGATAAAGCCTAGGTGTGAATCTGACATGCCTTCGATAAAACCCAAGGTGCGAGAAATACAAAGGGCTCCCTTTAAACCGCAATGTCACCTTAAAGCAGAAACAAAGCAAAAGGAGGGGAAGAAAGAGGATATTTAAACACATGCACACACAAGGACTGTAAGGCCAGGGTAGCCTCTTACGCATACCAATGGTTTTTGTCATTTATGGCTAGGCAAGATTTATGACTCCGTGCGCCCAAGCTGTAAACAGAGCTTCACAACAGAAAACACTTGCTCCTCGTAGCAGATCGCGGCGGCTCCCAACTTGAAAGGGGAAAGCTGAGCGGCGTAGGAGGGGGCCCCCCAAAAATTCACTGGTAGGCAGTTTTTTGCTACAAACAACCCCTTGAAAGTTGCGCTGGAAGAGAAAACGCCTCTTTTGGTCAATAATCAACCTCGTACTTTTCTTCTGAAAGCTGCTGATGCTACACTTTTCCTTTTTTTTTTTTTAAAGCCACCAAAAAAAAAGAGGAAGATGCCGGCTAAGAAACTGGGGGAGGATTTGTGTGGGGAGCAAGGCGGGTGGCAGAGAGAGAAACCCTCTCCGGAACAAATTACAGAAGACGGTCCGGGTATCCACCGCGCGCGCACCCCACTTGCCACAAAGGCAGTCTTGGGATTCCCAGCAGCGATGGCGAGGTGGGAGCGCTCTGTCACACTTCGGAATTACTTTAGGATAATTTTGTGGCGAGCAATGTTCTGATGCAGAGATAACATATTTCACCTTAGAGGTAAATCAGATAAAGGATCTGTGGTTGGAAGCGGGGGTGGATTTCTAAGCCCTGAATATTTAAATTAAACAGGCTATTTAATTTAATAAGTGAAATTACCCCCCACCCCGAATTCTGTTCTAGGCTTTGTATCTTTTCTCTATCCAACCTGATCATTTAAAAATAAATAAATCTTACTTTTACTTTATATAGCTGCAGTTGCTTAATACTCTCCCTTCTAAGAAGCCACGATGTTTGGATTTATGCCATTGGGAGTCAAGCGGCATAAATATGTTTCCAGTTAACTGGATTATACTGGGGAATAAATGAATATCTCAGGGTGCCCCTCCCTTCCCTGAAAATCCTTTCTGCAACCTGGGGGTGGGCTGCTCACCGGAAAAACAAACAAACCAACCAACAGATACTACACTACATTTTGAACGAGGAGCTAAAGTTTGTAAAGGAAGATTTTCTCTTCTCTGGGTAGAAAATCCAGGGGAGTTTCGTCGATCATTTCGGCAAATAGCCCAAAGATTTCGGAATGCGTTGTGAAAGAAAATATAAATATATCTATTTCCTGGGAAGAGAAAATTATTCAGAACTCCGGAATAACTGTATTGCAAGAAGGCACCGAGAAGAACTACTCAACTGATTTAATTGCAGGGAGAGAGGCTTGTTTGGTACAGAGTCTTGATAAAATGCAAATCTGAGACGCTTAATACGCCGAACCTCAGCTTGGTTACTTGGAAGTAAGTACCATTGGCTTTTTATGGCATTTGCTTCCCGGTAAGGGTGTTTAGGATCTCAATCCCAGAAGTGTATCGCTTCCAACCTTAGGGAGAAGAAGCCTCTTTGGTCTCTTATCACTGTTTATCTTATCAAACCCCATATAACCGCTATTGACACTTCGTTTTGTATTTACTCAGCATATATACTGAGGATTTTAACCGGAATCATTATTATTATTATTATTATTTACTTACTTACCAACACTTGTGCACAAAAGCCCTTTTTCATATCAGCTTCAGCACTCCTATTATTTATGACTGTTTTAACTGGGTCAAAATGCACCAAAACTAGGTCATAAATCATAAGAAACCGTGACAAAGTAATTGAGCCACAATTAAAACTTACATTTTATTTATTTATTTTCCCAAAGAGGTTTCGGCCTATTTGAAATCTAATTCCCCTCCCCCCTCCCCACAAAGAAAAAAAGTTCCCCCACCTCTTTCATATCTATCTGAAAGAGTGTATAGAGGTGCATATGTGTAAAGAGATTCCTGGACAATTTGGATCCGCTTACTTTTCATTTATTAATTTAGGATCTGGTCGGTGAACAGATCAGGGAAGGGGGGAAATATACAATATCCGCAAGACACATTCTAGAATTAAACAACCATCATGTTTTAGATAAGGGAGTTTTATTCATAATAGAAGAAGAAGAAGCAGCTTTTGCTCCTTAACCCCCAATTCTAAAATCTAACCCTGAATTGAATAATTGCAACTGGGCATTAAGAAGGGAGAGGGAGGAGGCGCAGCAGCGTGTAGGCGAGCGCTCTGCCCCTAGCCCACTGGCAACATAAATCAAAAGTCAGCACTCTGACCTTTAGCAATGCTGGGACTCAGTGGTGGATGTAATTTTATATAACATTTGTCCCCTTGTATAACACAAGCAGTGCTTTCATTCCCCCTCCCCCTTATTTGCGGTGCATCTCCCTCCATAAAACTGAATGAATAGCTGGTTAAGACTTGGTGAGAGGTAAAGGAAATCTAACTGCGAATGTAAAGCTTTTGGAGAGAAAAATAGGTTCAAGCGCCCTCTTTTCCTTTCCAGATCCTTGCTCAATCCAACCACAGCTCCCCCCCCTCCCCGCTCCAATATTCCCATTGATTATTATGGGGTATGGGTGGATGCTTTTATTCCATTCTCACATAGGGAGAAGACAGGGAAACAGCTTGAAAACTGAGCAGGGAGAGCAGGAAAACCGCCTGGTTTCTTTCTGCTGGAATGGTGAAGATCCCACCAGTCGCGCGTTCAGTGGGCCACCAGTCAACAAAATACCAGTAAGTGGCATAAATAAAATGGTAGCAGAATTGCATACTCATCGATCTGAAGGTCCAGAATGAGAGAGAGAGAGAGAGAGAGAGAGAGAGAGAGAGAGAGAGAGAGAGAAAGAAAGAAAGAAAGAAAGAAAGAAAGAAAGAAAGAAAGAAAGAAAGAAAGAAAGATGGCTCGGATCACGGTCGCGTGACGCTTCCCAAAACACACTTAAATCAGCATCAGGGGTATATAATAAACAGGACAACCAAAAGCCTTGACTCTGTCCTCTCCAGCTTCTGTTGAGCGATTTAAATAACAACGGCCACTAAAGCATCCAGACCACAACAAAAAGCCACAACAAAGCCCAGCCACAAGAACACGCAGAAATCCAAAACCTATGGGGGGGGGGGCAAATATTCTCTGATCTGTTTGTTGCAAAGCTCTCTCTCTCGCCCCCCTTCCACAAGCCCAGGGAAACAAAGGGGGAAACGAGGCTTGCCTGGTGTCCATATACACCCTTAAGCTTTTTCTCCTGACCTTTGCCTCGCCCAGCCATAAGTCACCCACGGTAAAGGAACAATCGGCGGAAATACCTTAAAATAAAATCCATCCTCTCTTTTTTTTTAAGCGAAGCATCGCGTCCTAACAGTCCGGCGATAACCTTTCCATAAGGACCGAGCGCCGTAGCCCAAGTGGAAGCTCTCTCTCCGAGGGTGAGCGGGTGGGTTGGTAGTTTGGGGGGGGGGAGGCGGCGGCGGCGGCGGCGCTGATGGTGGATAATAGAAAGCAGTTCTTGCTCTGAACAGAAACGGAAAAAACGTAATCACGGGCGAAGCCAGTCCGGGTCTCCACTCCAAATGCCACAATAATGCGCTGTATTATGTGCTCACGTGGTCATACGTCAACTTAAATCCTTTTATTTGAAATAGGGAATCACTGAAGGAACAAGGGTTGGAAGCGCAAGTCTCGTGTGTGTGTGTGTGTGTGTGTGTGTGTGTGTTTCTTTCTCCTCCTTTCTTTTCTGTTTCTTCTCTCACCCCTCCTTAAGCTTTAGCCAAGAAAGGGGGGGGCACAGATTATCTTTTATTTTTTTATCCCACTCCTCCCACGAATATTTTTCTATATACGTTTCAGACGGAAGATAGGAAGAATCAACAATTCCCCCCCCCCTCTCTCATGTGATTACCCATAACTTTTTGAGGCTAACCTACTGGCCTCGTTCTGAAGGAGAAACTCTGCGCTGACCCTTAGAGGAAAAAGGGCAGCTGGCTCCATCCGAGATGAACTTCTGCCAGTATTTCCATAAGGAAAAGCCCTTCAGTATTAAAGGGGGGGGGGTATCCGCCATCCCACGGGCTCCTCTGTACTTCTATTGAATGGAGCTTGCTGAACACCCACGTTACAGCAGAGCCGTTGTAGGAACCCCAAAGACCCGTAATTACCTGACAAAAGGCCCAAGGATCCTCTGGTATAGAGTTGGTGGGCTTCTATACTTGTTAACACCCTAGGAGGACGACGAGGAGGAGGAGGAAGGCGTCTGCTGGCTTTGTGGTGGATCTACATTTTGCAAACTCTGTTGCGACCTTCTCTTTCAACCTGCGCTTACGCATTTCCTATGCAAGTACTTGAGTGATGTACAAAATTATAGGGTTCTGGAACGATGAAATATTTAGCGCGGAATAATGATCTAACTGTCCGGAGAGGGAGGGTTTAAAAAAAAGAAAAGAAAAAGCAAGCAAGAATTGGGGGGGGGGGGAGAGATCTCACACAGGTCCCTGGAGTGAGCCTCAGAAATGAATTAATCTTTCATTTGTATGCAGATCTAAAAGTCTTTTTCTTTCTGTTCAGTTTCCACAAGCTACATAGTGCTCTAACAAAGTGACCATGTCTTACAAGGCAAACGTCGTTTCTACCTTAAATGCATTATGGGCCCACTTTGCCGATGGTGGTTCTGAATTTCTTGCCCGGTTTCCTATGTAACATCCCTCTCAGCTGTTCCTCCAACCAACTCTAAAGCAAGTTTCACTGTATTCTATTTCTTTCATCACTTGCATTAGGGCTCGGGGCGGGGAGAGAACCCCATTTACTATGTGTGAGCAGATGAAATGTATCTTCTGCCAGCCTTTTGATCAAATTATGAGCCGTCCTCTTCCTTTGACTGCAACTTAACTTTTAAGAGGCTGGTGGATTTAACCGCACTAGTAACCTTCATCTCGTTCCACAACCGTGTTAAGTGGAAATGTGGGGATTTCTGCGCTCACACAAAAAGCTCCCCTTGTCACCCAGAAGCTCTCTAGGCTCAGAGTTTTCATAAGCTCAGAGTTCTTCTGAAAGCAACTTTCTTTCTTCCTTCCCACTGAACTCAGTGGCAGAATGCCCAAATATATATTACTTCGAAGCTACCTTTATACATTTTCCTTCCCGGAACATAGCCTTTAATGGAACCAAATTACACCGCTTGATAGGACTAGAACCTGCAGAGCTTAGGCCACAAGCAACCTTAAAAAAGAAAGTGAGGGGAGTATTCAAGGGAAACTTGTAGAATAGTCATAGGCATGTCCATCACTAATAGTTCCACTGACAAATGCTAAACTTTAAACAGGGAGCACCCTTATCCAAGAGATGGATTCCTAGGCATTTAAACTAAAGTGCCTTCAGCGCAGTCAAAAGAGGCCTTCAGAAGTTCTTCAGCAACAATGCAGCCAAAATTAATGGATAATGGAGCACATGGGGGAGGTAGGCGCAGCAAATCTTCCTGAATCTCGAGTAAAACGTTATCGACTGCTTTGAGTCAGAAGCAGAAAGATGACTTTACCAAATAGAAACTACAAAGCCATAAATCATAACTCTGGGGTGCAGATTCAACTTACACGCCTTAACGCCATCTATGAGTACATCCTTTCCCCCTTTCCTTTCCTTATTTTTAAACAAGGGAAGGGCCCTTTGCTATGTAGGTCTGTATTAGTTTTAACGATCAAGTTAATGTGAAATCTGCCGTTGAACTATTAACTCCGGTGCGTATTGCATGGATAGTGAATATGTGGGGTGTGTTTTTTTTTCCTAAGGAAAAGTAACTTCTTGGTGATTTATGAGGAGCTAATTCTTCAGGCTGTGCTTTATAGGAGACAAGCTTGCTTCACTGGAGTCCTGGTAACTCTGCTTATTATTTCTCCTTTTCAATACAAAAACACCCACCAAAAAGCTGACCTGGAATTCATTTGCTTGGGTCGAACTTCAGAGATCTTGAATTTTGAGAAATACAAATGGGAATGGACAGGAAGGCAGCAGCCTCGCCACCCATTTCGCCTTCCTCGCGGAGGTTCTCCGTTGCCTTCATCTGTTACTTCGAGGACTGGGAAATCTGAACGCTTTGGGGAGAGCTAAAAACGCTACATTTCATTTTAGGGAACAGGGCTAGGCTGCCCCGCCTCTTTCTGTACACATAGCAGTGGAATGCATGCGGAAGAAAGAAGGCGCGGAGTAGACAGGAGGTCGAGATCCAAGACACAATTACTTGGAGGGAGAGCGGGAGAGCGCTGAAATCAATGGACGTCGTTTTTCAAATGATTGGTTAGCATCCAAGTGCAACTAAGCTGTAAAGTCTCTACGAATTTGAAAGCATATTTACTCAGAGGTAAGTCCTATTGATTTCAGTGGGACTTTCTGCCAAGTAAATATACTGAGCAGAGAATCCTCCGAAGAAAGTGGGACTTCCCTTCCGCTATCCATGCTTAGATTAAATAAAGCGATTTGTGCTTTTTGCTTTAGAGGAATTGAGTTTTGGGCTTAGTTTAAAGTTCCGTTCCGCAATACGCCTCATTTAAAACGAATGCTGATTATTAAGGTTAACCTTAAAATGTTGTGTACACGGAGAAGAAACCGAGTGAACTTCTCTGAACATTTTATGTCACGTTTATGTCTGAAAATGCAAAGCAAGGTAATCAGAACTAGGAAATGACGTTCTCATAGAGACTCTGTTATTATCAGAGCCTGGTGTGAGTTTTTATGTCACTAGGTTTTGGGGGGGGTGTTGGGTTTTTTGGGTTCCTCTTAAGTAATTTTATCTTTTTTCGTTTAAGCACTAGGACAGCTGCGCTGCATCACATCTATTATCTTTTAAAGTTTGTCCAAATTTCATGCATCCTTATCAGAAAAATGGGGATATATATATATATATAATTTAAGCATTGAATACGATTCTTAGAAAATTCTAGGCTATTTCTGGGAGGATACGGTCAGGCTATATTTCAGACACTTGGAAGTGTTTTGTATTTTAAAGTAATTTGCCCTCTCCCCCCCCCCCTTCTTGGAATGTTGATAGTTTTAAATCAACATTTTGTCTTGAAATGGCTCAGGAAGGGGCATTCGCAGCGCCTTTTAGCAGGGAGAATTTCAACAAGCTGCTAAATCAACACAACAAGCCTTTGTAGGCTTGTAATTTATGTCTGCCGTTTAAAAGGTAGTAAACTAAACTAATTGTACTTCAGCCTCATAAAAGCAGGTAATTCTAGCAGGAAACTCAAGCGGTTCTACATATCCCTTGGACTTCTAACGCTGGTTAATAAAAGGGGGGGGGGAAATCATATGGTGGCGTTTTAAGCGTTTTCATCGATTTTAAGAACTGAAATGAGAGAATAGTGCAAGGCACCTCTATTAGGATTAAGAGCAGTTTTCAATGAATAGATGCCACCAATGAATATATTTCGTTTGCCTTCAGCTGGGTGTAAACGAGGCCACCTAGAGAAAATTTTAAATTTCACTACAACAGCAAGTAAAGCAGATGAGATATTACTGATTCCTAGTAGTAGTTGCTAGCAGCCATAGAGAATACTCAGGTATTCTAAGTTGCAAAGGTGACTTTTGTTCTCATGTTCTAAACAATCTAAAGCCACCCCGGAACAGCAAACAACAAGCAGGCTATCCTAAATGCAGAGCTGCTCTTAATCACGAGCCTATCCTGAGAGAGCTGGATTTTATAAGCAAAATGCATTTTCATTAAAGACTTCATTGGCTTCTCCAGCTCTTTCCAGCCCGTGTGCAACCCTCCCTGTTCTGAATGGCTCTCAAAGAATTGCTCTTACTTAGGCTCTATGTATTTCTTTGTTTGACAAGACGTGCATTCACCGACGACGAAAGATGAATTGGCGCAGTGCAGAAAATTCCAACCGATTTAGCTATTTATCAAACCCGAAGCTCACAGTAACCTTTGTAACAAGCGCTAGCAAACCGAATCCTCTTCTCTGCAATATGAAACTATTTTAAACAATTGGACAACAAATTCCTTTCTTTTCTTTTTCCCCCCTCTTTCCACCCACAGGGTTCTTACCTCCTCGCGTTTCCAACCACCGGACAGAATTGTTTCCAGATTGTAGGTGTCTTTAAACCGTATTTTCCGGTGCACCGGAGTGCTGTAAATAAAGAACAAGCAATAGCTAAATAAGAGAACTATAAGGGATGAGCATTATTTTCGAGACAAGACGTGGGTCAGCTGCTGAGTTGTTTTAGCAGATCCTCGGTGGGTATATAATCATTAAAAGGACGCTGTTGAGTTGCGGTTTTTTTTTTTTTTTTAGAAAAAAACACACGTAAAAATATTGCCTTTTGCAATCGTGTATGAAATTGAAAGATAAGCTCCTTTCTTATGAAGACAACTATTCTCCCTGTGAATATCTTATAATTCCTCTTTTATGAAATGTAAGCTTCATATTCCTCTGGGAAGCCTTTGTTTAGCATCATTTAATCAAGTAAGGACATTAAATACAACTGGCCACGTTCATCTCTGTTTAATGGCATAAGAATGTGACTCTCTCCTTTAAATGCAAGGCACACTTCGGTCGAAACTAGGCGCACACTTGAATCTGTGGGCCTGATCTGCCGTCCCTGAACTGTCTCCCATTGGCTGCAATTGACTTAAAAATCAGACTAGGGACAATAGCAACAAAAATAGTGTTGAAACAGGGGAAACAGACGTGTGTTGTGGGTTTAAATGGCTGTTCTTTGGTCCGTTGGCGGAAAAGTAGCTTGAAGATAAGGATATTGACTTTCCCAAAGCAATAATAATTTTATTTAAATATATTTATTAATCATTTATAGTAACAATAAGATTTTCGCCCTGCTTTCCGCAATCCACTGACAGGCCTCCCCCCCCCCTTTTAAATGTCCCGCTGGATTCTCCTTCGCCTGGCTAGCAAAAGTGACTGCTAATAATTGCTTAGTGCTGTTTCTTGGAATAATGTCATCGAAGGCTTGAAAAAAAAAGTTTTAAATCTCATCTTGGGAGAACTTGGCATGATAGAATTTGCTTTTGGTAATTGGATAGTTTGGTAATGACCATTATAATTTTAGATTTGGTGCTAAGCAGGCATCTAGCAGGACAAAAGAAAGGAGAAGCTCTAAATCGCTTACTGGGGGTTTTATTGCACTCCCACATTAGTAAGATGCTTCGATTTCTGGAACTGCCCGTGGATTTTGCCAGACAGCTGCTTCTATACCAAGGAGTATTTAAGGGTATAATAATATTTCTTGCTCGCTCTCTATCCTACCACTTCTCTATTCTGGGAAACTCCTTTGGTGTTTAACGTTCAAACTACTTCCTAAACAGCCCATCGCGTGGCAAACTGTAATACAATCGAAAGCAGTAGCATACAGAACCATTTAATGTGCTTACTATTAAATCAGCTTCGTGCTATTCAATAGCTTTTGGTGGTATATTTGGGGACGATTAAACTACATGCTATGATATTTTAGAGACCTCTTGGGGTGGGGGGGGGGGAGGGCTGCTCCTTTGCAGCTTTAAAGTTAGAAAGTAGCAATGGAGCACTTAACAAAACGCCATGAGTTAAAGGGGGGGGGGGACCTTATCACAAAACTCTGCTATTAATTGCGGTGCTTTAAACTGGGTACTAAATCGCGCTGCTTAATGATGAGTCATAGAGAAATGTGTCCATGACTTCTGTTGTCGTCCCCCCCCCCCCCCCGCCTCGCCTGCCTCTATTCCCTTCCTCACAATGCTTGCTGCTGGTGCCGCCGCCGCTGCCTCTCCGGTTTCTCTTTTTGGCCCTGCTCTGCGAGCCGGTGATTTATGAACGCCTGGCAAATTGGGGGGAAAACACACACACACAAAAAAAGCCAGGACTCCCGCACTGTGGCAACTTTCCACAGTGTGTGAATTAGTACTCGAACGTTATCAAATCGCCTCGCCTCGCTTTAGGTTTAATCACCAAAAAGGCATAATGCGACCACAAGGCAACTTCGCAACCAAGATGGAACATTTCGTAAATCTCCCCGTCGCTTAAGTCAAGGCTCCCCAATCAAAAAGGAAGGCAAGTGCAAACAATGAAAGGCAGTCCAGGCACACGACCGGCCTGCGCATACTTACCGACCTCATCCCCCTTATTGCTCGCTTAAGGAGTTTAAGGAGCCTTGCAAAAGATAAACCAGGTAGGCATGCTTTTTGGGGTTTTTTGTTTTTATATATTAAAAAAAAAAGGAAGTCAAAGAGGAAGTTCCCTTTCACTTCGGAAAGAATCACTCCTACTAGTGAGAACTGACCGTCACAGATCCATTCGTGAAGATCTGCATTAATTATTTAATGTCACGTGACATCCCATCCTTTCTCTCTCTCTCACCCCCAACCCTCCCCTCCCCTCCCCAACCCGGCCAGATTAAAATTTCAATACCCGAGAAGAACAGACACAACAGCTTTATCTACCCTCGCAGTGCTTCTCTATTGCTTATTTAGGCCTCATCATCTCGCCGGTTTTTGACAGCTTTTCAGTTTCTGGGGATATCATTTGGGCATTAATAACGCGGGGCTTGTCAGGCCCAGGCAGAATGAAGCGGCCGAGCCCCCGAATCAGTCATTTGAATTCGACTTTTTATTGTCAGTGGCAGCAGGTTGGGGCAGCAGACATGATTTGGAACCCACGCCTTTCATCACAACAGGGACCGCCTGATAAAAAGTCCTGGCTATAGGGATGTCAGGCAGGCGAGTCGGTAAGAGAACGGCCACGGCGTGGGCCATAACCCTATTTAGTCAGTATTCCCTTTGAACTGGTCGGATGGGGTGACAACTTGATTCTTCTGAGGTCAGCAGGAGTGTTGCCACCCAGTCCTGGGAGACAAAGGTGTTTCACACCTTGGCCAGTTCCAGAAAGGAAGCGAGGCAGGCGGAAACTCGACTGGACGAGATGCAATGAGGACTGGCGAGCACTTTAGGCGCGGTGGGTTTAATCTAGAACGAGCTAGTTGCACTTAGGGCCCACCGGTTTCAGGCATTAGCAGAGCAATCCTGGCCACGTCTACTCATAAGCAAGCCCCATTGCATGCAAGGAGGGTGGCTTCCAGGTAAGTGGGGTTAGGCTTGCAGGCTTAATGTCTGACTTGTCGCATCGATTTCAATGGCATCCAAGTGCAGGTACCTTAGGTTGGATTCAACCCAGATTTCAACGCGCTTAACTTACAGTTGCCTGAGCATCATATAATTAAAGCACATCTCCGCTTCCCCCAAGAATCCTTGGAACCATAATTTGTTAAAGGTGCTGGGAACTGTAGTTTTCTGGAGGGGTAAACGACAGCTTTCAGGATTCTTGAAGGAGGGGTAATATGTGCTTTAAAACGGGGGGGAGGGACTACTGCTTATTATTCATGAAACAGGCAAAAGCGCCAATGAGCTCAAATGGGGTCAAAGTATGAAGTTAAGAGAACTTGGCGGCCTAATCCTCCTGGGCCGCAGCATGGCCAAAGGAGTGAGTAAATTAAACTGCTCTGGAGGGAGCTGGCAATTAGCAGAACTGCAAAGCTAACATTTCCCTCAAAGCTGGGCAAGAACAATATCTTCACACCTACTCCTCCTTCTCAACCTAGCCAAGCCTGCGCGTCAGAGATTGTCTCTGCCCGGAGAGTAGCACTTCTGTCTTAGGTGTCCATCTGTCTCTCTTGTAATGGAAGTGTAGGGAAAAGACACTACTTTCTCTTTCTGAAACTTTCTCTTTCTGTCTGTCTTTTTTTTTTAATGTCTCTTCTCCGCATACTATAAATCACATCCAAAACCTCGCAGTTCTTGTTTATTGGTCTTCCCGGTCGGTTCACGCTGAGGTTGCCCGGTGAAATGGTGTCACCAAGATATTGATCTGTATATTTCTGTAGTGAACAAGCTAAGCAAACCGAGGGGCACTTCTCTTAAAAGGAAAGTAGGGAGGGGAGCAGAGTTTCAAGCTAGTTCTGTAGCGTCTGTTGGGCATGAAAGACTTGGACCAGGAGTGTTGGAGCTTGTAGAATCGTCTGGAGGCCTGCGGCGATCATTTCACACGCTCAAAGTTAGCAAATATGAGCCTAAAGTTTGAAGATGGGTTGTGTGTATTGGGGGCAGGGGGGGGAGAGAGAGAGAGAGAGACGAAACGGTCCTTCGCAATCCTCTAACCCTACACAGCGCCACGTACACACACGCACACCCTTCTGCTTATAAAATTGGGGAAAATATAGACAGCATGAGATGGAAACCAGCCAAATCCCACCAGTCTGGGCCTTCCTCCCTTCTCGTTCCCTTAAATACGCAAACCCATCTCTTCCTGTAGCTGCTGCAACCCAAAATGGCCAGTCCCTTCTCCAGGAATCCACGTGGCAATCCCTCTTCAGCATTGGATGGTGGCCATGGGTGAATCCCAAAGGCAGCAATAAAATAAAAACGCAAACAAACAAACCTGCGCCGCGCATGCCACATCTCTGAGTGGGAGGAAAAGGCAAGCAGCACAATTCTAGCCCTCCTCCCTTGTTTGTTTGTGGTTGGGACCCCTTAGAGCTTAGACCTTTACGCCCGAATGTTTCAAGGACTGGCATTTGCATATTCTCTGTCTCTGAAACATGAAGGCGCTTCCACCTTTAGGATCCAGAACCGCTTTCTTTGGTAATATACAATGAGTGTGTGTGTGTGTGTGTGTGTGTGTGTGTGAGAGAGAGAGAGAGAGAGAGAGAGAGAGAGAAACAGGGCAAGAGGAGCAGATTTAGGTCCAGCAGCTAGAAAGAATCCTGCCTTTAAAGGTCAAGGGTTTGATGGGTCAGTCTGCTTCTCTTAAAAAAACAATTAATGGGATAGAAAATTTGTCCTTTCGGTGAACTCTCCCCATTGCCCTCGCACAAACCAGGACAATGGTCGGGTGTAGTTTTCGAACTTATTGTTACATCGATTATGGCAGCCAAGCAAAAAAAAAAAAATCAACACCTACACATCACAGTGAAGAGCACTGCGTTTTCAAGGGGAAAGGCATAAACAGAAAAACAACAACCCCCAAAATCAAATAAAAACATTACCTTGAATGATGTTGATCTGCCACGTGCATTTTCCAGTCTTCGTTCTGTTCTCCACCCAGAAAGTATACATTTTCATGGCACAGCCAAGCGACTGTGTCTTTCTACATGAACCCATTTTCCCCAGGAAAATCCTTCGTGTCTTCTCAGACCTTTTTCCAAGAGAATGCCTTTCAGAATCGCTGTTGAATTACAAAGAAGTATTTATTGTAGGAGGTGATTAATGATTCCTAGTAAAATTGCTATTTTCAGCGTGATTTCATTTCGGGCTCCCTTCCCCCCCCCCAATGGAGAAAGAGGGGGAGGGAAAGGGGGGTGATCCAAACGTAATACTACGGAAGTCAGGGAAGATCCGCAATCATACTTCAATACTAATCATTGATTTAACAGTTTTGGGACACTCCTCTTGATTTTCGAGCGTCAGTGGATTTAGCAGAAGAGAATTCTCCAGGGTAGACCAAACAAAGACTTTAGACAAAAAGAGGTCCATGTTAACAGGGAGGAGAGGGGGCGATATTGTTTTCCAGCCTATTCTCTTTTATTTCTTAACAACAAGCAAACAAACATGCGGGACAGGGGACTTCAAGGATATAGTAAATAAGAAAGGAAGTCCTTTGGGGTGGTTCAGTTCGACGCACACTTCCAGATTATTCACAGCAATGTTTACTTCTCTTTTGCACGGCAAGTGAGACCACAACTTTTCAAATGGCGATGTCACCCTTCCCAGCCCAATGGACGAAGGATACATTTAAACTATCTGCTTATGCTTCCACGGCAGTTCTATCTGAGCTGTCTACAGGCTTTTGGGCTCAATGCGCCATTTAAGTCTCCAATATAAACCAGCATCGGATTATAGTTCTGGATATCAGAACGGGCCCAGAACTGTATTCCACTCTCCAGGAGGAGAATTGCTACTTATAAGAGTGCAACCCTAGACACACTTACCTGGAAATAAGCCTCACTGTGCAACAGTGGGACTTGCCTCGGAGTAAACATCCATTGGGGTGTAAACTAGCAACTTTCACCTGTACTTATTGCGTGGGTTGGTTAAGCTGTTCAGAAGACACCCCACACCAATGAACCTCCATGTCAAGGGCATCATCTGGCTTTACCATAATGTTTTGGGTGTGCGGCTTTAACGCTTCCGGTTTGTTCCCCTGCCAAAGAGCGGTGGGCCATTGGAATTCGACCCTCTTCCCCCCTGTGGAAAGTTACTGCGGCTGGAATAAACCAAGGGGTCTCTACTGATGCTGCAATATGTTTAAGCATTGATAGTGCAGTGTTACTATTACTGTTATTATTCCCTTCATTCTACTGGATTAACCCCGTTTCTCTTCACGCAAGGCGGGAAAGAGCTATATTTCCCCAATGGTGTAGGCAGAGGACACATGTCATGAATGAGAATTTGGGGGGATGGACGCCTTTCTTGTTCTACACACAGTGGACTGTATCCTGTAGAAGGAGTGGCTAAGCCGAAGCGCCTCCTGAGGGAAATGGGCAGGCTGCGCAGGCCGATCCACAACTCACTTAAAACTGGGTACTTGGATGGCAGCCTATTCAGCCCATCTACAACGACACCCCCCGGCAACCTGTTTCAATGGGAATTACTCCCAACTCTCTGGTTTCCATAGGCGCTTTGGTCTATGGTCCTATGTGGAATCCAGCGTCATCGAAAACGATGTGACTTCCTTACACATAAAGTGGTTAGGGTGTTTGGGACAGAGAAACGTTACTCCTTAATAAAACTAATTCGACTATAATGAAGGTGCTCGGCCTCTCCCAAGGAATGGGTTGAACAGCATGTACACATGACATCTTCGAGAGTTTTCATGTTTATGTCAACAAAGTCACATTCTAGGCAAATGCACGCTTCTCACGGTGTGTCTAGTGCCTTAAGTTTTATTTTTGTACAGAGAGGTGTGGTTTTGTTTTGTTTTGTTTTATTACCAGCACTGGACATTATATATACATCACACATTCACAAATGTGTACACATAGATTTCACAAACTGTACACGGACGTTTGACTATGGCAAGACACGGAGACAGAAATAGCCTTTATAGCAATATTGGTATACTTTTCTTTTTCTTTTTTTATAAAAAAGTAACAAATGCACCGTCGGGGGAGGATAATGCATCACGACTACAGCAGAGACTACACTTTTTTGTTCTTATTACACAGAAAACATACTTTCTTGGTCGGTAAGGGCTGGAGGGTGCTGGGATCTCTGGGCATCTTCCCCACTCCAACTTTCCAAAATACTTCCACGTCATAAGATGGCTTTGCTTCTGTCTGTAATTGAGAGTCCACGAATGTTCCACGAAACAAGACAAAGTCTATGACTTACACACACATGTCACAAAGTCACTTATTAACATATGTTGACACCTTAAAACATATCTGCAAAGGGTCCTTCTTAGGTACAGGATCCATCCTCAACTCTTTAATGATGCTGCAGGTGGACCGTATTTCCATAAATAAATTAAAAAAAAGAAACATGGTGGGAATGGAAAGGTCATATTTACAGAAGGTGAACACTTTGTCCAAGGTGTTTGGTTTTGGTTTTTGGTTTAAACACACGTGCCCTGTGACTGGTTCTTGTTCTGCATTTATGCCCCTTAATATAGTCCCTATGGCAAATTAAATCAGGCAGGAGCGGGACGTGTGATGGGTTAGGGTGTCCCTGCGTCTGTCGGGCCATCAGAGCGCTGCTGAGTTTGGGGTCGCCCTACCCCTGGGCGGTGGTGTCTGATGGTGCTGTGCTGACGCTTTGGCTTGCTGGCTAAGACTGGAGGGGTTGGAGGAGCGCATCTTGGTGTTGGGCAGCTTGTGGTCCTTCTTCCACTTCATCCTCCTGTTCTGAAACCAAATCTTGACCTGGCGCTCGGAGAGGCAGAGCGTGTGCGCGATCTCGATGCGTCGCCTCCTGGTCAGGTAGCGGTTAAAATGGAACTCCTTCTCCAGCTCCAGGACTTGCTGTCTGGTGTAGGCAGTTCGAGACCTTTTGGGCTCGCCTCCAGTGTAATTGGGGTTGACTGAGCGTACACAGGGGCGCACACACACGCACACACACACACACGCACGGACACAAAGGAGAAGAAGGCAACGGAACATTATCATTATTATATAATAACTCGACACTGGGTTTAGATTAGCCACAGAAGCGGGGAAGAAAATGGTTCACAGGCTCGTGACAATAGGAGACAATTGGGGAGCCATAAAAAATGGTGACGGGCATTTGGGTTCAAGAAAAGCTTCAAAGAGACGTGGCCCAGAGCCACAGGCAGGGCGATTAAATTTATGGGGACTATAATTACTGCCCTAACAGTTTGGCGTCTCGTAAATCTCTTGATAAAGGGCCCCGAGTACAAAAGGCTTCTCACGTGTGCGTGCGCGCTTTTTTAAAATTAGGAAATGCGCCAGCACACACACATACACACGTATATGCACCCAACCTCGGAGTCCAGCCTAGCCCAGCCTCCTCCACCTCGCCACGCACACAAACACATACAAGCCATCCCGGCTCCCCTTGGAAGAAGGTGGTCAACTCACCCGTGTTAACATGGACCTTCTTCATCCAAGGGTACACCACCGGCTCCTTGCCTTTCAGGCCGGGCAAGCTCTTGTCCGGCAAGAGCGGGCAGGCAGGGATTCCCCCGGGCGCTGTCGCCGCCGCTGCTGCTTCGCAATGGCGCTGGTGGGGCTGAGGCGGTGGCGGGACGTGGCCTTGGAGCAAGGGCTGGCTCGGGGCATGGTGGCCCTTCCGCGCGGGAGTCTGTGGAGCAGGCGGTGGCGGCGGAGGAGGCAGGGGCGGAGGAGGAGGCGGTGGCGGCGAGGCTCCGGGAGGCGGCTGCTCCTGGCCCGGAGTGGCGCTGAGGCTGCTGTAGCTATAAGGCGACTCCGGGTAGTGGTGGGGTGGCTGCGCGGGGTACAGCGCCTCGGGAGGAGGAGGCGGAGGCGGCGGCGGCGGCGCTGGCGGCTGGTATCCGGGCTCCCTGCTCGGCCGCTGGTAGTAATCGGGGAGAGGCTGGCCGGGGTGAGCCTGGTGGTGCTGCTGGCGCAGGTGCTGCTGCGGCTGAGGGTGGTGGTGATGGGGTTGCTGGTGGTGGGGCTGGTTCTGGTGGTGGTGGTGGTAGCTGCTCCCGCCGCCGCCGCCGCCGCCGCCGCCGCCGAGCTGCGAATATTCCTCGCAAGGAGGGAATTTGGGCTCGATGTAGTTGGAGTTTATCAAAAACGAACTCATGGTCATTAATTTGTGAAGTGCAAAAATACTAATTTTTCTCGCGTTGTCGTTTTTCTGGGCTCGAGGAGGCCCCTCCCCTCCTCCCCCTTCTTCCTTCCTTCCCTCCCTCCCTCTTTCCTTCCTTCCCTCCCTCCCTCCCTCCTCCTCCTCCTCCAACCCCCCCTTGCTGCTGTTGTCAAGCGCCTGCTGCCAAAGTTTGGGCCTCCGCTCCCCCCTTCCTTTCCAATTCCCACCCCAAGAGCCTGGAACACACGCGCGCGCAAACACACACACACACACACACACACACACACACACACAAACCAGTGCCACCCCCACCACCTGACCGGCAGGGCCAATTGCTACGCGGTTGGCAGAGCCCGGATCAGGAAATGAAACGCTGGTGGACAAGCCCAGGACGGTCCCTGTCTGCCTGTCTTGCCTTTCTCGCAGCAGAGGCAAGGAGAAGCTGGAGATTCCTTTCTGCGCGCTCCAGACAGCGGCAGTCAGAACCGAAGTCGGCGCAAGCGGCCTAACTAGAGAATTAGGCCCAGAGGAAAGCCTCCGGGCCATGCAGCTGTGGGCGAGGGGGCTGCTGCTTTGAGCGAGTTTCCCCAGTGAAAGCAGCGAGGGATCCTTGCTTGACATGCTAGGTCACCTAAGACTAACCACGCACGGTCGTTACCCCTTTAAACAGCTATGTGCTACTTAGAGTCAAGGTGGTTTAGACAGTGATCTGGGGCAGCCCAGAAGTGTATGTCGCAGGAGACGTCCTTGTGCGCTATCATGATGAGGGAACCAAGGGTAGTCCTTATTCCGGAATAATATATCCTCCTGAACACAAGCTGGGAGTTTGCGCATGTGTGCTATTTCTGACCACAAGCATCAGGCCGTGGGTAGCAACAGTGTGAGCAAAGTGACTGAGCGCCAGCATTGTATATGTATCTGAAACCAAACATCAAACGCAGCGTACGGTTTCGCTCTCTGTATCTCCAGCCCTTACCAAGTCATTGAAAGCAAAGGAAACGCAGTGTCCTCCCGAGACATAAAAGGGCACCCGAGATCGCGTGGTTTCGGGGGCATCAATGAGTGATTGGACGGTAGCAGTGCAATCAATGAGACCAGTCGATCCTATGAAAACAGAGACCACCTAATTGCAACTAGCTATTTGTTTCTCTCTGATACCTCCCGGGGGCTTTTAAATGTTGCTCTTTTACGATAATTTAATTATTTTTAAAATCTTCCACCCCGTGGCAAATTTGGAGCTGCGGGGGCATATCATTAAATAGAAAGGCCAATATAAAAAGACTTTTTTAAAAAAAGGTGAATAGATTTTAATCAAAACCTCCAGCAGACTAGAGAGGCAGTTAAAATCAAGAATTAAGCCCATTCACATGCCTATATAAATAAATAAAGCTATCTAGTGCCCAGGAAACAGTATTTCCCTTTAAGAAAGCGAGAAAGGGAGAGGAATTGGTTATTTAAAACAGAACACACTGTTATCTTTCACAAGTACCGTAAACATTGCAGTTGAGCGTCGTGAATAGTCTCTTCGACTTGCATTACGATTGCTGGAAATTGATCCGTTTGCATGACAGGAAGGAAAGGGAGGCGATGGCCTGACCTGGGGGGGGGTGTAATTGAAATCTGGACATTAAACTAGCCTTTATAATAGTTTATATTAATTCAACCGCTTGGTAGGTCTAGTGACCCACCTTCGTTTTTAATATTTGAGCCTTTAGGGACACACCCATGTAATATAATATTAATATTAGTAAGACATAATAAGAATTTGGAACTTGCTAAAATGCTGCTCTGCCCTCTTCCCAAAGAACCAGTTTAGTTTTAAGAAAAATATCCATATAATAGGAGTGTTCATTCTCATCGTGATTATTTCACTCGAAGTGTGACTTTTTCGGTTGTATCAACCGCTCATAGCGTTCATGTGGATGACGACTGCATCTAGATTAACCAGCTACAATTCTTTGTGTATAAATGTGTGTCAGTGCGCTCAATAGGTCCCGTTTTTATGCTCTCGTTGAATTTCTCTTCCTCTACTCTGTGCGTCTCCCTTAAACTGCTGAGACCTTGTTCCACGATAACAACAATAATAGTAATAACACTATTAATAATAATAATAAAAGTGCTGGTTTCCAGATACTATCGGAAATACCTCCGTCCTGGAAATGGCAAGAGCCCTCCTCACCCCCCACCTTGCACATCTCCAGTGGATATTCTATGTTTGCAAAGCTTTCTCGAATGCACCATACACTGTGGAAGCAAATATGATGCCACTGGCAAGTGGCAGGCCGTAAAACACTCGCATACAATGCGGAAGTCAAATACCAGGATCCAACACTTGGCTTTTTAACGCTGATTGCGCGCCTGTGACATTTGCAGGAATGACAACCGGCTCCAGTCCCGTTTTATGGTTTCAGGGAATAGTAGACCGGGATGCAAAGCTGCCCCTTTGGGGAGGTCTTTTGCTACTTACAAACAGCAACAATTAAGCCCATGGTTGGTGTTAAACGGCTAACGCAAAGGCGCAGGGTTTTGTTTCGCTTTTCCCTCCCCCTTTTCTCGCACACGCTGAAATGGACGGTGCGATTCTGGCACAGAAACACTGCAAGATGCACCTCTGACATAAACACTATCAATTTCCCTTGAGATCAAGCGGCGCCCTTGCATCTGAGGGCGATAGTAAATACCAGAAAACCACCATGCGTCAAAACCGCAGGTTTTTTCCCCAAAACAAAACAAGAAAAGAAACCACAACAATACAAGGAAAGCAGGTACCTTTTCTCTTTTTTTGTCTGTTGATTATTACCTTCGGAGAACGTCCCAGGGGCTGTTTAATATTAGCTCTCCTGATTGTATCTCAGAGCCTGGTCTGTTTCCCCCTGGTCAGCTTTCCACTGGGTGTCTCCTTTGCTCAGTTGCAACAAGCAATGAATACGATTCTAGAGCTGGGGCTGTAAATCTCCAAGGTGACCTAAGCTGCTCAGCTGCGGGAGCAGCCAGGGTTTCTCTCCCCCCCACCCCCACCTCCATGGGATTCTATCAGGCTGCAGAGATGGGCCTGTTCCTTGTCTTTGCGGTTTACATATCATAAACAAGAGCCCAGCCAAGACCACCAAGTTGTTATCTCATATGCGGCGGTTTCCACGTTCAGCCTCCCCTCCCGCTCCCTCCAGAGATTTATGGCTCCGCGGAGCAAATCCCGGAACGAACCTACACCGAACCCTGAACCCTGGCCTCCTGAAACTGCTTCAGAGCATCGCCTATCTTTTTTTTTTTTTAAACCACACACATTTCAGTGAGGGGGATTTCAGCACCAAGACCTCATCATCATCGCAGATCAAGGGAGGCTGAAGTTTAGCAGCTAACCAGTGAAGAACGTGGAAGATTGACCGAAATGAAAGTTGATGGCAAGATAAAATCCGAGGTTCCCAAGAAACAGGAGCCCGTCTCAGAACTGGAGCAAACCAAGTAAATGGATAAGCGGAGAGTGCCAACCCCGACTAGCAAGTTCAGAGTGTAAATATAGATGTGTGTGCGCGCGCATCGCAATCTTAGGTTGCGCTTTTATAGATAATCTATGCAATTAAACTTTCCAACTTGCCCACGCGCCTGGGAGGGAGAGAGGGAGCGAGCAAGGAATAGAGACGCGGGCGGGGGGGGGAGGCGGGGTGGCGGTGGAGAGCGACACCCGGCAGCCTGGCTTGAATTTGATTCGAGGCATTTTGAATATATTTAACCCAGCTTTCACTCTTGAATGCAAGCCTGCCCCAAGTTTCAAAGTGACCGAAAAGTGACACCGGGCGCATTTTGTTTCTTATTAATCTTACACATTGACAGTCTTTGTTAAATAACAAGGCGTGCCCTTCACAAAGCGACATTTTCATATTTGTTAGACGCGCTGACCTGAAGTTCACCTCGGCCTTGGACTTAGGGGTTTTTTTTTCTTCCCCTTCCGAGGTCTTTAAGAGCGTCTTTAAAAAAAATAGCAAGGGGCAGAGAGAGGCTCTGGGCAGGTCACTTATTCGCAAATGGGGAAGGAATCTTAAGGCGGCCGTGCGAGAAAACATGTAAACGTTGTGATAACGCAGCGGCTGCGTTTATCCTAAACTTCCTTTGAATCAGCAAAAGGTCCTTCCAGGGAACTGGATGGTGTGATGGAGTTCCTATGGAGTTCATTCTTGGGACAAGAGGTTGGGATGTTCTCCTTCCCCCCCATTCCGAAATATTGGTGATTTTATTTATAAGGATCTAACTCGTGTGTGTACGTGTGTGTGTATTTGGCAACTGGACTTTGAGGTCCTGGGCGTCCAGGACCGTAAATAAGCACAATTCTAAAGAAGGGGAAGATGGGGCGATTGGCATCTACATTTGAGGCTGAGAAGGCTAATCTTTTCAAAGGTCGCGTTACGCACCAAGTACCAGTGTCTGTGCTGCGCTAGAGGTAGGACTATATGGGTATGACTCCAATCAAAGCAACAAAAGCCCACTGTGTCGTTTTTATTTTTACCTTTTAAAAAAATGAATGAATGAATAGAAACCAACTTGAGAAGGCAATACTTCTTCCAGATGCACTTTGAAGCCCTTCTGGAAATATTCTGTATTTGAAAAAACTTGTCCCCACTCCCACCCCCCCCGCCCAAAATTCCACCTTAAATGGAAGCAAAATAAATTGGCACTAGGAGTCCTTGGGAAAGAAAGCCAGGTTTCGCTTTGCTGCTTTCCACAGAGATCTTATTCTCTCTCTTTTTTCTCCCTCTATTTTTTTTTTAGTCAAGTTTTTCAGGACAGGCGGAGTCAAAGAAGTGTTGTCTTCGAAACAGTCTCCCTGGTCCTCTGTATATAAAAGGGACGTTTAGGCAAACATTCCGCCTTGCAATGTTCATGCTTCCTATAATTAAATTTCCAAATAGGCAATGCAGTATTTCAAGGGCAAAACCGAAATAGCAGAGGCGTGTTTTTAACAGTGTGTTGTGAATAGCATCCCCCGCCACCTTACAGTGGTAATTTCAGTGCAAAAGCACATATAGGAGACACGGGGGGACGGGGGACGTTGCAAGATAATTTTCAAGAGAAGGTCGCTGATGAAAAACCAAAATACATTGCAAATATGTTTCCTGGAAGCCCAATGTCTTCGCCTTATAATTAAAACTATTTCTTGTCGAACGGGGAGGTGTTCCCTAGCTCTTTGTGTATTTTCAAAGCATTGACAAAGCCTTCGAATAATAACTTGCTTACTTTCTCCTGCACGTTATCTCTGTTTCGACACCTCTGAAAGGAGCAATCTCTCCTATGTATTTGCTTAGTAATAAACCACTCACTGGATCTCTGGGAAATATTCTGTATTTCTTAGGACTGAAAAACGCACCTTCTCTGATTAAAAAAAATACACAAAAGAAACAAAACACCTGGCAACACAGTGAAAACGGAAAATCCATCTCAGGAAGCAATCCTACTCATAGCTAAATAAATAATCCCTACTTCCCTATTTGAAATAAATAGTTATTCAGATACAAACACGCTTTGGAAAAAAAGAAGGAAAAAATAAAGCTTCATTGTGGCTAAATAAGGCGGCCAAAAGGGTGAAGGTGAATAATATTTCTTATTAAACGTATAACCCTAAAGGATGGGGGGGGGATTCAATTTGCATAGGGTCATTCCTTAACTTTCACTCAGAAAGACAGCATATCTGGACTTCTCCAGTATTGTCATGCTTGTATTTTATACTCCTGCGAGATCCGGCAGTGAGATGGTCATCTCAGTCTACTCGCTTCCTCAAATATTGCTATCACCCAGCAGGTAGTCTTCTGGTACCCACTGGGCAGTTAAGAACTCAACTGGCACCTCATTGAGCCTTTTTGAGAGGGCTAGCTGTGTTAGTCTGTTGTAGCAAAGCCGAACAACACACACACAAAAACAGAGTCTTGTGGCACTTAAAAGCAAGACAATTGTACTATGGCGTACGCTTCTGTGAACAAGAGTCCACTTCGCTGAGATTCAGAACTATTAAAATCCAATGGAAATTTCCGATGGACTCTGATAGGACTCGCACGAACCTTTAAAATGCATTGGTGGTGGTGCGTGTATGCGCAGTTGTGGGGGGGGGGAATGTGCGCCCGCATTCACCTGATGCATCTGCCAGCCAACGATATTCAATGGGGGAAATGTGGTTGATAATTCAAGATGAAATACAACGTGCATTACTCTTTGAAAAGAGGGATTTTCTATCCTTTCCTCGGTAATTGAGGTCATTCAACCACTAGAGTTCACCTGGAGTCCATACTATGATACACGCCTAACTCAAAGCTATTTTATCTTTTGTGTTGATAGTCAAGATCTTGGCTATAACATTGACATCAAACTCTGTCTGGGCGCATGACTAAGAGTGGCGCACAACGTAAACTTTTGACCCTCAACTTTTTGACCTAGAGTTGTTACGCCCTAACCACAGAGATATACAAAAGCGAAGCAGCTCCTATCTCCTTAAAAGAATCTCCAGCTCTCTTGTTTGTTGCCATCAAGCCTTGACTGTTTCCCTTTTCGCTAAGATTTTAAGGGAATGCAGTTTTTGCATGGCTGTTTGTTTGGGGTTTTTTTTAAAAAAAGAGCAGCCTCAACGGTTTCCATCACTGAAACCGAATTCTAAAATCAAACGCAAAGCCCAGACACCAGCGTGGGAGATTAACTAGATTATACTGAAAGGAACGATGTGCTTTCCATTGGTAGATGTGTAAATTCTGGATGCGAAGTGGGGCGCAGTGACCGGGCAATTTATCCAGGCTGGCCATTGTGCCATCTTATTTATTTAATAAAGACCCTGATCCAACGGAGTCGAGAAGCCTTGGCCACGGAGAGAGCAAGTTGACTGTGAACTTGGTCTAAAGCGAGCTCTGCTGGCGAGTTCTGGAGTGTGCAGATTTATCTTAGTTTCTGCATTTACTTAACCTGGCAATGAACTGCGAGGGCTGCCATTTATTATCCAGAGACAGACTTCACCTCGAGCAAGGACTGTTTCACAAAAACTGCAATAATTACCCAATAACCTTCATAACAAATATTATTATTGAAAAGCCCATTTCAGAGGGTTATGTGGAGAAGGAAAAGAAGGGGACAGGCTCCCTGGAAAGAGACGCCCTTTGGAAAACATGGTGTCTTTCTCTCTGAGATCACAGTGCATTGTTTGCGTCCAATATGCAAACCATACAGCCCTGTGATTGTGGAGGAGCTGTTTTCGAGAAACGCTAGCCGCCAGGGAAACTACTAGGATTTTGGAGAATCGTGAAAACAAAGCCTGCGAAAAATAGAGGTTATGTGATCAGAGTGGATAGAAAGAACAAAAAACTCCCAAAGGCCGAATTATACAGATCAGAAAATCAGATGAAAGAGGGGAAGAAAGAGAGGTATTACAGGAAAGATGCAATCCAAGTGCTTATGTTCTCGATATTAGAATGTAATGTTGAAAGCTGGGCAGATAAGGTAGAAAACACTTGCAATTTCACTCTTTTGAAGACAAGGAAATTAATTCGTTAAGATAACGCCACTAATAATTTTCCCATGATGCTTTGTAGTGAGGGGCACGCGCAAACCATCGAATCATGTGACTTAGAAAAGCCATCTTACGCTTTAAAGAAAGTGAAGTCTTCCGACGCCCTTGCTATATACACACACCCTTGTCTAACCTTTAATGGCGCTGGTGCTTACATCTGGGCCAGCGAAGTACTTCTAAGGTTCAGAATTGCTCGCGGTAATTTAAGTAAAATAAACCATACAGTTGTCAGAGAAAGAAAGTAACAGTGATACGACAGTCATCACCATCAGATCTACTTGCACTAAATACACATACAATATTATTTTAAAATGGGCTTTACATTCCGGAGTTTCGGGTGGATGTGTTTTGCCTAGGTTATTCGGTAGAGTGTTTCAAGGTGGCATGACAGAAAACTAGAAATATTTTTAAATAGTGACAATTCCCATAGTTATTGGCATGTTCAATGAATTCATCTTGTGTTTAGGGGTTGACTTTTTTTGTGGGGGTTTTTTGTGCGTGAGGAATTTTGCCTACTCAGAAGAAAGTCTCGTTGAGTTCAATGGGATTCACTCCCAGGGAAGTGAGTATAGGATTGCAGCCTAAATGACATTGTTCACAAAGCTGTATGTTTTTCACTGGCTAGTATCCATTCAGTCAACTAGCAATCAGAAGGCTGGATCGCTAGGTAGCCACGGTAAAAGTTAACTAAGCATTCAGCTCAATGAATTGTTTTCCCCCAGTTATAAAATCAGACGGCATCAGGATTTCCCTATTCCATTCCTGAATTCTTTTGAATTAAATCCAACAGACTTCAGCACGATTTTCTTCTGCCTAGGTATGGAGCAGATTGACCACAACCTTCAGATAGTCTCATCCAAGACGATGAGATCACATCCAGCCCCGAATGAGCTTAAACTGGACCTTGTTTTTCACTAGGAAACAGAAGCTAAATTTCAGTTCATGTAAACTGAAGTAGATTAGCACCTGGATTTCAGTGATATTTTACTTGGGGAAATATCCCCTTGAAAGCCTGGACTCGAATTTCCCAGTAAATACTTTAGTAGTCCAACAATAGTCCCGTTGGATTTTTTTTTTAAAAAAGTGTAAAATCAGGTCCTTCCCTTAACTAGATTATGGATTTGTAATTCAGCCATCTGTTTCTCTTTAGGAGATATGCATTATATTTAAATCCTTATTTTTTCTACTGAAAAAAGTCTAGTCATGTTTTCAGACACGTGTATACGCATTGCTAACTATTTAAGGTGTAGGAAAGTAAATACCATGAAAAATGCCAGCTAGTATTAGCATTCGGTTCTGTGTGGTTAATTCTGCCACATAGGCTTGGACTAAATGTAAAAACTAAATGTAAAATTAAAAACTGCTCCTCTCCACCCAGCATTGCTAGCGTATCCATATGTATTCAGGGAAATGTATAAAAAATATTTGAAGTGTTAAGATATATATTCACTTATTGCTGCAAGTTTCTCAACCTTCTAATATTACCCACCTATACACAAGAAAAAATATCCTTCATCAGAATATCTCTTTCCAAAAAGCCACTAGGACAGGGCACGCTTATGTTATATTACGCTATTATATCTTCTGACAACACTGTCTTTTCCTCTGATGTCCAAAGCGATATAAGAGTGGAAAAGCATATTCTAGAACCCCACACGCTGATAACAATCTGTTGTTGTTTTTTAAAAGGCAGGAATTGGGGTGAGATCGTTTCAAACCTCACGTGGGGTCACCTCAACGTATGAGCCCATTTGTAGGGGCCCCTCTTACTTTCTTTTTCAAAAAGAGTAGGGTCCTATCTTGCCAATTCTTAGTCACCTGCATGGCTTTTAGCTACAAGGCGCTCCAAAGATACAACTGATAAGACTTAAAAGCTGCTCGTGTGAGCAAAGATTTCCAGGATTTGGCTCTGGCAGTACAAAGAAGCTGAGAAGAAAGAAAAGGAAATAACAAAACAAAACAAAAAGAAGAAGGGCAGTGGAAAAAGGGATGCTCTTTCACGCTCTCTTTCAACCCTGGAAATTCAAAGACTTAAAGTTGAATCCGGTCATAAAGTTTATTGCTGAGTAATCACACTCTAGTGAGAAGAGTCTACTTAAATAGAAAAAAGGAATGTTGAAATAAACAGGCAGCTGGGGCCTACCCTGCAATTCCCAGCCAGTAATGTGTGTATGTAGATATATACACGGATATCTATATAAATGGGGTTATTTACTATCGCCTATAAACCTATGCGTATTGTCCTTCATAATTCCAAGCACTCCAATGGCACGTAGAATCTCCTGTAAAAGTTACAGTCAATTTGTTCCTTCATGGGAAGGGATAAAGGAACCAGTGGGAAATGAAGACACTGGGGTTGTGGGGAATCTACGGGAAGGGTGTAAATTGCGTATATATACACTCTATGTACACACAGAGAGGGACACCGAGAGAGATGTAGGTAGGCGAGGGTACTTATGAAGGAGAGATGAGTCTCAAAGAACCTTAACCACGTAAAAAGTCAGACTTGGAGCGCACCTTCCTTGTCTTTTAGAGACGATAAGTTGGAAAACTTATCTTGGAAAACCTACGACTGCGTCAATTCCACACACATCCCGCCCCGCAAAGACAGGGATGCCCAGTCTACAGATATAGCCAGATCTATGTTCCTTTCATTAAAATATATTTTTTTGAAAAAAATCGCCTGCGGACTCTCTGCCCCCTCAATAAACAAAATCACTGGGCACGGAAAAGTTCCTGAAGCAAAGGAAGTCATTATCATTTGCCGTAGTCAAAGTAATTAAAGTTAGGCCTCAAAATCCATCTCTGCCAAAGTCGCTTATTGTGGTTTGCCTGGATTTGACGGATAAAATTTTAAAAAGGAGAGGTTAGATAAAAATGGGGAGGAGGGACAACGGCCCCCCACCCACTGTAACCTGCACCTTTCAAATATTATTTCTTCCCGTCCGAATCAACGGGGCAGCTTTAAGAAGGAGCCAGGCAACGACAGGCGAGCTCTTCACTGTACAAATAAACTTAAGCAACTTGTGCACGAAACTTACCTTAACTTGCAATGAGCCATTTTTTCAGAGAGTATTTGAGAACTTGGGGGAATGGATACTTCTGTACCTAAACCTGACAATTTGAATGGCCAGGAGGCGCACGTAGCCTGCAAAAGAGTCAAATGAAGTCCATCGTCAGTGTGATTATATGTTATGTGGTATATAATGTTGGATGACAACTCCCCAAAACCATAAAACTTACTTTAATGGCACCACGTGACTTTTTATAGCCAGTGAGCCTATCTGTCTGTGCTATGGATGATTTTACGATCTAATTCATAGACAAAACCCTATTCATTTGGCACCCAAATGTCATATAGCCGGAACTGGGGCTTATAAAGTTTACTGTTTTATAACTTTTAAGGGAAGGCATCAATGTAAAGCCGTCTGTAAATGTGCAAAGCTTTAGTTGCGCTTAGAAGCTCGGGAGAGTTAACCATTCAAGCTCTGGTGAGGGTAAGTAACGTTACATTTCCTAGCAAAAAAAGAGTAGCTGTAGCGAAAATAAATAAATAAATAACTGTTATATCGAAGGGTGGAATTTATCCCCACCCGCGCAACAACAGCCACAAAACCCTTCCCCAATACTTTTTTTTAAGAGTGCAGAATAAGAAGGTGGGTGTATCTGGTCTATTTAAATACTTTTTTCCCCCATGTTGGACTGGTGCTCACAGATGCAAGACCTTTCTGGCAGGTCTAGCTTTCTTTAACTTATGAGGATGAACCGATGGAGATAGTATAAAGCAGGTTCTGGAGATGATAATGTTGTTGAAGAAAGGACAGTCTTCTTCTTCTTCTTCTTTTCCTCCCCAGCCAAGAAAGAGCAGAAGTTTGGGGCATTCCTTCTCCCTCCCACCCCACTTTCCAAGACAAGGAGTTGGCTGAGGGTCTGTTATTGTGAGCCCTCCATCCAAAGAATAACTTTACAATTCCAAGGGATCTGGGGCAATCGTGTCTGCATCTACTTTGAATTTGGGTTAGGTCCTTCTCCAACTTTGCTCTAGTTAGAGTGATGAAGCTAAGGACATCTCCGTTAGGGTAGAAACCAAACTACCCGCAGAAGTAAAAACAAAAACAAAAACCGGGGGTTCGATGGGGAAGAAAGAAAAGGGGGAAACCCTTACAATAGAAAGTTTATTTTTTTTCCAGTCAGTTATTAAAAAAAAAAACAGTTTCTTTTCAAAAGCCGATCACATTATTGTTGTTGTTGCTGCTATTATTATTATTATTATTATTTGCTCAAACAGCCAGACTTTGATTCTATGTGTAACTTTGTTCACCAAAAGAAAGGAAGGAAGCTATAAGAGAGAAGAGGGGGTGGGAAATACGTTACTGAAGCTGCGCTTAATAAAAAAGCCACTTCTAAGACTTCGTGCAAAGAGAGTCATATACAAAGGCACAAGCAAAGGACATACTGTCTGGAATTACAGTTTTCGTCACAGATTCACTATTCACTACACGTTAGGACACGTTCCGTTTTTGTATTTCGTCATATTCACCTCTACAACAGCCATTAATGGACACAGGGAAATAAGATAGGTCGTTTCTGATCGGAAATCTCGGCCACAGCTTGGAGCTATACAGACACTGACACGTTTTGAACACACATGCACAGCAAAGCACAACGAGTGCAACACACAGAGAGAGAGAACATTGGGAGTCAAACAGGACTTGTAGGGGAGCCAGAAGGGAAGGACTTGAGGGGGAAGCGAACGAGGGACCAAATCGTCCTCCTTTACTTTTGTGTTTGTCTAGGGTGTCTTCCCCCCCCCTCGGTTCCCCCCTCCCACTTCACAGTTACTTCAAGTAACACCACTCGCTTCATATAAATAAGTTAAAACATCTACATTGTCCCCCCCCCTTCAAGACAAAAGCCATTCAAGACATAAAATGCACGGGAAGCAGATCTACTCGTAACACGCGCTAGAGAGAGAGAGAGGAAGAGAGAGACGCGGGCGGGGGCGGGGTGGGGGGCTCAATTAAAACAGGCTCAGAATGAAACGATGGGCGAGGGAATCTTCAGCCTCCCAGAGAAGTTGGAGCAAGTCAATGTGGTCTACAGAACGAGGGGCAGAAGGAGAGCGAGAGCGGGAAGAGGCTACTGACATTCCACGCAGGGTCAGCTCAATTATAATACTGCTCAGTTACTCGGGTTTTTTTGTTTTGTTTTCTTCCGGGGAAGGAAGAAGGAGAAGGAGCAGCAGCAGCAGCAGCTTCAGGGCCGGGGGGTTTTCCTCTTAAGGGCGGAAGGCTCCTCCCGCCGCTGCCATGCTCATACTCTTCAGCTTGTTATCCTTTTTCCATTTCATCCGCCTGTTTTGGAACCAGATCTTGATCTGTCTCTCTGAGAGGCAAAGAGCGTGCGCTATTTCAATCCTCCGCCTGCGGGTCAGGTATCTATTGAAGTGAAACTCTTTCTCCAGCTCCAGGGTCTGGTAGCGGGTGTAAGCAGTCCGAGCCCTTTTCCCTTCGGGACCCCCTATGTTGTCTGCAACAAAAAATAGAAAGGGGAGGACACGGTTTAGACCTTTGGCAAGAGGAGACGTCCCACTGCCGCCACCCCGGATCCTTCCTCTCCAATCTTCCTCTCCCTGATTTCCTTCTCTGTTTGGTATGGGCATTAAGTTGGGAGAAAATGATCAACAAGTAGCTCCTTCTCCTCTCTCTCTCTCTCTCTCTCCCCACCCGCATCTATCTCTTCTCCCCTTCCCTCAAATAATATCCCGGGCTCTGAATTTGAGCAGCCTCCCCTTTGCCTCTTCTGAGGAATTTTATTTAATCTGGGGAAGACAGGGTGGCAGCTCCCTTCTGCACCCCGATCCTTAACATATTACTACTCGCAAGTAAAAGAAAACAAAACCATTTGGCTTCATGAGAACTTACTTCCTCCTGACAGTATGCTTAGGGTCCTGGGCAAGTTGTTACTAGAGTGAGTTTTACACAAACATAAACACCCAAACCAAGCACCCTCTGAAGTTCTGGTCCCACTCCTGATCTGAACACACTGTATCTGGGAGTCACTGGGAAGAATTTCCAAGTGCCCTATGGACTGCAGGACTAAGCCCCCCCCCCAATTGCCCCCCTCCAATCTCCTCTCTTAAGTTTTCCTTCGAATTACTTCCCTCCCAGAAAAAATATTTTTCCCCCACACCCCCTTTCTCTCTCTCTCTCTCTCTCTCTCTCTCTCTCTCTCTCACACACACACACACACACACACCCCACACACACATTATTTACTCAACTTCTTTTTTGATATAATTAGTAACGGTGTTTTTCACTGGACGGTCCTCGTCATAAATTACAAGGACTGACACGCACTATTCAAGATCCCTCTCTCTCACACACACACACACGCTTTCCCTCTCTCTCCCCTCCCCCCAAATTTCAATTACACCTCACAGTCCGGGAGACTTAGAAGAGTTATTAAAGAGAGCTTGGCTCACCCTACCCCGATTTCCAAAGTCCCACTTGCCTTTTCCAGGAGGGACCGGGTTTGGGGGGCGGATTTCCTCCGCATAGACCAGACGATCAGACAAGCAGGCAGAGGAACACAGAGAGCAAGAGAAAGCACATTTCTTGCCCACCACGTTTCCTCTTTTGCAAACAATCTACCTTCTCTCTCCCTCGACACACACTCCCCCCCCTCCCCACCCCTCTCTCATACATAGATATTGTAATCCGGGCATGCTTTTTACCATGGCTTATGTGCAGTTTTCTCATCCAGGGGTAGATCTGGGGCTGTGGCGGCTGTGGAGCTGTGCTTTGGTCGTTCTGCTGGGGATTCGCCTGCTCGCTGCTGGCCGGGGCGTCCTCCTCGGTGTCTGGCGACGTGCTGAGCCCTTCTCTGCCTAGGTGGTGGGGGTTGTTGCCCGTGCTGCTGGCGCTGGTGCTGCTGCTGCTGCTGCTGCTGGCGCCGCTGCTGGAAGTGGACGAAGTGCTGCTCGAGTTGGCCGTGGAGTTTTTCACGCTGCCGCCGTGATGAGCGTCGCCGCTGACAGGCGAGGTGGCCGCCACGGCAGCGGCGGCGGCGCAGGGCAGAGGGTCAGGCGGAGGCGAGTGAGTGGCCCCCGCCGCCGCCCGGCTGGCGTACCTGGCCTCGGGGGCAGCGTTGGCGGGGTAGCTGCTGCGAGCCCTCTCCGAGGGGCCCCCTGCCCCAAAGTGGCTGGAAGCCGAGCGGCCGACGCTGAGGTCCATGCCATTGTAGCCGTAGCCTCCGCCGCCGCCGCCGCCGTACCTGCCGGAATGCATGCTGGCGGAGTCCCTGAATTGCTCGCTCACGGCACTGGGATCTCCATAATTATGTAACGGGTAGTCCGGGCCATTTGGATAGCGACCGCAAAATGAGTTTACAAAATAAGAGCTCATTTGTTTTTTTTGTTGATGATTATTTTTTTGTTGTTGTTGTTGGTTGGGATTTTTTTGTTGCTTTTTTTTTTTTGATCGGGGGGCTTGATTTGTGGCTCTTTGCTTCGTTTTTTGGTGCGTCTATAGCACCCTAGCACAATTTATGATGAATTATGGAAATGACTGGGACATGTACTTGGTTCCCTCCTACGTAGGCACCCAAATATGGGGTACGGCTTCATATCACGTGCTTTTGTTGTCCAGTCGTAAATCCTGCCTGATGACCTCTAGAGGTAAACTCGTGCACTAAATGGGGGAGTTTGGGTGGATGCTGGAAGGGCTGGGGCGCGCGCGCCGGCGCGCGCACCCGGCCGCCAGCTCGCGACTGTCAGTCGGCCTCGTGCGCCACCCTCTGGAGGAAAGCGGAATCTTCACCTCCGCAACAACCCCCCCCCCTCCGGCCCAGCCAGGGGCTTACTCGCAAGTCTGGGGTCGAATCGAGGTTACAGCCCATTATAGCAAAATTATGGCATCTCTCACACAGTTCCATTAGTATGGACCAATTTTTAAGGGCTATCGGCTCCAGATCAGAAAACCAGCAAGAATTCAGAAGCATAGGGGAGAAATAATATATTCAACCTTTCCTTTTCAATAAGATTCTTTTTAATCTTGCACATTCCTTTATTATTTTCTAACATCCCCCATTCTGCTAGAGATTCTTTACAAAGAATAGCTATATAAATAGACACACACACACACACACACACACACACACATATATATAGGGATTTCTTTTGCGGGAGGAAGGGAAAAGACTAATTATTATTGAAGCCAATTAGAGGAAAGCAATAAACCCCAACATTCTAGCAACAATTACTATGGTGTCCTTTTTTCTCAGGCGCTTGAAAAACCAGGATAAAAGGGGTTGCTGGGGATCGATCGCTGTGTATTTTTAAAGATCAGTGCCGATTTCAAAATTTCCTTCAGCTGAGCTGTTCTCTAAGCCTCTTTTAAACAGCATGGAACTAAAAGCAAGCAAACCCCAGTATCATTTTATGACACCATGGCATATTGTCTCCCTCCCCCACCCAATTTTACAACAACATATTATATATAATGGTAGTGATCTTTTGAGGGGTAGGATTTCACTATTTCACTTTTATTAGTATTCAGAGTCATTGCCCAAAAAGTACACTTTTCATAGTATCGAAAAAGACCTTTGCATTTCCACATATACACAGAGGACGCCAAACACACTTAATCGCATATATAAAGACACATTTTCACTGTCACTGTTATTTAAAGCAAACCGTGCTTGTGCCGGATCCTTCTTCCACACATTCTCAATAAAAGCATAGAATAGTAGCTACATTTCGACTTTGCTTCCATCACCATCATAATTTACTGTCGTTGTTTAGAAATTTAACCAAATGTGAAGGGGGGGTTGGGGAAACAGCCACGATTCAGTATTCTGCCTACTCCTTCAATAGTACTCAGAAATCAAAGTTACCCTCGATAGTCAAGTTGTGTTTGTGAGCGTGCATATACATGTGTACACACACACTCTCTCTCCTCTAATTCGAACTCTACCCATCTCTGCCTGCTTAGAGATACTTCTCCCTTTACTTTTTGTGCTTTTAATTACAGTATTTTGAGCTTTGTTGGGGGTTTTTTAATGCAGGCTTTTGCTAATTAGAACAAAACACTACGCAAATATGTGGCCATTTTGAAACATCCATAGCAGTTCATCAACACTTCAAGGCTGTATTTAAAAAAACAACAACAGAAAAACGCTTAATCTCATTATTGAAATTTCCCCTTTCCCTATTTTTTTTTTTTTGGTGGGGTGGGATCCTAACTATATATTTCAATCATATGTACAAGGAAACACGCTTTTCCTAATCTGTACTGTAATATTTCGGTGCCATAAAGTCGCCATAGTGGCAACTTTAATCATGGAGTCTTTTTATTTTTTGTTTTGTATTTTTTTTAAAAATCCGAATGAATAGGCTCAGGTCTGAGGTGAAAAGGAGACGAACAATGGCACCAATCTATCCCGAGTTAGCAGCAAAGACATAAATAAGACGCCTGTACATCTCTGGCCGTCCTAGAATATGGAGGTTTCCCTCTGAGCAAGCGACCGCCGCTCCCCCTTTTTTTGTCCCTGGAAGCAATTCCATCAATTTCCAGTCCTTCATATTAACACCGATGCTCCACTTCAAAGTTTGTTTGGTGTGGTTTTGTTTTTTTTAAAGAATCTTGATACCATCTGAAGCATATCCTAACCTCCACTTTGGAGACCTGACTATGTACACCACTCCCTTCCATGACCATTTATCCTACCGATCCAGAAATTCACAGTTAATTGCAAATATATATAGATATATATAAATAGGTATATATTTTAATCAAGCCTTTGAAAGTCGTCAGAACCATTACAATACGAATTATATCTATATCTATATCTATATATTCCTGGAGGAACATAAGAGGGGAGGGGTAAGGGGAGATGTAAAGAGCAACTAATGAAAGGGTATGGTGGCAACTCCACACACACCCCCGCCTCGTTGTAAGCATTGTTTTACTCCCCTGACTTTTCCTCTGTTTCTTCTCCCGGCTGGGTGGAATTGATGAGTTTGCTTTCTTTTTTCCATTTCATCCTCCTGTTTTGAAACCAGATTTTAATCTGCCGCTCAGTGAGGCAGAGAGCGTTCGCTATCTCAATCCGTCGCCTCCTGGTTAAATATCTGTTATAGTGAAATTCCTTCTCTAACTCTAAGGTCTGGTATCGGGTGTAGGTCTGCCTGCCCCGTCTGCCGTGCGTTCCGTATACTGCACCTATGGAAGGAAAGACAAGATGGTCTCAGTTGGAGAGGCCTTCGTGCTTTCTGTTAACAATGGAGGAAAACTGCTTCGAGCTGCGCTGGTGCGTGTGTCCCCCCCCCCCTCTCTCCCACCCCCAGCCCATATCCTTGCATAGGAAGATATAAGGAGATGCGTGGGAAAAGTTCAGTCCCTTCCTCAACGTTTCCCGGGTTAAATATCTCCCAGGGATATCTAGTTGGTAGCAGAACTTTGGGAAGCGAATGTTCGTATTGACGTCGGGGCTAAAATTCCGCGCTCAACACGCAGAAAATACCCTCATATGGCACACAAACGGGCACATATGCACACGCTGTGACTGACTCTGTGTGGGGTGTGTAACATTTCTATCTCGCTGTGGCGTCGGCAAAAACTCAGGCTGTAATCCTATACCCATCTACCTGGGAGTAAATCCCATTGAACTCAACAGAACCTACTTATAAGTGAACATGCCTAAGATCACGCCGATAGGGTACCTGGGCAGGACAAAGTTAAGCAGTTCCATTGGTTTCCAGAGGCATACTCGAGCAGGCGCACGTCCTTAACTCTGCTCTATTTAAAATAAGTGCGACCTGAAAGTGCTTAACTTTGTCTGGACCACGACCTTTCATAATAATTAAAGCAACAGATACCAGTTCCTGAGCTCATTTATTTGCAAGGCCATTGATTTCAGTAAAGCCTACTTCCAAGTAAGTGCTCTTAGGATGACAGCCTAGAAACGAAGTATAATTACAAAGAAATAAATCCTAATATGCATTCTTAAAGCAAGAAGCCCCCACCCCAAAGTCTTATATTTACTGCAGTGTGGTGACCCCAAAAGAAACAAACTCACAACGGAGAAGGTAAACTTATGTAGGAAAAACCTGAATAAAAATGCGTTGTGGAGTTTAAATTTTGCATGTCTTTTCCTCTCCTTTCCAATCTTTTCCTTTAAGAGGGACAAAGGATGAAATTCTGATCCACTGAAATCAATGGGAATTTGGCCATTGATCAAGTTTCCTCTCTTCCCACCTCCTCCGCCCCCAGTAGATGATTTGTGTGCGTGCACATATTACTGGAAAACGTGCATTCAGTAGTTAATACTTACACACTAATGAGTGGGTGAAGGGAGGGGGAAGAGAGGATCTGTCTTGCAAATATATTGAGCAGTCAATACAGAGGGCATATTCCTTTGCATCAGTCTTTGGCTCTCATGGAAGCGGGCTTCTTTTAATCATGATTATTTCGTACTAGTAGCAGCAGTAACCACCAACCAAGCCTACAACGAGCACCAGATCTTAGTACTTTATACCGAACTGGCTCTCAGGTATGACTGTTTGGCATTGCAACCTTTATCTGCTGACTCAGACTTTAGGCGACCTTTCCTTTAAAATAAATAAATAAACGCATACTTTTTCAAAGTAGCCCCCCCACCCGACCTCACCCCGCCCAGCAGAGTGTCAGGATAGAGGAGAACCTGGAGAGGAATCTCAGTCTACCCATTTGCTTGCAGGTGACACTGGTCTTCATAGATCCAGCTCACCCCCCTGCAAAAAACCCCCTCTCATATTCCTCCATCCTCCCCCAAAGCCCTTTATCTCTCTCCCCCCTCACCTTCACTTTCACCCCCACTCGCCCGCCCACCCCTTGAGTCTTGCTTGCATCCCTGTGACTTACCAGCGCACGAGTTCATCCTTTGCATCCAAGGATAAACAGGGCTGCTGTACTTCCGGTCGCTTCCTTCCTCGTTTAGGATTTTGGCCGGCCCGCTCTCGGGCTTGTACTGCTGGTCAGAAGCAAAGCAGGGCAGATAGTCCCCAGGGTGGCTGGCCCTTTGCTTGCCACTGCCGGAGGGCGAGGAGGCGCCGCCCAAGTCCTTGTCTGGATAGAAGCAAGAGGCTCCATAGTCATAGGATGCCCGGTTGCAGGCGATGACCGTGTTGGTGGACTGTTGATAGAAGCAAGGTGAGGAGTAGGTCTTGTCCTGCAGGCTGCCGGCCCCATAAGAGGCTGGGAAGTGCCTCAGAGCCTCGTACCCAGCTGGGTAGATGGGGATCTGCCCGAGGAACGACTCCTGCCCATTAGGCAGGCTCCCCGGGAAAGTGGGATTCACAAAATAGGAACTCATTGACGCTCCCCAGATCCCGGACCGTGATTTGTTGTGTATTAGTACATCTGGCTATAACTATTAGTAGTCATCGAAGTGGTTTGTTTCTGGATGGCCGAGCGCCAAAAGCGACAGCAGCAAATAGCACCAGCTGATGGCTCGGCAACCAATGAGAGAGCGGCGGAGGGCCCTTCTCCCCTGGGACCCGCCGCCACCGAACCAGCAAAGTTACAAACAACACCCCCCAGCCGCCGTATCTCAGCCGCCGCCGGAGCCCGGCAGATGGATGGCAACTTGGAAACAGCGGTTATCGTCCGCTGTGCCAAAAAGCTGGAGGCGGGGGGAAGGCTAGAGAGGAATTGTGTGTGTGTGTGTTGTTGTATAGATAAATAAATCAAGGTGATTGTAGACACCCAGAGCACAGCCCCGCTGGCATCTGTAAGCAAAAGAGGCACCTCTGCAAAGTTAGGGTGTCTAGACTGAAGGCGTTATGAAGCAGCACCCAGGAAACTCCCTATTGATTCTCCCGCCAGGACCCTTCAGCCTCCCCCCTCCCCGGAAGATGAAAGCAAGGCAGCCGGTTGGTTGATTTATGTGGTATCTAAGAATTTTAAAAATATAATAAGAAAATGTCAAACAAGTTCGAAAACGGGAACTTCTGCTCACTGACCGGATTAAAAAGAAACCACCTCAATTAAAAGCTTCAATTATTTTCACATATTCCTAGTCTGGGGCGGGGCGGGGAGAATAAGCTTAGTCATACAAGGCTTCCCAAAAGGTTTCGATTCAGGTAATAATAATAATTAATAATAATGTCGAATACAGCTTAGTCTAGTTTTATTTGGTTAGTAAAAAAACACGCGCGCATAGATAAGTCTCTCTGCAATGATTCTTCTTCTTTGAGCCTCTTGGTGGCTGAGGAAAAGAATCTCGTCTGTTCAGCTTGACCCAGACAATTTTAATAGTAAATCGGAAAGCAGGAAAGAAGTGAGGATGTCTCGACGTGGTTGTTATTGTGTGTTGGCAGTGGGTGGGCTTTTTTTGTTTGTTATTGTTTTTGGCAAAGGAATCCTCTCCAAAGTAGCTGAGAACACGACATTGTTTTTCTTGTTGACATTTTTTAACTCGTCAAGGAATATATCTGCAGCTTTAGTCCTTGTTTTTGTCTCCGTCTGGCAGGCAGAGGGGAAACCCGTCATGGCGAACTCTGCACAAATACCCTTTATAGCCAGTACTTTGGGTGGGGGGGGGCTGCCCCTTTTCATCTTTATATTTAACCTGGCTGTTGTGGACTCCCCCAGACATCACCTAGCAAGCACCACACTGTAATCCCTCCCCCACAAACGTGGTGGAAATTTTAGGGTGATGAAAAGAAGGCGGTACGCCTAGGCCTAAGGTAGCAGAGGTACTAATGCTAACATCTGATAGATCCACGCTTTTAATACATTTGATTCATTTCTAAGCACGTTTACTCAGAAGTAAGTCCCCCCCCCCAGCCCATTAGGACTTTGGTCCCAAGTAAAGTGTCTTTAGGACAGAGGCCCACAAAATGTTTTCTGTGCCAATTGCCTGGGTAGCGATTTACACTTCCCTCCACAGACTCGGGTTTTTGAATGGGCGCTTTAAAAACTATCCCTCAATTGGCTTGAAAGCCGTGAGCTTTGTCCCAGTTGCAATCTGGTTTGTTTCATTTCCGGAGTCCCATTACGGGATCTATAAAACAGCAGTAAGTTAAAACGTCTCCCCACCGTGTGCATTGTTTGCGCCCCTCATCGGGGTTTCACAGGGAACTCTCGATTACCTCCAATAATGGCGAGTGCTTTCAAAGGACTTCCCCAATCTTTCCGCTAAAAGGTTACCTATAAATGCAATCGATAGTATAGGTGGGAGAGCTCAGAAGCAGAGGAACAGGAAGCTAACCATTCGCCGAGAACAACAAAAAATGAGTAAATCACGTTTCAAACATTTTTACAGTGCAGATATATAACGTCAGGATGCACAAGGCACTCGAAAGTGGGAAACTTCATACGGTTGAAGGACAGGTAAAACATTTCTTCACTCTCTATTAATATTTTCAGGAAGTTGTGCTAAGGTTCCCCTTCCCATCAGTTTTAATGAACCAAAATGCCACTCTCAAATCATCCTGCAAAGACCAGCAGCCAGTAAATATACAAACTGTAGGGAAGTGCCTGTAAATTCAGCGCAATATAACGAAGGCATCGCCCTCATTTTTCTTTTACTCACCAAGAACCAAATAAAGCAGAATTTAAAGTAGGAAAGTGCATGCAACGCTCGCCAGGTCTCTTAACGAGGTTATTTAGCAATATGCAATGTAATAATAATAATAATGTCATGGTTACAGTCCAATGTACAAAATATATATATATCAAGGTCTGCCAGTAGAAAAAGTCGCCCCTCCCCAACGAGAGGTTCCGAGACCCACATCTGCTAAGCAGAAGCCTTGCCATAGACTGCAGCTTCTCAATGAACCCAGACAAGCTCCCGGAGACACATTCCTAACCCAAGCAAGGTAAACAGCTGGAGTGGCCCCGTTTAAAAGAAAACATGCAAAACTCCAAAACTTTTTTTTTTTTTTTTTTAAATATAGCAGTACCCATCGATTTAAAATGTGTGACTACCCGTTTAACAGTGCGAGGATTTCCCCCATCCACCCCCTTTGCTCTCGGGCTTTCATTCAGTCGAAGCCATAAGTCAAACAAAGTTAGAATACAGGTGCGGGCGGCAGTTACCCTCTTAAGCTTAAAAGCTCCGTTTCCCTAAGGTATAAATCCACTTGCAAATCCTTCTTATGTTCGGAGATGTAACAGAAAGCAACATTTAACTAACAGCCGCTAATCCAAACAGTTCTCGCAATCCCAGCTATTGTTTAGACTGAACGTGTTAGTAGCCCTTCCTGGTCCTTCCAATTCACCACGCCAAAACACTCAGTTCAACAACCATATCTTTCCGGGGTGTCCCCTTCAAATCCCGTCTGCCACGTAAATTTTTTAAGCTCTCGCGGAAAAAGAATCCTTAAAGCGATACGGCTTGAGGTGGGCAACTGAAGGCCGATTTTTACAAATAGAGTTTTCCAATGGAGAACCACCCGCTACGTTCTGCGGGGCTGTGTGTGTGTGTTTGGATGTGTGTGTGTGATACTGGCGGTTGCCCCAGCTCACTCTGCGTCCAGTACCACCTTCAACCACACAGTGGCAGCACTGAGTACTTGGCGATAAATAATCCGACATTCACTGCGGTTGCAGTCAGCCAGATACTGCAATGCAATGCACACGTAATTCTTTATCAGCTCGGAGAAGTGGGGGGGGGGACACACGCATCGTTCTGAACACATAAGATAATTGCTTCTCATCTTTAACAACTGAAATGAATATTTGAAGATATGCAATCCGAAATATTTTCCTCCCAGAAAACCATTTTAAGGAGACGACACAAAATGGGCGCATCACACAAAATTACGCACCCTTACGAAAATATTGCTTCACCACATCCCTCCACCTATACCAATTTTGAGGATAATTTTCTATTATTTCATTAACCTGTTTTTCTCTCACATCCACACAAACACTCCCCCGTCTCCACCAAACAAAAAGCCGCATTTTGTGATTCTGAAGTAAGCTTCCTTATTTCATTTAATCCTTAATTATCATTAAGGAACAAGCTGCATTTCGGGACTTTAAAAAGCTCCTAATGTTATCCAGGCGCCATACGATATACGTGACTACCATGCTATTGTACGTACATCTTCATCTGAAGATGGAGCAATCCAGTGCATGCATAATCTATCCTCTGACGTTACCGGAATTAATTTCCACCTAACATCTAAAATGAAGCGATAAGTTCCTAAACTCTCTATTTACATTGACAGATCTCATAGCAACAACAACCACGCATTAAACAAACAAAAAGTCAAAACGCACCCGCTTTGCTAAAATACACATTTTAGAAGCATTCCAGGTCTGCCTTACTATCAACGCAACATTTAATGAGACGGTTTCTAAAATCTCCCGTGGCTTCAAAAAAACACAGGTTATTCTTAAGCAAATGTAGCTGCAGCCGGTGCTAAAATAGCATATCTACAGGCTCACTAGCAGTTCTGGTCTGTTTTGATTGCACCCGGCGCAATCCAGGAAGCTTAGAGAGTCAATTGGCACCATCGCACCTTTGGCGGATCAACATTCTATGTCTAATCTGTTTCAGAGAAGGATGCTGATTTTCCAGGTTTGTCTAGTCTAATGTTATAGCAGAGGTTGCTCGCTCATGCTGGTAGTTCTCTGAATTTCTCACCTTTTTAGGTTCTGGCTTGCAGGAGCCCCTGCTACTTTGACAGCTGTCGCTTTGGCTGCACCGGAGACGAATCGCCCTCCTTTTGGTGCCAGAAGAAGCAGGAAATTAGCCAGGTTGCGAGTTGAAAATCTGCCACTCCAGCGCTTTGAATCCAATATGCCACACCTTCCGGCGGAGGAACTGGAAATTGCCATCCAAGACCTGCGTTCTAGGCGACTGCCTGCTCTGAACCTCCATCCACCCGGCTCCCTATTGACTTACAAAGGACAAATGAAAATCGGGGGTGGTGGAGGTGGGGGGGAACTGAAAAGCCAGAGAGATCCGAAGCAGGACAGAGCTGAGCAAAAGAATGCAGCTCTATTCTCGCCAGGGAAATTATAAAAAAGTTCATGTTCACGGTTGCCATCCACATGACCATCGGCAACCAATGGAGGAACGGAACCACTCATAAAGTTGTATTGCAAAGTTGTAAATTTTCATAAACAACAACGGATTTATGGCTCTTTCCTCCTCACTAAGAAAGAGGCAGGACTTAGAGAGGCGCCATTTTACCAGAGAGGCAAGCTCTAGATTTTTTAAAGGACCCACAGCCTGGACAATTTTTGAATTGTATTTTATAATAGGGGGAATATTAAAACTGTGCCACACGCTTTTAACAGAGCAGCAGGAAATCTGCCCTTATTCACTCACCACTCTTATTTATCTTTCCATATATATATATATATGAGAGATAGCACTCAGTTTTGCTTTAAATGAATAAAAAGGGGGCGGGGAGAAAAATTGCTCGTAGGAGAAATATTTTGGGAATATGCTATGGAAATAGGTTCTATACGTGTTATATCTTTGCTAATGGCATTGTCCTTAATTCCGTGTTCCGGGGGCTAGCGTGCACCCTCCAGACGGCGCCTTAAAGCGCCTTATAGTCATTCCATTCCAGAAATTTCAGTGACTTCCTCTCCAAAGTGCGGACTATACCAGCTTATATATACCTCGCGAGATGCGTTTGAAAAACAAATCCTGAATTAGTTAATTAGGACCTACTTCGAAATCAGATGTATGTTTTCCAACGAACCAGTAGACTCATCTTAAGCAAAATCTCTCTTTTATATCCCCATTATACTATGGGGAAGGAACTCTGATTGGAATCCACGAGATTTCCGCCCAAGTAATATTTGGGTTTGCTTGCTGGGTGGCTAGCAGCCTGCTCGCTCATTCTCGTATATAAAGTAGATCACTGTGAGAGCAGATCTTAGTGATTATATTAACATTCATTTCCAAGTACCAGGTTGAGAGAGTTATCGTTAATTGCTTTGGGTTGTTTTGTATATACTCGGGACTTTCGCATTTGGATGCGGGTCTGCATGTGTGCCTAGACGTGTATATAAATGTTTATATAGATATGTAATTTTTAATAATAAAAAAGAGAGGATATTTTGTCAACAAGCATTTTTTATTTCTGTGTAACATAAAACACATCGAACGTGGGCGATACACGACAGCACCTCCGAAGAGTATTCACGCAGACGCACACACACACGCACTTCCCGCCCCCTTCAATTTTAACACGAGATACCTCAATGTTCACAGTGGAAAAACACATTGTAACGTACATTTTATGAATAAAGTTTAGCCAAAACTTTCAAGGCAGAATTTATTTATACAGAGTTGTCAACGTTGCTTCATGCTACAAAGTTTGCCTAACCAAGTACAGGCTTCCCAGCAGATGACATGGTATATTTATCAATGAGGTCCAAGAAAATCAGAAATGGCTCAAGCCTCCCTCGATCCAATATACAATATTCGTTCATTGTTATGAAAATTAACGCTGCTTCAGACTTAACACATTCTGGCAATAGGGAGAAGGGAATAAGGTGGCTGAGAATAGGTATATGTGGCCGGTGCTTAAATTCACATCTTTTTTTCAATTTGTTGCTTTGTGTTTTTTTCAGTTGCATCAAGCAGAATGGTAGAAAACTCAAAAGGGAACACTAAATCGGCCTTGAACAGAGCCGCACAAAAAGGACGCGATGAAACCGCTTTGTACAAATCCTTGGCGATGGTTTAACCATCAAATTCGGCCTAGCTAAGACTTGTGTGACGAAAGCTTACATTGCAGCATATTGTTTCCACTTAATAACAGCCTTAGAATAAATATATTATTATTATTATTTAAAAACTTTAAATTATACTCAACAATACCAGGCATCAAATCCTGTGGCGGACTTGGGAAGATCTCCCGTTTCAATTGTTTTCCCTTTTATACCTTATGCGCTACGCTTGAGGTCCTACAAGGAAGTCCGCTTTAAGTATTGTCGTCTTTCCTTTTTGCATTAATAAAATACAGCATACTTTTGAAGATAGGTAGGCGGAGCTAGATAACAGGTAGTTTGGAAAATAGGTAGTACAAATCACTGCAGCTGAGTGTAGTGGTTAAAGTCATTGTTTTCTCCCGCATGGAATTCAAAATTCCCCACCCACCCCAAATCCTTCTTCAGGTTATTTTAAACAAAGAAACAACAACAAAAAATTTCAGTAACTGGAAGTACATCGATCCTCAGCGTAAATTAGGTAGTTTGAGTGTGAGCCTAATGCACTTGTCCCTTAGCGATTGATTGGGACCAGTACAGTCAGGTAGTTTATTTGGAAGTTAAACTATATGGGGCTCCCCCAGCGCTTTCCCCCCTTTTTCTTTTTCTTATTATGTGCAAGTTACGACACCCCCCTCCCCTCACAGATACCAGGGCGGGGAGAAAAATCTATCCGTCTATTATGTAACAAAAAATAATAATACAACAGGTTTGGACATTCACAGCCAAACTGGTCCGGGTGTTCAAGTGATAATTTTACTCTTAGTTTACACAGAGCTGCGTCTCGGATGCTCTGGGAATGCGGAAGGGCCAGTCGAGGTGAACTCACCTCTCCCCCCATCCCTTATAATTGGAATTGGCGATTGCAAGGGTCTCCTTTTTAAATAGATTTTAATTATTATTTGAAGAGAGCGTTTACAATGTCACGTGCATACAGAAGACGAGCGCTGGGCTCCGGCGAGCGAGAGCCCGGGAGAGGGGGGGGGGAGTTGTCCGTTCATTCCGCTTCCTCTTCCTCTTCTTCCTCCTCCTCCTCTACTTTCTCCACAGAGGCAGTAGCTGATGTGCTGTCGTTGGCCGCCGGGGCGCCGCTGCTGCCGCCGCCGCCTCCAGCTTCTTCTTTATGTTCCTTCTTCCATTTCATGCGCCGGTTTTGAAACCAAATCTTGATCTGCCTCTCGGTCAGGCACAGGGCGTGGGCGATCTCTATCCGCCGCCGCCGGGTCAGATAGCGGTTGAAATGGAATTCTTTCTCCAGCTCCAGAGTTTGGTAACGGGTATAGGTCTGACGCCCTCTCTTCCTATCCGGACCTGAAGAGAGGATTTGGGGAGGCCGGGAAAGAACCACCGAAGTTAGAGGACCAGGAAATAGTTTTACAACACTGGCAAACAAATAAAAAACAAAACCCTCCTATTTCCTATTCTCTCTCTCTCTCTCTCTCTCTCTCACACACACACACACACACGAGTCCCACCCCCCACCCCAATATATATATATATATATATATGTATATGTATATCGGAAAGGAACAGCAGCATTTCAAGCCTGCTCCTGTCTACTCAGAAGTAAGCTCCATTGAGTCCAGCAAGGCGTAACTTCCAGGCCAAGTGGGTAGAAGCTGACCGTCCAATTCTGAGACACGTCTACTCGGAAGCAAATCCCACTGACTTCCTGCACAGTATACTAAAAACTGAAGGCTTAGCTTTCCCTCAAGTGCCCCGGGCAAAGGCGACAAGCCGGGAGAGACTGGGTGGGTGGAGGAATTCGGGTTTTAACCATGTAGTTTAAATAAACAAACCCAGGCGGGGGGAAAGAGGGCGATTGACTGAAAGCAAACTCTCTCCGGTTTTGCCCGCCACATTCCAGACTCTGGCGGAAGTCAAAGCGGTGTCTGGAACTCAGGGCTCGCTTTCGCTCCCAGTTAAAAGAGCAGGTCTTCCTGTCCTCCCGCAAAATTAACTGCAGGTTCGGATTTAGGTCGCTCCAATAACCCCTTTCTTTATTGACATGCCTACCACTGACCGTCTATATTTCTTGCGGAGGGTGGGTCAGATAAATAAGAGGGAATCAAACGTTTTCGCTCACTCCAAGAATAGAAAGCTCCATTTCCCCCCTCATATTCTCTCTCTCTCTCTCTCTCTCTCTCTCTCTCTCTCTCTCTGATACGACCCCCACCCCATCCCAGTCCGCACCCCCGGCTCTTCTCTCACTCAGCATTACCGCCCCCCTTCGCCAGTGCGGGCGAGGAGAAGCGAGGCTCTCCCCCTGCCAGTCTCCGGCCACCTTCGCCATCACCCTTCCCATATTTCCCTAGGGCCTCGACCAAAAATTCAACCCAACGCTCCCATTCCATATCGGGGGGGAAAGAGAAAGAGAGAGAGAGTTAAATAAATTTACGAGGCTAGAACCCATTAATTGGGCAATAAAAAGTTTTATGAGACTCATTTACATACAATGCCACGGGCTTTCTGCGCAATGGCGCCGCTTGCTCTAATTAAAAGCAGGCAGGCAGGCAGGGCAGGCGCGCGCGCGCTCCTTGCGTGGAAGTTGCCCCCGCACCCGCGTGGAAGTTGCCATTCGCCTGCTTGGCAGCGCTTTCAATCCAACGCCCCCCCCCTCCGCCCGGCCTTCCCCGCCCGCATCTCGGTTTTGTCCCCCCCCCCCTTCCTTCCTTCCTTCCTTCCTTCCTCCCCCATACCTGAAGACCTCATCCAGGGGTATATCCGGAAATTACTCTCCGCCTGGCTGTGCAGGTTGCTGTCCTCCGCTTTGTCACAGCTGGGCTTGGTTAAGTCATTGCAAAGGACGGGAATGTTCTGATCAAAAGAGGAGCAATGCAGGTTGTAGGCATCGGAGCCCAGGCTGTATCCGGAAGAGAACGGGCTTTGATATATGGTGCTGTTCACGTTGTACAAGGCAGGCATGGAGGAGGTGAACGCGCTAGCGCCTGGTCCATAGCCGCTTCTCTGCGAGTTGGTAGCAAAGGAGCAAGACGTGGGCTCCGCATTTTGGAAGAGAGAAGCAGCCCCCGTCGTATATTTGCTAAAAAGAGCGTTCACATAATACGAAGAACTCATAATTTTGACCGGTGATTTGTGGTCCGGTAGGCTTCCGTGTCGGTTTTACGAGGTAGCGTGATATATGATAACATTACACCCCCAGATTTACACCAAACCCCATTTTCTTTTGGACTGAGCTGCCTCCACCACGTGACCAGTCATATGACCCCATCCTCCAATCTCCTCCTGCATCACAGGTGGTATAGATCAGGGTGGCTCACAAGGTCCTATGATGGAAGGGGAAGAGGATCGAGCCGACGCCTGGCCGATTCGAAGGCGAGGGGGAGACTTGGCCGCTCGGGCAGCTCCAACGGGGCCCGGGTTCCCGGAGCGACTCCGGATAAAGCCGAGGGAGCGCCGAGATCAGCCCCGAGGCAGAGGGAAGCTAGAATAAGAAACGTCAACCAGTGTTTTGAAATACACACTTTCCTCTTTGCATCTTTATCCTCTCTACCCCCATTCTCCTCGTCTTTTTTTTGTCTTTTAAGGGGAGGAAAAAGCGTTTCTGTTCTGCTCCTGCATATACCCCACTCCTCAGTCATATTTCCTGCAGAGCTGGAAATAAACCACAAACACAACTCTGAGTTTCCATGTATGTTTCCTGTTTGTTTTTCTTGTTTCTTATCTCTCTCCGCCTTTCAGCTCCTCCATATTCCGAAAGGGGAGGGGTAGAGCTGCGGGAGGGAAAGTACATTTAAAAAAAAAAAAAAAACAAAGGCAAGGTGCCCATAAAAATGCCCCCATAGTAAAAACAACCACCACCATTATGCAGGATGTGTTATCTGCGTCTGTCTATCTCAAGTGTGTGTGTGTGTGTCTGAATGAACTCATTTGGCAAATCCTTCTGTATCCTGCTCTCATTTATTTTTCCTCAGGAAAGGAAAGAGTGAAATATTTATATGAGAGGCTTCCCAATTTGCTCGCAGATTTATTAAGATATTGACAGACATATTCGGCTAATCGCTGCTGGCGAGATGAGTGAAGGGTTGCTAAATACGTGTTCTATCTTCTCTCTCTCCCTCTTTTGCCAAATTCTCTTCCTCAGCAACAAAACACAAATAGAGAAAAAGAACAGTATATCTAAGGGAGGACGGGTGGGTATCTTTCCTAAAAAGAAAGGGGAGGAGAAGAAGAAGAGGAAGAGGAAGAAGAAGAAGACGAAGAAGAAGAAGAAAGATGAAGGCATGTGTCTACTTTTGCCTGTTCCTCTTACTCCAGGAAGGTTTATATCCAGGAGGGAGTTTTGTTTTGTTTTGTTTTTCGGTGATCATGCAGCCGGTCTGCCTTTACTAGTGCTGATTTCTTCTATCCATTAGCATGCATATTTCAGCCACCCCCCCCCAAAAAAAAATGATACAGTGGGAAATAAAATAAAAACAAACGGACTTTCAGCACCTCTTATTTTAAAAAAAAAAATCGAAGAGACTTGGGATGCGGACTCAGGTTTCTTTGTTTTATCCTAGCTTCTTCTTTTTCCTCCCCCGCCCCCGGGGTAAATAAATACCTACCTCTGGTTTTATGTGGTGGTGTTGGTGGTGTCGAGAGCGGTGGCATATGTGTGTATGTGTGTGTGTGTGTCCCAGATCTCGGATAAGGCAGCTCCTTAATTTCTAAACACTCGGCCCCCACCAAGCAATAAGAGGACACGCCATTGAGGATGTTGCGCCCTACCCTTCCTTTAAAACGGATCGTAAAACTAGTTTCCTTCCCTCAGACGGGGGAGTTTTGGTAAAGACAGCTTTTACTGCCCTGCTATATTGCACATCATAAACTGGAAGGAGGACAATGAGATTGCCCCGGAAATTCTCCCTTTAGATTATAGTGTTTGGTATCCTGTGTGTACAAAGAGGTTCTCACCAGTTTAAAATTATGCCTGGCCCATATTTCGCAGGGACACATTTTGGCAACCCAGGGGAGGGAAGGAGGGGGGGAGGGCTCAGCTAAGGGGCCTGAGGAGGCCCGGGTGCAACAGGGGCTGGAGAGAGGTGTTGGTGTACAGTTTTGGAAAGGAAGAACATTATTATCATGAACTCGTCTTCACAATCAGTGATATGGACTGGAGTCGGTCCTGGGCGCGGAGACCGCCCTTCGAGGTTTGCTTTGCTATTCCTGGGAGAGAACAGTCTGGTTGCATCGACAGACGTCTTTGGTTTTCATTCCGCCAAGATCGGTCAACGCACCAAGATGGCTGTCAAACCCAAAGGAAGAAAATGTGTGTGTTGGGGGGGGGGGAGAGGCGTGTGGTGCAAGATTGCGGGGCTACAATAATAATAACACCCCCTCAAAAAAAAAAAAACCTTGAAATTTTAAGAAAGAAAGAAAAGCCTCCTGAGAAAAATAATAAAGGGCTAAGAAGTTAGAAGGGAAGGCGAAAGAAGACCTGCCAAAGACGACGAGCCAGATCAAAGAAGCGGAATTAGACGGCATTCTGCCAATAAATTGCTCCTCTGGTGACAACGCAGCCAAGATGCCAGAAGAAAGCAGCAGCAAACAGAACCGGCAGTCTAAACTTGGGTATTGATAAGAGCAAGACAGAATTTTATCGATGAGTCTTTAAAGGACACCGTTAAGTGCAACTAGCTTTGAGGCCGAGGTCTGGGAGGATCAAACCGCACACTGCTTTCTTAGACGTGTGTGTGTCTCAGTTCTGCTGGGATTATATAAATATATTTTAAAATCGCGTTTGCCTAAAGTCACTTTTTGGAAGCGCTACTTAAATTGGGAAGGCCATCACACACACACACACACACACACACACACACACCCTTGTCCACGGCCTCCCCTCCAGGAAATAGGGCGTTTTATAATAAAGTCTCAGGACTAACCCTCGCTAAACGGAATGTCCCTTCGCAATGAGCTCCGAATCACCTCCAAAGTACAGACTTCCAGTATAAATAGCAAAAAAGAGGGGGGAAATGATTATTCACTTCTAAGCCATGTTTCCGGGATACATTACCGGTACATGAATGCGGAAATTTAATGGTGTCCAGTTTTAGAAGATGCCTCTATCCTCCATCCCACTTAAAAATTAAAAATAAAAGATACGGTGGAATGGATACTGCTTAATTATTTAAAGTTTTCCCTAGGTCACTCATTCCATCCAAAGCGCCCTCTCCGCCCCCTTTAAAAAATTGTAACCTAGAAACTGCTGCTTTCTAGGTTTCTCTAAACAAACCTCGTTTAAAAACAACCTCCACCCACAGAATAAAAAGTTAAAAATAAAGAGGATGATTTAAAAACACACACACCAACTGGTCATTCTGCAGGGTGGTTTATTTTGGAATCAAGCAAAGAATTTTCTGCAATTTGGACTTGGGGTATTATTCCGCTGTTTTAGCTGCCTTCTTTATTCCCTCCATTGATCACCCATTGTCCAAATTACTTACAACAAATGTATATATTCGTGTTTGCATTTTACTGTAGCTGAAGTCATTGAGGACAAGCTACATTAAAAGTACACACGAGACAATAAGAATTAACATTAAAAGCTGCCATGACCAGTCCTTCGTTCATATAAACGACATTTTCTACTGGGGATTTGTATATGTACAGTATATGTAAGTTCCATCCTAAATAAATGCACAATAAATTTCCAGTCTTTTTTAGGAATCAGGTTGTTCGTTTTATCCTCCTAGATTCCTATTAAGGAATTACAATGAAATATGTTTGATAATCACATTTAGTGGGTCATTTGACGGCTAAACGTTCTTTTTCTTTTTCTGGCAGGGAAAAAAGACGCAAACTTAAAGCATTTCCCCAATAATGTTATTTGTCTTTCTTGGCTCTTAATTTCGGTACAGTAGGCACACATTTGTGGTTTGATTGTCTTATTTATTCACAAATATCGAGTCCATTCATCTATCTTCGGTATGTATGTTTGTGTATATGGCTCATATACTAATCGATGGAGCCGTAGAATTCAGAAGTGAAGGAGAGGTGTGTATACAATATATACAATATATACAATATATACAATACACACACACACACACACACATATGAAAGAGTAAATAAAATGCCGTAAGAGTTCTAGCCTAGATTCGTACAGGCATCTTAGTCCTGCGGTGTACTAGAACTGTTATCATCTGCACTGCATAATTAAACCGGGTCCCACAGAGATGAAATTGCTTAAGGAAGCGAGCGGGAGCCTTTAACTGCCTCAAAGACATCTGGTGAAGAAATTCAGTGGCCGGTAAATAATTTTCAAATTAAATTTTGTTGCCGAGCCACCAACTTAGAGCCCGGTGAAAAGAACGTGGTTTCCGAAGGATTCTGGCCCAGAGCAGAATGGAACCAAAGGCAGGGATCACTGGCTGAATAAGAGATTAAGATGGCGCCATCCATGTTCAGCCATTCAAAAGCTCTCCCATTGCATTGTGAAAACTGTTTACTCCTAATAAATACCTTTTTAAAAAATTGATCGGAGCATTTTTTAAAAAATAAAATTAAAAACCCACGTCTAACTGTGTGTTGTTGTTGTTTTTTAAATACACACTGAGCATGTTTCTTTAACAACTCTGCCGCGACTCAATCGCCAGCGTCCGCATTCCAAGCGCTTTGAGATTCCCGGCTATAAAAATTGCTTATGCGGCCTCAATATAGCGTAGTGCAGTCCTATACAGGTCTACTCTGAGGTAAGAAGCCTTGCTACATTCATTGGGGCCGATTCCCAGGTAAATTGCCTAAGCCACGAACGGGTTAATACAAACGATTATATTGTGTGAGAATATCTGCTTTGACTTTGTGCATTATATATCCCTTACATTATATATCCGTTATGCATTTTCATTAGTCGATTACAATATACACGGGATGTTTCACCCAAATGCATCTGTATAAGTTTAAACTGTTTAAATATATTCTCACTGTACATGTGTTTGATACGTGCACTCAGGCGCGCGACATATTATTTGCTCTTCCTGCGGTCAAATTAGCAGTATTCTTGAAGCATGCTTCAAGCTGAGAGGGGAAAATATCAATCTGTACAGAACTGGCAGGATAATACTAATACTAATAGTTACAGACGGAGAACTTTACCATTGCAGTTATTGACTTTTAAGAGTATTAAATATGGAAACACGAAATACTGAAGCATTAAGGTATTCCTTTTAGTAGTGGGATATAATATCGCCTTTTGTTAATATCAAATCAGGAGTTTCAAAACCGCATATGCTGCTCCTAGGAAGTCGACATTTTAGAATTTTTTCCATTGGCTTCATGGCGGAAATCGCCCTTGTTTTCGTGGAACAACACTGCCATCTGCTGTTCTGTCCTGGTAACCGCAAGCAATAAAATAGGTGCAGGAATCTGACGAACGTGTAAACATAGCTGATATCTATCCCTGCAAACGCTTCGGTAATCTACTTTGCCATGCAGTAGCAATTATAGAAAAGGTTCCAGCGGTATATTCATTAAAGATAAACGTTCACCTTACAGCCTACATTTCAGAGGGGAAAGGGCTAATAAAAACGAGCTATTTCCGCAGAGCCGCTTTATCTAAAACAGCCAGACAAAACAAATGAAAGGGCTTTTGTAGAAAATCTTAATTGTGGCTGGACAGTTGTAAACTCATTAAGGGCCGAATTCCAGACAGTTTGCAGACCTGCCATTTATTACGCACTTCCAATGAGGATTCTTTGAAGTCCCCACTGTCTGCAACAACAGAGGGCGTCGCAACATCCCAAACCACTGGGACAGGCATTAATTAGAACTCCCCCCCGCCCTTGTTTTTGCAGACAAGAACTGTTTCGCTTCGTGTTAATTTAATGCAATTTACCAGAGATTTCTTTATTTTTAAAAATAAAAATTAAAAAGGCCAACAAAACTCCAAGTGATTTCCCCTGCCTCTCTGAACCTTCGAACATTTTCAAAGCCTGAGATACTGAGTTCTTGCCTTCAACCCTGCAGCATTTTACACCCCATAAACGGTTACAGCCGTCATTTTCTTTTATGGCACACTATGGCTCTGAATTTTCTTAACAGCTTCTTCAGCTAAGACTTGTTAGCTGGAAGTGTGCGGGCTTGTTTGTGCCTTTAAAATAAACTCTTCTGCAATGAGCTACAGAGGAGTCCCTGTTTGGTCTTGTGCACAACTCTGCTCTAACTGGTATTTTTTTTTATGGGGGAGGATTATAATTTCTGAGCGGAGAGCCGAGCCTGCCCGAGGCACGACTAAACTCCCAACGCGTCAGAATTCCTTTTATTGTTCATCCGTTTGGACTGCCCACCCCCACCCCATCGCCTGCATGTATTCGTTAAAGCGTTGGTTAATCTCCATCACCAACACCCCTTTGCCAACCAGCCCGATTTTCTAACCTGAACTTTTTAAACAACGACCAAAAAACCTTTCTAGCGTCCATTGCTGCCCGATAAGCCTCCATCTTTGGCTGCGTCAAATGCGGTGTGTTTATTTCGCGGGCGAGACTGCACCGATGACACAGAAAGCAGCTGGAATGGGTTTTACTTTGGGAATGCTTTCTCTATGAAGAGACATGGATGAAATTTCATACTCTATGGATTATTTGCTTCTGGAAGCCAAGCTGATTTTTTAAAAATGAGAGTTGAAAGCGGGTACTAACTAGATTATTCCTGCAAAAGGTCACCGAAATTTTGTCCTGCTGCTTTGGTTTATGTTTATCAATTTCATTATTATTATTATTATTATTATTATTATTATTATTTCACAGCATCTTAACTAATTAAAGACACCCACACTAGTTAATATCCTTAGTTTCCAGTTCAGGGTTCTTTGCAATCGTTGGATAGCCTGGGCGCAACATGCCTGGCCGAGTTACTCCACTGTCTTCCTCTCCCAGATTCCACTCGCGTTTTCGTTCGGGAGAAGGATTTGCCATGTGAACCATAACTGCTTGGAAGTTAAGTTCCATCAAAATGAGTGGGTCTTCCTTTTGAGTAACCGTGTTAAAGGACCAGTGTTAGGATTTTGCTTGCTCTCCAAAGGTAAAGATGGGCAGGTTTTGCCTTCTTAATAATCTTAAAAACAGCACAATATTTTTTTTAAAAGAATCAATATATATTTTATTTAGCAAAAAGTTAAATATCATTCTGGACACAACTATTTGGTCAGTAGGCCATGAGGTAACTATTGCAAAATATACAGTGTAGCTTCTGCATAAACATAACGTCCAGGACTTTTTATTTTTTATGTTAATAATCGATACAAATCTACAATAACCAAAAGGTAGGTTTTTTTAGAGTGTATAATTTATTATCAATAAAATTAAACTTCATTACAATAAGAATCAATTAAATTCGATTAAACTCAAAACGTAAACCATAGGTAGTTACCTTCTTTTTCACATATAGGTATAGCTCCGTTATCGGAAAATTGCTCACGGGTGCAAAAACAAGATTCAAGCTAGCCTGATTATTAAGGGTTTCTTTCTTTAATATATAGATTATGATATATACAACTGACGAAGACTGTACTATATATATATAGATAGATAGATCGATCAAGTGTGCATACGAAAATGACTTGCTTCAAAAGAACGGGGGGATCCACAAGTCCTTGGCTATCCCAGATCATGCCCCCACTTTTGTGTTTAAAAGCTGGGATAGAAAGAGAGCGAACGAATTGGTTTCCCCCCGGTACAATCCAAGGTTCACTGTCTAATAATGATACAGAAAAAAGGACTCCTTACACTACCGAGCTATACTCTATGCAACCTTTATAATAAACAACCTGAGTTCAAATTGAATCCTAGCTTACACAATCACATCTGGTACAGCACCCAAGCACAAAAAATTGAGTCACAAATATAATTACCACAATAAAAGACAGTGTTCAAGTATTAGAGCAGACCTCTCTCTGCCGCGCAAAGAGCAAATAAAATTAACTACGTCGACTAACCTACACAGTCTGTAAAGAATTGTGCATTAAAAAGGTAGTTTCTTTCTTTCTTTCTTTTTCTTTCTTTCTTTCGTGAAGGACAGGTAGATTTAGACAAGCCAACAGATCAGCCTTCCGAGTTTAATGCCCCCCTTTCCTTCCCTATGATTAGAAAATGATAAATCTGGGTACCTCCATAATAGCACCGGGGCACAGCCATATCTCATTGCACGCTGGCGAGATACATTCAAGAGCTGCATTGGCCAAGGACAAAACAACAGCAACAACCCCAGGGGGGTGGGAAACCCCAAATAATATTAATAATAATAATAGCAACAACACATGAGGCCTGGACACAGTCTCGGGGTATGCTGGGAACAGAAGAGGGGAGGATTGTGTTGTGTTGCGCTGGAAGGGGAGATTTTTGCTGTTTGAAACGTGATTAAACCTGGAAGCAGAGCATCATTCATCCTTCGCTCGGTCTTTGTTGATTTTCTTCATTTTCATCCTCCGGTTCTGAAACCAGATTTTCACTTGTCTCTCGGTTAAATTCAGGAGCCGGGCCACTTCGTACCGTCGGTCCCTGGTGAGATACATGTTGAACAAAAACTCCTTCTCCAGCTCCAGCGTCTGGTGTTTGGTGTAAGGGCACCGTTTTTTCCGAGTGGATCTCGCGTGCAACCAATTCGCGGCCGGGTTGTCTGCAAGGAAAACGACGCCAAAGAGGGTTAAGTTGGCGAAGGACAGAACCCCGCACCAACACCCCCCCGCACTGCTATTATGACTGCACCTCCACCCCATAGGCACACAAACAGCACCTCCTCCCACCCCCACCCCCAAGCCACCACCTTCCTTTTGAAGAGCATGGATGCCCTGATATTGGTGGTTTACGACATTCCTTTCCTTTGGACAGACATACAGGATGGGGTCAGACACAATGGACTCCAAACTGAGACACATGGAAAAGGTCACGTAGAATTACGCGTAGTAAAAAAAGAAAAAGAGAAAGGGAGGGGGGGGACCCCACTGGCCACCGCCTCACTTCTTCATAGTGTTTATATAGGGTGTAATTTCAAAGCCTGCCTTTGCTGCTTACCCTCCTCTCAGCCAAGCCCCCTGATTTCTCTCTCTCCTCTCCCCCTCCGGAAAAAAAAATATAGGACCGGTGCACAACCCCTGAGAATAAGTGTCATACGGAAAATGTTTCACTTTCCAGTTCTGACCTTCTCTTATATAACCGCTGGGCGCTTTCAAGGAGATAAGGGAACACACCCACCCGGCCCTGTCTTCAAGCTAAGCCTGGCTTGCTTTAGGTGGGAAAACACCCACTCACACATTTGCATTTGGCATTATTTGCCGTGCCTGCACTATTGATCCGCTAGCTCAGTTCTAAAGGCAAGCGAAGGTGTTAGCAACAAGCAAAGGAGTGGAATAAATAGTCGCCAAAGAGAGGGCTAAAATGAAGTTAGGAAAAACACACACACACACAAGAACAGTTGTTGTTCTTGGCTTTCCTAGCTCAGCTAGTCGTCACAAAGGGATCAGATTCACATCCAATGTTTTGTTTTTCCTCGCCTCTCCCAAGTAACTTGGGTTGTGCGCGACCACCACCCTCTCACGCCGCCCCCCCCCTACACCGCCCGGCTCTCTCCTCCCATCCCCCCAATGTGGCTTTGTAGCTGAAGCGTGCGCCCAGGAAAACACGCTGGTGACGCGCCCCTGCACACTGTTGCGACAGGGAGGTCATGCTGGACTTTGCTGGCACCTTGACGCTGAGAAACACACACAGACCTAGCTGGCTGCATAGACCGTGAGCCTACAAAGACTGGCACCAAATATGTACATACACGCGTATATGCATGCGCAACCATATTCCCGTTTTACGCACACAATTCTACACACACAGAGATAGAGAGAAGCTCAGGGGTGCCGCTGGACGTTCTTCTGTGACCACAGAAGCCCCCACCCAGCCACCCACCCAGCAGCCATTGCCGCATAGCTCACGGTAGACGGTGGCTCTCGACACCCAGCCCCCTACCCACCCGCCCACCCTCCTCCCGCCCAAGCCCAGGCGGATGGCACTTACTTGGGTCGATCTGGGGCTTGTCTCCGTTCGCCTCGCTCTCGCCATTGTTTTCCGAGAACGCGCCGTCGTTGCCTTGCTTATCCCTATCAGCTGGAGGAGAACCACAAGCATAGTCAGTCAGAGAGAGCGCGTGCGTGTCAAAGGTGGTACAGTCACCCCTCCTGGCCGTGAGCGGTTCAGGTTTAATGCCGTAATGCCTGCTGGCCGGCAAGCCCGGGAAAGACAAGGAGCCCGGCATGGGCTCCAGCCACGAGCGCATGTACCTGCCGTCGGGCGCTGCCATTGGTGCCTGGTGATGCACGTACGGGTGGTACACGGTGGGCACATTGTTAGCGCTCGGCGGGTGCACGGCGTTCCAGGAAGTGCTGAAGACGGAGGTTTTCGACTGAAAGCTGCACGGGGTGAACTCGGGGTGGTCTCCAAGGGTCGCCTGCCTGGCCGGCTGACCTAGAGAAGCCGAGCCATAGCGGGACTGCACCAGCTCCTCGCTGTCGTGGATGAGGAAAGAGTCCACGTAGTAGTTGCTGAGCGTCCCCGAAGAAGACATAGCCATCCAAGCCAAGCCCCAGCCCCAGCCCCAGTGCAAAAAAAGGAGAGGCAAGACCTGGCGAAATTATGAAACTGCAGATTTCATGTAACAACTTGGTCCTCACGAAGAAGTACAGTCACCTAATAAGTTGAAGGCTGCCTGTCAGCCCATTGGCTGCCTCGCGTCACATGGCCGGGCAGCAGAACAATAAAGTATAAATCAGTCCGCAGGCTATTAATGGGTCAGTGTTTTCCCGTCATCATTTTTATAGCAAAGCCATATGTTTTTATGCAAAGGGATAGACGACTTGTACGGCAATATTTGTTTTAATTGTGGCTGATCGAGATTAAAAGATCAGAATTTTGGGTATGGCCACCTTTCTAAAGCGGACTATTTTATATCATAATTAATCATCCCATCAATGGTCCGTGTTCCTTGCAAAAAAAAAAAAAGCCAAGTCTCTCTCTCTCACACACACACACACATACACATACTCACTCACTCACGCGCACACACACACAAAGACAGGCTACCCTCCTTGTGATCGGAGACCTTCACATAAAATTATACAATAATTGAAGCAATAAAAAAGCAAAATAACATTGGCGGCATACTGTATTTAAATATATATTTATTATATTTCATAAGGAGTTATTGTTTCGGGAGCCACGGGGTTGTTATTAAGTCAGTAACTACGAGCATATTCATTTGCATCGCTGTGTTTCACAGCAGTAAAAATTTACGAGTGCCTGGAAAGGTTAAATTATACTATTGTGTTTAGTTTGGGAACTCACTGTAAATAATACTGTGCCGTTGAGTTCAGAGCTAACTGGGGCTGGCAGGGAAAAGTCAAATCCAACACGATTCCCCTTTCGAAAAGGGAATCTGCCCACCGCCAAACAGAGCAGGAGGATAACTGGGGCTGGGGGCGAGAGATCTCAAATCGATATCGAAATTTGCATCTTTATCCGCGCCTCTGATCTAAGAGTCCTCGGACCCACAGCCAGGAATCCCTCACTGTGGAATCGGACCCACAACTAGGAATCCCAAACACCCACCTCCTGGCTCCTCAGTAATCTCTTTCTCTTCTCTCTCTCCCTCCCCTCACCCCCTGCGCAGCCCCCGAAATAATTCCAGCAGCAGAATAAGGCAAGGAACCGCAGACACATTTAAATTCTGCCACAAATACTAGCTTAACCTGCAGGTGTGGGAGACAATTGCCCTTCTTGCTGTTTTTCTTTTAAATAATATTGTGACATTTTATCAAGAAGTTGTTTGATGCCCCGTTCTTTGACAACTAGATAACCTTTATATTTTTTATTTTTATTTTGGTAAAAGGAAGAGACCAAGTCAAGAGGAGGAATGCAGAAGAGAACTTTTATGCGGGAGAAAAACTGAGCGGACACATCCCCCTCGATCAAGTTGACTGCGGCGGGATCCACGGCCACTGGGCATTTTATCACTTCTGTCTCTCTCTCTCTCTCTCTGAAGTGTAACTACACATTCTGTCAAGAACCGGATAAAGCACAGCTATGTTGGAGACTGTGAGTGTGTGAGACTGTGTGTCTGTCTGTGGGTGGGGAAGGAATACACACACACACACACACACACACACACACACACACACACTACACTATACACTATACACACACTCACACACACTTCATGACGATTAATTCCTAAGCATGCATGAAAGCAAAATAGGAGCAAAAATCCTGTCTGTCGCCTGCCTTAAAGGGGCACCCTCTTTCGCCCTTGCATTTTTATGCAGTATCCCCGCTGGCGGATCGCATTCCCGAGCCGTCGGATTTTAGGTGCAAATAGTTATTTACTCTCTGGCACGTTCTTATATGGCTTCTGTAAGCGGCGGAGGGTTACCGCCGTCTAGGAAAAACAAGGAGAAGGTGATACGGTTCTCAGATCAAGTCCAGTGTTGTGGATTAAAGTTATGACTAAATGGTGGATTGTCGGTGACATTTGCATTCATTGTCTTTCTCCCGAGGATTCCTAAACGTCCCCCCCCCCTATTTATTTATTTCTCTTTCTTTCTTTGGAAAAAAAATGCTGTGTTCTGCTAGTGGGAGGAGGGGGAAGGATCGAATAAGGATCTCTGTATTTTATTTTATTATTTTATTTTTTTTAACTCTTCGTCAGGCTAGAGACGGGGCAAATAGCAAGGAAACCGCGTGCTAATGAAATTCGTCTGTGAATATTGTGAGCGCAAAAAGTATGGTTCTCATTAGCTTTACATCACGTCAGCGTTCTTTTCCCCTTTCATACTTCTCCAATAGCTGAGTCTTGAGAAAAACTTAAATTAGCAGTCAGTTCTCTTTTTTTGACATAAGGTCCCGAGATTACAAGAAACAATTAATATTTCACAGATCCTCAGCAGGAACAATTTCGCAGGGGCGTTGCTGGAAATCTCTTCCCATGCCTCAACAAAGCCATTTTTTAAAAAAAAAAAAAATGTAGACAAATGTCTTCCTATGTAATTACAGCTAAAGTATGTGATCGCCTTAGTGCGATATCCTCAACAGGAGAGAGGAGGAAAATATTATTATTAGTCGGTTACTCTCCTGGAAAGACGGAAGTCTTACGTCATTTTTGTTTAAAATCGAGAGTCAGCTGTTGTGAAATATGCTGGCAGAACTTCCTTCCTCCTAGAAGGAGAAAAATAATCTTAACAGCAGGATTCCTAAATGTTTTTATGACTTTTTGGGGTTTCGGAGGCGGTAGTGACTTTTCATTCCGGATTAAGCCTTTGAGAGTGGGAAACAACGGGAATGATCCAGCTGCAATCCCCGACACTTACTACAGAGTAAGTCCCATTAAAGCTCAGTGGGACTTACTTCTGGGTAAAATTGCAGTCTAAGGCTGCAGTCTCTTTACCCAGTTACCTAGAAGCGCCATTGAACTCAGTGGGGCTTACTTTTGAGTAGACGTGTAGACATTTGAAATGTAAGGCTCGCGTTACAATAAAGGAATAAACATTTCAGAGCTCCCTTTAAAAAGCTGGCTGCTGAACCATTAAAATTAAAGAATTTAAAGATGATTTGTTATATTCACCTTCGAAATGATAGAAAGGGATAAATACAAAGTACTTCGTATGTTAGCTTCGCCATTTTCTTCATTTGGTGCAGATATTGTATTTTCAGTATAAACAGGAATCATTTTTTTAATAGCTCGGCTTTGTAGCTCATATAGCTGACTTCCATTTAGTGACAAATAATATGAAAATGGAGAAAGCCTCCTCATTAGCCGAATTCCTGCTTTCTTTGAACTGTTAATTACTTCCAATGAAATAGGCTTCGGGTTGGAATAAGGCGGCTACCAGTCTTTGGACATTACCCTGAACACATAAATTTGGGACTTACTCCCGAGTAAGTGTGGAGTAGCCGTGACATATAAACAACCCATATACACTGACCCGCCCATTTCGGGAAATTTTCGCCCAGGTTAAAAAATGTTATTACTGATCTCAACAGTATTTATTTCAAGTTAGTGTGCATATATGGTGGCAGCTTCAGAGTTTTAATAACTATATCTGGTTACACACACACACACACACACACACACACACACATTATTAGGTTTTAACCCTTGAACCTACCTACCAGACAGATCAAAGGAAAAATAAAAACGCCGTTTAAGGGTTATAACTGTGTGCTCGCACTTTATTTACTTATTTTACACAGAGTCTGAAGTAATCAGTATGTTCCTAAACATATCTAAGCAATATAATTGTCTAATGTTTCTCTCTCCCCCCCCCCATATATTCCACCTCCTTCTCCCTCTCATTCATGCACACATATATATGTGTGTACACACAGAGGCATATAGAGATTTCTCTTTTTAGAAAGAAAGAAAGAAAGAAAGAAAGAAAGAAAGAAAGAAAGGTAGTCCTAATAGGATTTGGATAATATTCTGTAGGAGGTAATGTATTGTGCACTGATATGGAGAATTCCGGGTTCTTGGGTTTGTCTGTTTTGTTGTGTTTTTAGCTTTTAAATAAGCTTTGCTTGAGATAAATGACCAAACAATGGTCGAATGATTCAGAAGCAGCACAGACTTCATACAGAAGGCTGGCCATGGTAGCTGCTTGCATACAGCAATGCCCTTCTTTCTGTATTCATGTGGGGGGACCATGTACGTCCTCTAGATCCAAGCCGTAGGCACGTGCATTCGTGCAAACACAGACACATACATAACTACACAATGTCCATATTATAAGCAGCAAAGCCCCGAAACACTTATCGTGTGAACTTGTCATTTAAATTATTCAACTATGGCAAAGGCTCCCCCCAAAATTGACGGGACGGTGTGTGTTTGTGGGAGGCAGAATTAAACAAATCTGATTTCTCCAGCCCTTTTAACTGTTCTCTGAAATGTTCGGAAACTTGAAGGGTGGGGGAGGGGAAAAAAAAAGAATATAAAGGATATTCCCGTGCGTTTCCCAATACCCACGCACCCGTACCCACCGCAGGACATGGAAGGGAGAGGTCTTGTTCATTTACAATAGCTGTAAACAATGTGTGTATCCGGTGTAAACAAGGCGCTGCAGCTCCTTCGCCTCTCGCTGGGCTGCTGCGCATAAATGGCAAGGCGACAGCACAGCGCAGCCTCGAGCCCAAGCGAGGTCGCTGTTGCTTATTCCGCCTCATTGGAATGCAGGCGCCCGGACACACTCCAATAATGATCGTAACCGAGGCCTTGTAAGCTACAGAGAAATCCTTGGGGTCCCCCCTCCCGAGTTTTCCTGCCTCCCCGGTCTCCCTCTTTCCGCCCCTTATGCCCTTAGGGTCTGCATTCCCTGCAGACATTGGAAGGACTGTTCTAGCTTCGGGGTGGGGGGAGAAACAGCGGAGAGAAAACAGAGTGATTCTGAAGGCCACCACTGTAAGTAAAGGGAGAGCAAGGGCTGTGTGTGTGTGTGTGTGTGTGTTTGCGCAAACGGGCCGGCGGCTAGACCTCATAACACAATATAGCTCAATAAAATATAATGAGATAGAACCAGTAAGCAGGACTGGAAATTGCTACCAGATTCCCTCTCTTTACAGCGGAGTAACTGAAACACACCCACTACATATGGAGGAAAGCAGGGCAACAGACATTTTTGCGAATAATGCGAATAATATCACCAGCAACAGCAGCGACAATAATCAAAGTATCCAATGATACGGATTAGACAATAAAATCTGGACATTCCTAAACTGGCAGAGTGCACCTGACCTTGAAGGAAACCTGCATGAGAAAACCCGAAGACAACCGATCCTAGCTAAGCTTGAAGGTCTCCTCCAATAGCGCCTTCAAACATTTCCCCCCTCTTCCACCTTGGCTGAAATGGATTAATTGAGGTGGCCGGAAAGGCGCTGGGTTTTTCGGCGCGCAGAAGGCAAACCAATGGCATTGGGACTTAACGCCTGCCGAGGAAAGGTAGCTTGCCAGATTTCTTCGGTAAAAGGCGGTATTATTAGTATTGTATCGCTATTACTACGAATGGACTCCGGCGCTTATTCTTATTCTTATTAGACCCGGTTGATGATTTCAAACTGAAGTAATTAAGGCAGTTTCGTGCTGTAGAGAGAGATTGAGATCCAGCCCCAACAACATGAAACTACCTAAACCACCGACCAGTTCTCAGGCTCCTAATTAAGAGGGCTCCCCACTGCCGCTTTCCTTAGGAAACAGGATCCCGCTTCGAATAAATATGGAGAGACACCAATGCCCCAAAGAAACAGATTCCGAGCGGGTGGGGTGGGGTGGGGAAAGCCCCCACCCCCCCCAAAAAAAACCGAACAGCAACAAGACCTCACCCTTCCCACCGCCCCCCTCCGCCCTCTCCACCAAAGTCTCGGTCTACTCCATCTCGGTCTACAAACTTTCCACATTCTTGTGTGTGTGTTTTTTTTTTTTAAATGAAGTTCTTTCTCTCCTTCTGGACCCGCCAAATCATTAGAAACGCCTTTGTGCCCACTTTGTCGTCACTCCGTTTAATCTTACTCTCTACGTTCCATCATAGTTCTCTAACTTAGCCACGATCGAATTAGGGTATGATGCATATTAAAAATGCAACTTAGAGAAGGAGGCAGCGGGGCCAGGCAGGCCTCGAGAGGCAAGAATCCTCGTATACATAGGTTATCGAAGGCGATCAAGATGCGCGGGTTCAAAGTCTGGAAAAAGAAATGGCTACACAGCCCTTTCAGGCTCCCATCACCACCGCCTCCACTCCCACCCCTTCCAATCTCCCCCTCTCTCTCTCCTCCCCACCCGATTCGCCTTTGTCTGGATTCTGGAGCTGATCAACGTGCAATGATACAGAACCTTAATGCCAAAACATTCTCCGCTTAAGCGCATCCGCAAGCAGGCAGGTAGCGAAGGGAAGAATAAACATGGCGGAAAAGCTGATCGATCAAGGAGAACAAGGCTCAAGATCCTCGTTCCCACGTGCTCACCTTTTCAGAATCGCCTTTTTTTGTATGTGGGGGCATCTAGGTTTTCCTCTGGAGTTGAAAAGAGCTCCGAGCGTCTAGTGGGGTAGTTTTGTTTGGTTTAAAATAAAAATAAAAAACAATAGTGGATCCTTCCTCGTGAGTTAACCACCGAGTTATTTTAATAAAATAAATAAATAAATAAAGAGAAGCCCAAGTCCTCTAACTTCGCAAATAAGTAGCCCTTGGCTTCCTCTGCCTGTGCAGCCCCTCAGTCAACTAAAACCACTCGTCCAAGACAGCAACAATCCAGATATACTAGCAAGTCATAAAACTGAACAAAAGCCGACAAACCTTACAGCACCATTGCTATATGGCCCAGACAAATTACGACCGTCTAGGTAATATTTAAATAGATTCCTAAAGTAATTGCAGGGGGCTCGGGCAAACTATTCCTGTTGTAAAAGTTCTTGGAGATCTGAAAGTAGGACCATGAGAATAAACAGTCACAAACGAGGTATTTTTTTTTTAAAAAGAGGGTGGTTCATTCCATGCCTTTTATTCTTCTTCCAAGAGAAACATAAACAGCGTCTCCATTTTGTCCTGTTTTTTTTTTTTGTTTTTGTTTTTTTGTTTTGCTTTACTTCCACGCAGCATTACAATTCATTGGTTTTAAGGTAAGGAGGGGATGGACGAGAGATAGAGCTAACATCGAGAATAACGCTATAGAATGCTTTGCTTGCAACAGTATCGGCATTTTAATAATATTAATAATATTAATATTAATAGACATTTATACATATTCTGTATTCATAGATATTTTTTTCTTTAAAAAAAAAAATCTTCTCTTTGCACTACACGCTTGACCTTTTTCAACGCATGTAACTTCACAGTATCAAGGAAACCAGGGGGAAAACTTTCACCTCCCTTGCTGTCCCCCATAGTCAAGTCAGGGGGAAAATTCATCTGGTGGTCCAATATACATAGAATAACACACCTCTCCGTGGACAAAGTCGTTTCTCCTCTCCAAAGCGGGGAGATTTCTTCCTTCCTTCCTTTCATGTGCTTGCCAAGCGTAACTAGCAGTAACCCAAAGGTATCCAAAGCAAAAACTACCTCAAGTCATTACCTACAACCAGAAAGTGTAAGATTTTAGCCAATAAAGCAGACAAAGACTTTCCTCTCTCCTTTTGGGGGGGGAAGGGGAGGAGGAGGGGGAAGAGGTCTCATTTTCGTGGCAATTTTAAAAGTTGTAATATTAAATATGGATTTTTGGGTATGCGGGGGATTGGGCACAAACAAACATATAAGTGCGCCAGCCTTGGCTCCTGACACCATATTCTATAACCTGATTTTATCTGGATCGGCTAGACGCATGCTTCCTATTAAGCAGCGGCGTGGCCAGATTTTAATTATTCAAAACCATCCTCGGCTCAGATCCAAAACACCAGCTACTATTACAGTGGGGTGGGAGAGAACGCAAGTTGCCTTCAGTCTTATTTGGCTCAATTTTCTGAAAATGGAGTTTGGGAGAGGGGTGTTGAGAAGGGGAGGACAATAGGCATCTAGGGTTCTGAAAACCATTTCCCCCCCTTCAGCACCAGCCTTTCCAGACCGGGCATTTACTGAGGGCAGCAGCGGACATGGATGGGGTAGTGTGCATCAGTTATGGCTTCATCCCAACGAAATCAATTACCAAGAGGCCATGGAGAGGCTGAGGATGTAATTGAAAGGCTCGGACGCACACAGGTGCGAGTAGCTAGAGGCTTAGGGGGTGGGGAGGAGACCGGGGGGTGGGGGGTGGAACCGTCCTAGCTGTTCAGACCATCAAGATGCGTGCCTAGGGTTCATCAGGAGAAATTGAAGTTGGCTGTGAGCTCCCGGATTCGATTCTCCCTGTTCATTTTCTTCAGTTTCATCCTGCGGTTCTGAAACCAGATTTTGACTTGTCTGTCTGTTAGGTGGACTGTGCGGCTGATCTCTAGGCGACGCTCACGAGTCAGGTACATGTTGAACAGAAACTCCTTTTCCAGCTCCAGAGTTTGGTGCTTGGTGTAAGGGCATCGCTTCTTCCTGCCACTTTTTGCGGTGAGCCAACTGGCTGCGTTCTCTCCTTTTGAATTGCCTAGTTTTAAGGGGGAAAATAAGAAAAAAAGGGAAGGTTACCAGAACGACACCAGGAAAACTTGGGCGGCGTAGCGTGGATGGGCTGGGGGACGCTTCTGTACTTAGTACCGAATATAAATTTGAGAAGGGCACTCTGGCCTTCCTTCAGGGTTCCTGTCCGGGTCCCTCTTAAATTGGTAGCCCCCAAAGGAGAGCGAGCATTGCAACACACTCCCTGACTTTGCCGCATCTCGCTGGTCTGAGAGACCGGATCGCTTTTGGAGTTGACACCGATGCGCACAAATGCCTTTGGCAGTGGCGTCTTGCAGGGTTTTGCCTCTGCTTCAGTCCTGGCCGTTTGTTCTCAAAACACTCGTTGCGAGACCGCCCCCTGCTCCCTCCCCTAAATCCAGATTATTTGAAAATGTGGTCGACGCTGCCGAAGCGCTCGATTAAAAAAAGAAGAAGAAGCCCTGGGTGGCTGTTTTTTTGGTTGGGGGTGGGGTCGTTTTCGAATTGTTATGCCTAATATTTCTGGCGAATGAGGGCTGCAATCCCATCTAAACTACTCCACACACCCTTCCAGAGCAATCCCTGGCATGTTCGCTCAGAAGTAAGTCCCACTGTGTTCAGTGCGGCTTACTCCCCGGTAAGCGGGTATAGGAATGTTGCGTTACTGAGAATCAAGCCCGTTTAATTCAGTGGTGCAACAAACAAGCAAGCATAGGAACGGGCTGTGCGTTTCCAAATTCAAACTAAATCTAAACCGTTGGGCAATTTAGCGCTGAGATGGTTCTTACAAGCACACATTGATGATGCACATTTTTTTTAAAAAGCACATATGCCTTTCTCTTTATTTTTTGGAAGTACATGTAGCTGGAGGTGGGGTTGGGGCGGGAAACCCAACTCCCTCTGTGTGCATTTAGATAACGATATGCATATGCATATATGTGTGCACACACGTAACATGCTTCATTGCATCCTGTTTCAGAATTGTGGGAGAAACAACAACTAAAAGCTTACCCTGCGGAGTTCCCGGTTTTATTTTCTTATTATTATTTTATTATTCCCTTTAATGGGCATCATGAAATAGAAAACTCTTCTGCAAAAGCCACTCGCCATCCCCGCGCGTTGAAATGAATGACTGAGCACCGACCAGGAACTCTGGCATTCTTGTACAGCTCCCATTCATTCCAATGACCCTGCGTATATTTCAACACAGAAGCCTTGTGGCGCTCTGGAGAGCCTCTCGCAGCGCAGACTCCAGCAGTCTAATTTGATAGTGCTTCATAGAAGAGAATTTTAACCCAGCTGCTTTTTTTTTTTTTTTAAGGCATCCAGGATCGTAAACTAGAACTTAGCCTGTTAATGGGCTTATTTATTGGCGCTGGCCCCTTGCTTACTTTGGACGCTTTACAAACATCTATGTTATCTCTGCAGTCACCTCAGCATCACTTGAGGCCAGGAAATACAGAGCTGCATTTATCTCTTTTTCCTTTTCTTCCTATTTTGTCTCTTTTCAAGCCCTTTGCCTTTAGGATTTTACCCATACTCAGCTTTTCTTTTTGTATGGCTCATAAACTCGAAGGGGTGGATATATCAATATTTATTTATTTACAGCATCCCAGCGTCCAAATATGAATGGCAGCTCAGCATGTTATGCTAAGCCGCTCTATGAATGGCCATTTTGGCCAGCGAAGGGGGCTTCCAGTATTCTGGGCGATTCTCACCCCCTTATCGCATCCCACCCCTCCTGGTTTTTGTGGCAACGGTGCCGGCTGCCGTGCGCGGGGGCGGGGGAGCTAGGCGGGTAGAGAGTAGTGCATTTATTTTTTGCTTACCTAGCGTTTCCTTCTCTGGAGAGGGCTTGCTGTTCTCTGAAGGAGCCGGGGAGAGTTCTTCGGGGGCCGAAGAGGAAGCTTGCCCTTCTTCCTCACTCCTTTGGGCCACGCAAGCCAAAGTGCTGGGTGGGGATGAATCCTCGCTGTCTTTCCTCCCCGAATCCGGCGGTGGGACTGCAGGAGTCAACGCTGGCGGAGTTTCAAAGCGCACTTGAGGTTGCGGGGCGAACTGGGAAGGAACCACCATCTGCCCCGGATGGTGCTGCTGCTGCTGCTGTTGGTGATGATGTTGATGGTGGTGGTTGCTGTTGTTGCTGTAGCTGCTGCCATTGCTGCTGCCGCTGCTCTTGCTGGTGCCGTAGGCTTGAGACAAGCGGAAGTAGCCTGGGACGGGCACCCCGGCGGCTGTCACGTTGTTCATGGAGCAGACCTCCGAGCTCAGCCTTGGGAAAATGGACAAGTCGGTGGCCGCAGCCTCTTTGGGGCCCTTCTCGGCGTCATAGAGGCAGTAGGAGCTCTCCTCTTTGATGTTGGGAGCGAAGGAGCAGGAGGTCGCCTGCGGGCTCTCGTGCTCTTCCAGGCGGCAGGACCTGGGGGGATCTAGCCAGACTTCCATCCCTGACATGTAGGCGTGAGAAGCCGGCGCCACGCTTGGAGAAGGGCCTTCATTGCGTTTGCTCAGGACCGGGAAAAGCCCGTAGCTTTGCAGCCCATAGGACAGATCGGACGCCTGTGGCAGGTAGACACCGCTGTTGTTGGGATAGTAGCTGCCGCTTCCTCCGCCTCCTCCTCCTCCAACTCCTCCGCCGCCCCCGCCTCCGCCTCCTCCGCCTTCCCCTCTGCTTGAGGCTGAGCTGATCAAGGAGTCCACCAAAAAAGAGTTTGCAGCGGGGCTCTCCGAGCATGCCATGGCCGTGGTGGAATAATTTGGCGAAGAGAGCAGATAGCCCTTTCTGGCTGACATTTCTTGTGCAAAACATGCTGGATATGATTAGAGATACCCCCGCGCCACGGCGAGTGCGTGCAGCCAATGGAATCCCAGCCCTCGCCAGCAACCCCTCCCCGTTTGGTTTCGTAGGCAATGAGCTGCTCTCAGGTCCACTGCTGAATTTTATATATGTGTGTGTGTGTGTGTGTATGTGTGTGTGTGTGTGTAATCGATGGTGCCACATAGCTGCCCTTGCCTAGGTACCCGGGGTACAATTGATGTTGCCACATATAGGCTGCCTTTTGCCTGCGTGTGAGCAAAGGAGGGGGAAAGGCGCGCGTGGGCTCTCGCGCACACGGAGAAGAAAGGGGAGACAAACAATAGAAAACAATTTGCCCCGATTTTAATGCAACCCATAATTTAGCCAGGCTTCCTCTTTAAGCATATGCGCTAATATAAAAATGCAAAGGAGCATATTAAGCGTTCAGGTCATAAAGCGAGCTGTAAGTGAACCTTTCAACATCCCAACTCCCCTCTCTCTTTCTGCCACCTCGCCACCAACATTCCCCCTCCCCCTTTTGCTCTCCCAATCCCATCTCATACAGCCCATGGCTGTGATGAAATTATTAAAACCTCAGTATTTATTGTCAAGCCCTGGGACATGCTTTTGCTTACCTATTTTTAGTGGCGGTGATTATGGCATCACGGGCCACTGGAAGTTCTAAACCAATCTGACCTCCTCACTAACACTGAAGGTTTACGGACATCATAAAGTCACCCAATGTCTCCTCAAGATGACAACGACACTAATGAAGAAAATTCTCAAGCCTGGCTCCCATCTTTGAATATTGGCATATACATGTTTTACGCGGAAGCAAGTCCCACTGTGTTCAGTGTGGGATGGGTGGGTTTACTTTCAGCTAAGTGTACATATAGAAATACCGGCTCAGAAGTGAACCCCCGCCTGGCAGAGAGGCTGAGGAGCGCCACTGTGAAATATTCCTGTCTAGCGCCGCAGAAGCAACAGTAACAATATAAGCCCATCTTTGTTGACCCAGTAAGCAAGTATTGTATCGAAGTCTTCCGTATCTGGTCTTAAACTAACATGCGAAGCAGAAATATCTGGTGTGTCTTGTAGGGACGAGGGTAGCAAAAGGTCTCACAGAAAGTGGATGCGAGATATCCTCAGATTAACATTAAATTCTAATGGTTAGTGTTCGTTTTTTCGCCCCCAAGGGGGAGCATAATAATCACACACCCACTATACATTCAAAAGTGCGCCACAAGCAAATTATCTCAAAATATCCTCATTCTCAACCCATAAAAGGCTAAAAAGGACTGTTAGACAAAACTGTGTAGCCAGTTCGTAATTGTGGCGGAGATGGTAGACAACCAGCAGACAAGAGAGTGAGACCGGCAGACGGGGGCAGATAGATAGATTTTATAATGGGGCGAGAGAGCGAAAGAAGGGCTCCACTTCTCTCTCTGCCTCTCTGTCTCTCATGTTCTTGGCACACGTTGTTTGGAAATAATAAAAACTTGAGACAAATAACATCTCTTATTGTCCATGGAGTCTTTTAGAATTATTATTTTTTAAGAAAAGAAAACAAATATTTGTTTAACTTTTTTTTTTTTTTAGGTTACAAATCCCTGCGTTAAGTATCTCTTCTTCCAAACCGCCCCAGCTGGTAGGATTTAAATGATCGCCTGTCTCTGCTCCCAAGCGAGTAGGAATATTCTTTTGAACAATTCAATATTGTGTTGTAAATCTTCTGCTCGGTTCCGTTTTGGCACCCACTCCCTCGTCCATAAAGCCCTCAAAAGCGCTAAGAATGCCAAGGGAATCGGGAGGCAAAGGCGCTGCCTTATTTTCCTGACCAAGCCTTCGGTGTAGTGAGTGCTGCAGAGAGGGTGGCTTTCAGATATACCCTCTCTCTCTGGCACGGCATACCCTTGGCTTTCATACAATGCAGGGCGAGTCCTGCAAAATGCTCATATGCCACTCCGCACATTGCCCCCTTTCCACACCATGGAGGGGTGGGTAGGGTAGGGTTGATCTGCCAAGCCTCGCATGCCTAATAATGTCCGGGGTTTGCCTACAAAAGTGGGGAAATTCCCTCCCTTACTTCTGGGATTCCCCTCCGCTTAGCTTCTAAAACATTCAGAAGGCAGCAGGACACAGAACGCGAGTTTTCTCCTAGGCAAGTTAACGCGAAGGAGGCCTCCTGAGGTTTCTGGCTTGTCGGATGGGAAGCCTGGCAGAGATAGTTGCAACTTTGCCGGGCCCGTAAAATCTTTATGGAAAGGCAAGACGTCCTTCTTAAGCCACTTCCACCACTGCCATACCCATCACCCTCACCTCTCATCTCCTCTCCCACCAGCCAAGAATTGCACCCTGGGTTTTTCACTTCTGCTGGCTTCCAGCACAAGTTAAGCATGGAGGCAGAACAACCAGAGGCAGGGGGTCAGCAGCCTATAAGAAGAGCCGCCTTCCCCACACCCTGGAGTAATATTGTCCGTGTTTCCCCAACTCGACTTAACTTACACTGTGTTAATGTGTGAGGAACAAGTTCTTATCAGATTCCTAGGAGGGCAATATGACTTCCAGCAAAATTAATGCCATATAAGGAGCACTTTTATGGGCTAGCAGATTGGAAACGTATTATCAATGGGCTTAGAGTTGTAACAGCAGATCTCCTCGCAGTGAAATGGGACCCGCGCGCACGGCCCACCTTCGCCTTTCCCAGGACTTGGAGGGGCTAAAATCAGGTAGATCAAAACTTCGAGAAGGGGGAATCTCGTCCCTCTGTGCGGTGTGTTGATCCCCGCCTTCACCCCTCATCTGCCAGATCCAAAAGAAATGAAGCGCATGCCTTGAAAAATCTTGCTACTTATGCAACAACAACAACAGCCGTCTACCTGGGGAAGGGTCCGTTGGCCAATAAAGGAAAGATACTACAAGTCTGTTTAAAAATAATAATCACCCCCCAGTTTAAATAAAAAGATTGCGAATCTATAGATCCCAATGGAAAGAATTCCCTTCCGCCATTCCTCTCTTTAAATAAGTGCTACAGTGAAGGTCGAGCCGATTCGTGAGTCTAGCGAAGGCGAAAAACCTGGAGATACGGGAATTCGCACCTTATAAGTGCACGGGCGACTGACCATTTCCCGTTTCAAAGAGGTCCAGGGGCATCCCGTGGGCCACTTTGGAGGTCAATTGGACCTTTGGTCGGATCCATCCCAGCAAGACTCGGTTTCTGCTCTTAAGATTCAAGAGAAGACTCGAAGGGGAAACTGGCGGTCGAAACCAGAGGAGCGGGGCTAGGAAAATGGTTTGAAACCTCTTCTCTTTCAGGTTAGAACCGCTTGCAGCTGGACACACACACACACCCTCTGCAATCAAGGGTACTGTTGGTTCCTTTTCACTCAAAGTATAAGGCAATAAGGAAGCAGCACCTCGTATCCAGGGCCCCCTTTTATGGTTGCGTTTGTGGGACCCAAAGCGTCTGGGCTTTGATGGTCAAGGCACCCAGGGCCGGATCCAAAGCCCGGGGAGGTCAATGGTAAAGAGAAGGCTAGCATTTGACTCGGGGAAGCTTTTGGACCGCGCGAGGAGGTGCTCGTGAACTCGGCTCTCGGCGCCTTTTTCTTTAATCGCTAACAAGGCCAAAAGCATCGTCAAAGCCAGTGAAGTAAAACTAATAATGTGCACTTGATTTTTAACTATAAAAGATAATGGTCAATTCTAGAGCAAACTAAACTACTTTGGCGTGCATTGTGTGTAGCGGTAACATTTTAAACACTTAACAATGTGTCTCGGACATTAACCAGGACTTTATAGCATTTCTTGAGACTATTATGCAGGGCGCGCGGGGCGGGGGGGAGGGAGAGAAGAGAAATGACTGCTTTTTCATTCTGCTCCTGCCAACAAACTCGTCTGGGAGATTGGGAAGTGGGTGGGTGGAGGGTTGGCGGGTTAAGCACCAGCAAACAACCCACCAGCTCTACAACCAGGTTGCGCTGGAACATGTGGGTCGGCAAAGCCTAGAGTCTCCTTAGTTGAGTTATGGAATGGACCGAAGGCTCTCAGAAGCCACCCAAAGGGCTGGTAGTTTGAGGTGAGGGGTGGGGAGACGAGCTTTTGTACACTGCGGAGACACAGATATCCTATTAATTTTTTAAACAACAACAACAACACCACAGTTATTGGTCCAAAAGAAATATAATGGCTGCATTAGTACAGTCGTTAGGCTGTTTTATGAGTTTGAACTGAAAATTTAAAAAGACTGGAAGGGCTAAGGAAGACACAATAACTTAAGCCAAGTTAGATCGAAGGAGGGATTTCCCCCCCTACCACTTTCTGTCTCTCTTCCTTTAAAATCCCACTCGCTGAAGAGAATGATTTATCCGCTACTTATTTTCAGGAGGAACTAAAAAGGTACAACATTGTTAAGAAAGGGATGCTATTTTGTATGCTAATTAAAACGGGCTTTATATTTCTGACATGGGTAAATTGAGGTTTTGCGGGGAAGGGGCTGGCGGTGGGGGGGGCGCGGAGAGGAAGGAAAAAGTGTAAAAGCTATCATGGGAGTCGGAAGGCTGGCTGCCTTTAAATATATAGCCGCAGATTGCATTTTGTAAATCTCCACCCAAATTAATACAATCAGTGCGCACTTATTTAATATTAAAAGTGTCAGTTGTCAAGAATGTGACTGTGTGCCAAGGCAGTTTTCCCTCTGGAAAAATTTCCAAACAGGCGGCTTTCCATCAGGCGTTTTAAGAACTGCATCTCTGCGCCAAGAAAAGGTGTCAAACGACTACCGAAGTAATTTTTTATCTTCGCTTCGAAATTCTTTCAGGTTAAAAGGAGGGGGGAAGGGGGGAGAGGGCCTGAAGGGTAAAGAGTGAGCGACGATCGGGTTTGGGAGATTTATTTCCTTTAAAATTTGGACTTCGTTTGCACCTTAAGCCCATTTTTTTCCCTGGCAGCTGGGATTCTGGTCTGGCTGAAATCCTGCTCACCGGTTTGCTGGTGACTACCTTCCTTCTTCTCTCTGATAGCGATGGGATTTATGTGCGGGCAACCGAGCGCAGGATCGCAGCCTGGCACCCCAGTGTTAAACGCGTCGGTCGGGAAGGAAGTCCTGCTGGTTTCAATAGGACATCCTTCCGCGCGAGAGTGGCTGGGACCACAGACGTATATGAATGCGTATTTACTTGGACGTAAATTCAGTTGAAGTCAAGGGCATCTCTCCCAAATCAACGTCTCCTAAGGAATGGGAGCAGAGCACAAGTCTTTTCAGGTCTCAGTGGGGCTCACATTCAAAATAAGGCCATTCCAAGGCCTAAGCTAGAGGATCCGGAGCATAAGAAAGTTATTAAATACTACAATCCTGCGCACACTTAACCTGAGACTTGAAGCCCTATTGAATTTAATGCGACTCACTTCTGGGTTAGCAAGCCTAGCTCCAGGCTAGCAGACACGTATCTAGCATTTTCCGTCGTAGACTCCCGTCTGGTTCTAGTAGCCCATTATGTTGTGCACGTAGCAACGAAATCTGGAGAGAGTGCATTGATCTGACTCCAGCAAAGTTGGATTTCTCCCTTCGAATAATTTAGGCCAGGCAATAATATGTTGAAGTCAAAGCGAGGCGCATGTCTGAACCTATGCTGCTTCTTTTCTTTTCAACGTGAGTTTGGCACACTATTTCAAACTAGGAGGCAGCAGCTGTTCGCGGAGGGATATCTATTTGCATTTCTAAGTTACAGCGTAAAATTATAATATAAAATTATATTGAAGTTCGGCCATGGTTCGTTCTCAGAGGCATTTCCTTTGCACAGATTTGGGGTGGGATGGGGAATACTAGATATCTGAAGCAGACGTCGAAGTGGAAGACGCCTCTTTAAAGACCCTTAGGCGTGCTTGTGTGCGAAAAAGCAATCGTAGCATATTATAAACGTAGAGTCATTTTCACCCTCTTCCCCCAAGCACGCTATCCCAGCTTATTAGAAATCGAAGCGGGTGGGGAAGAGTGAATATAAGGAATCAGCTACAAGGAAGGTTGCTTTCTGACCTAGATCTACAGCAAACTTAATTTTACCACCAGAGGATATCTAGAGACTAACCACTGTGGAAACCTGTTTTTTATTTATATTTTTGGATGAAATGAAAGAAAGAGAAGCAACCAAAACTAAAAAAGTATGCTTCTGAATACACGTATTTATTCATTTTTGCTGGTTTCTTTTTCTTTCTTCTTGTTGTTGTTAAAATGAAGGGGAAAACCTCTCATTTGAGTTTGTTATGCTTAAATTTTTATCATTTTATGTGGACACCATGCTACTACTACAGAAGCACGAGGTAACTGGTGACGTGATCTGCTAATGAGACCTAAGAAATTGATTAAATAAAAGCAAGAAAGTTGTTGGGCTGAACGTTTCCCTCCTATTAATCGCTTGCCTTTGCTTCCATAAGCACTGGAGGAAAGTTCCCTCGGAAAAGAGGACACCATGCTACTACCACAGAAGCAGGAGCTGACTGGTGAAGTGATTTGCTAATGAGACCTAAGAAATTGATTAAATAAAAGCAAGAAAGTTCTTGGGCTGAACGTTTCCCTCCTATTAATCGCTTGCCTTTGCTTCCATAAGCACTGGAGGAAAGTTCCCTCGGAAAAGAGGACACCATGCTACTACCACAGAAGCAGGAGCTGACTGGTGAAATGATTTGCTAATGAGACCTAAGAAATTGATTAAATAAATGCAAGAAAGTTGCTGGGCGGAACGTTTCCCTCCTATGAATCGGTTGCCTTTGTTTCCATAAACACTGAAGGAAAGTTCCCTTCGTCTTCCCGCCTCGCCTCCTCCACCCCAACTTAATAACCGAGTAAAGCTTTAACACTGGACTTCAGAAATCATAGTTCAGTAGGGCGGTGCGTAGTCAAGATAAGAGACTTTCTAACATAACACATGACTCGAACCAAAATATGCAAGCCGAAGAAGTTAAGACCACAGGCGGACTGCTAGAATAAAGTTGGGCCTGTCTGAGTGGGGTAAAGTGGGGGGGGGGGGAATCGCATCGCGAGCTTCTGTAATCTGTAATTTATCCCAAGGTCAGCTCGTCGACTGTTTAAGAAATCAGGACTGCTCCTCCTAATCTATCCTGGGTGCTACACTGGTAACTCTCACCGTTAGCATCTGATCCCAGGCGCTTTACGCGAAAGGAAGCTCAAGAATATCCCCTCTGGATGTTGTATAGGCAGCAATCTAGAGAAAACTAGGTATCCCTCAATCCTATTTAAGTAATTGGCCCGATCAGAATAATCATAACACGAGATCCCTGCAAATTCGCTGCAGCAAGTATGCTGATGACCGTAGCTCCAAGTGTCCAGTTAAGTAAATTTCCTGTTATTGTATACAAGGGTTAGGCCTTCCAGATTATGGCTCCGCTCTCAGAATATCTCTACAGCAAGTACGCTGCAGATCAATAGAGACAGGATCAACAGAGATATTTTAAATTCAACCTCCACCCAGGAATTGGCTTTACATGAGATCGCTCCGAGGTGGGGGTGTTAAGCGAAAGGAGCTTTTACTCTACATCCAGCTCTATCGATTTCCAGCTCCTTCTGCTTAGAGTGGAGGAGAGTGACGCTGCCTGGGAAGAAAAAGGCATTTAATAAATATCGCTGTAAACCAACCATAGGCGGGCGAACTCGGCCAAACTGGAATGAGCAAACCACAGCTCAAGTCCAATAGCTGCCATTTTCAGTCTACGCCGCTATAGATCTAGTTGATAGAAGACACCTAGCGTCCTCCAGACAAACGTGGACATCCATAATCCTGTATTCCCAGGGATGCAGCTTTTATAAGAAAGCCGCCGTCTTGGCCTACCTACGCTTGTTTCACCACCGCGTGAGCTGCTTGGCAGACCTTCAACCTGAAAACCTTTTCTCCACTCCTTTCGAGGAGTTGCTCTCTAAACTTAGCAAGCCTTCAAACAATACTTTCCACAGCCAACCTTTTAATGACTGGCTTTCCGAAAAGACACCACACCCCTGGAGTTCCACTTCCAAAAAGAAATAAAAATAAACGTGAAAGGATTTAATCGAGAGCAAGTAGACCTAGAGGTCACCCCAGCTGCACCTTGATAAGAGCTGCTTCCTCTTTAATCAACCAAACTTAGCCTCAAAGGAAATACTCACCCTCTGGAAGCGCTGGAAGCCCGGAGTAGTCAGCCTTGAGAGTGTGTGTGAGAGAGAAGCTCCTGGCTCAACCCTTGTGCTTCTCCGTGAAGGAGTGAGCAATCGGCTTCACCTTACCTTTGCAAATCTGAGCGTGGAAAGTGAAATAATATAATGTGCAGCTCCTAGAACGCAAGGGGAACAAAGGCCAAGATTTCAACCCCCCCCTTCCTCTCCCCCTCTTCTCCCACTGCGGCTTTGACATTGATCTGAAGAACGCCATCTTGTGGCAACAGCGTTGCTCCGCAGAGCTGACCTGCCAGCCGGTTTCCAAATGCCCCGCGTTAAACGAACGGATGCTAGCGCAGACAATTGCCCTCCGCAGATCTACCCTCCACAGCTCAGAGATGGCTGAAACAAACCTCCGCCTCGTTTATAGCCCAGCTTTCCCAGTATGCAAATAGAAGAGGGGGGGAAAGTCGAGGGCACTTTTATAGCTGTATTGTCCCGGCAACACATATGGGATGTCCCCCCACCTTTTTTTAACTGGGCCAGGAAATCACCAGCAGCCTCTCCACAAAACTGGAGAAACTCCATGAGTCAACCTAGAGATGAATAACCAGTTAATTTTTAACTAGCGAAGGAAGTTGCTGCCTGAACATTTATTGCCACCCGCCTATTCCTCTCCCTGTCTTCTCCCTCTCTTTCTTTTCTCTCCATCTATCTTTCTATCTCTCCCTTTTAAGAGTTGCATTCCTTTGTAGCATGCTAGCCAAATAAACAAACAAGCAAGTGAGCTCCATTCTCTCTCTCCTCTCTCCCCCTGCGCTTCATCTTTGTACATTTCCTTTGACCAGACGCTGTCTGGCTTAGGTGGGGGTTGTCAGCAAAAGCCCAGAGCCAGTTAGCCCTTCACCTCAAGGTTATGGGTGATGTCCAAAGCAATACAGAAGTTCAAAGCCAATAAACAATAGGAGAAAACAGTATGTACTTTCTCTCCTGATTAAGTGTAAGAGAGGAAAATCAACCTCATGCCACATCCTCAAAAAGGTCTTCGGTGGGTTGTTTTTTAATTTTTAATTTCCACCCCCGCTCGAGAGATTAAGAACGAAAACCACACACAGCCCATCTGGGCCTCACTTGCACGAGGAATGCCTCCCCATCCTCTTTCCCTAGGAGTCACCACAGAGGAACCAACACGTTTCAACCAATATGCTTCATTCTGCCTCGCTATCATTGCCGTTTTGGGGATCAGATCCTGCCACAAACATTTCTTAGCACTTAAAGGAGTGTGTTCAGAAATATGGCGCCCGAGATAAACAAGAGCGGACCAGCCCAGAAAAAATCACCAGCTTTTCTAATAGGTTTTACACCTGTGAGCAAATGTATAAAGCCTGTAATCTGCAGTTACTTGAAGGAGTGATCCTCCACCCCCTCCCACATCTACAAACCGGTGAAACCTGGCCTCAAGCTCGCTGCAGTCTGCCTACGCATTCATAAATACCAGACATGTTGCACTGCCTTATCCTGAAGGACCACAAGCAATAGGTGAATGGAATTTCCATGAAAGCATCCCATTCAGGAGCCATGATTCAAACTCTCAGAGCCCAGATCAAGGAATATCCATGAATACAACACAAGGATTAAAAAAAATATTATTATTATTATAAATTTCCCACATGTTTATTTTCGTTGTGCGCCGTACCACTGTATACATGCCACGAAAGACCTTCGCATAGTAAAAGAAACCGTATTTACATATATGACGATACATATCTTCAAACAGTGTTGGAATATAAAGGTATTGCGTTTTGTGAACCGTGTAAAAGAAATCGTGTCCCTTTTCGAAGCTGGTGGTTTTTACAACATTCTAGTCGCCTTATCTTTCTTGCAAAGATTTTTTTTTTAAAAAAAGGACAAACTCGACATTTTCCAAGGAAAAGGACCGTTAAAAAAACATATACCAACCAAAACGGATCATTTAAAAATGTACAAGTCTTGTAAAACACCATTCTCGTATGAAATATACATTCAGATATTCTCGACAGCAAGCGACTTTTACAATAAAACACAATATCCTTTGTAAACTGATATAGACTTTTAAATAGTTCTTTCTTTTAAAATTCGTTGTTCTCTCTCTCTCTCTATTTCTCACTCTCGCTTTGGTTCCTGCAGGGAAATATACTTCTTTTATATATATTTAAAATAACTCCAGGGAACTCTCAGTTCTTTGATTCTGCCGCCTGAGCGATTAAGTAGGGCTTTCGACACTTAATAGCGAACAAAAAGATCTGAAAACCAATCCACCATATTTACATTGTTTGCCTTCTGCTTGGGCTTCTAAGGGAAAGAAAACGCTAGTTATTTTAATGATCTGATCTCAGTGCATTGCACACATCCAGGGTCCAATTAAGTGTTGTGTGGTATTTGCCAAACTGTCCTTCTCCACAGGTATTTCCTGAAGAAAGTTTGTGAGACAGAAGCCAGAAGCTTCCTTTTACGGTTTCCCCCTTTGGAGCTATTAGATTAGTCTTTCTTTCTCCCTCTCTTTCCACCCCACCGTGCACTTTTATTTATTTGTTTGGTTTTTAATTTTCTTTAAGCATTTAAATAAGAACATAATGATTTGTCTCCAAAGGGATGGCCACTTTTCGACAGTTGTTGTTCATTTTTTGTTGGGGTTTTTTAAACGAGAGCTAATGCACGTGGCTATGTGTTTGACTCTTCAGTGATTGTTTCCTTACCATATATGGCGAATTAATACCTGAAATGGTTTCAAAAGGAGACTGTCAAACCTTCCACGCCATAACTCCCTATCAACAGCACGGTTAGACTCAACACTACTACACCTCTACAAACATTTATGATTGGCCTTGCAACTGCTTAAATTTTTTGAACTTGGTCAAGAGGGTAACCGCTCTTGCGGAGGAAGGTTTGTCATTTTAAGGGTCGAGGAGGGGAAGGTGATGGGACGGCGGCTGTGCATTTAGAGGTCGCGGGGGCTCCTGTAGGTTTTCTTTTGCAGTAGTCCATCAGGCTCCGGTGCAGCCATGGGTAGCCTTTCAAGCAATGTTCCACAGTAAAACCAAAGTAACATAGTTTTAGACCGACACGAATCCAATAACTCACTCCCCGCTTTTTCACGTGTGAACCCGCGTTGGGATGAGTTGCAGTGTCTATAGGTAAGAGGTATAAAATTGCCCTCAGAGCAAAATATGGGGGTGGCGTGTTTGGAAATGCGGGTCCAGGGTGTAAACCGTTTCCAGTTGATATGTCAAGAGCTTTAAGAAGAACTTTTTTTAGGGGGGAGGGGAAAATAGCGGGAAACCCCAGTTGGTTTACATTTTTATGGGGACGGAAAAAAATATTAGTGTGGTGTTTTTCCCCAGCGTCCTCCGTCACTTTGCACACCTCCTTCTCATAGGTAACCCTGTGGCTTGACCTTGTCATGGGCGAGATCTGAATTTAATCTCATCTTGAAAAACGCTACGAGTTTTTTAAAGCAGTGGATTAGCTGAGTAATATTGTAATCGGTCCCTGTTAATTTTTTTCTCTTTCATTCTTCTGTTTTGAAACCATATTTTTACTTGACGGTCGGTCAAGTTGAGCATTCGGGAGAGCTGGAGGCGTTTCTCTTTGTTTATATAGACACTGAAGAAGAATTCCCTCTCTAATTCTCTAATCTGATATTTGGTGTAGGGGCATCTCTTTTTACGGGTGCGTTGTCCACCTGTGGAATGACAAAAATAAAAGGCAGAAGCCATTAAGTCTGGGATCAGATAGGGCTGGGGGACGACTGCAATTCATATTTAATAAAGGGACATTCTTGGGTTGAACCATTGAGAAAAGGCCTGTTTATTAGCTACATAAAGTTGACGCTCTGTTCCGTTCTGCAGCTGTATTAGCCTGACCTTTATTTGAGGAACATATTTGCATGGAATATTCCAAAATCCCAACATCTTCACTTCGAAGCATCACTTCAGGCAGTACACCTGAGGCGCTATGCTATGAAATTAAAACCCACAGTGTCCAAACTACTGACTCCCTAGTCAGCAGAATCTGCAGTGCACAAGATCTAGATGGACATCGCACAAGCAGTCTCCGAATAATACAATGCTTGGCGCGGGAAGGTTAAGAAGGTTGATGGCAGACTCTCTGTAACCTAACCCAGCTGTGACACTGTTCTTGCAACCCAGTTTTGCAACTCAGTTTTAAGAGAGGACATAGGGAGCTTCATCGCTTGTTTCACCCCTGAAGGACATTATGACACCAGGATCTGAGAAGCCAAATGGGCTCCTGTACATTGACCGAGGTTTTTTTTTTAATCTTAAACTTGGTTTTGCTTTTGTGTGCAGCTTCCTTTTGTTTAAAAATAACAAAACAGTACCCCAGCGCCTTGGACAACCACTAGTTCATTACATCTTATCACTCGCATCTGGGGTGTGTGTGTTTTAAAATTAACCCCTCTGCTATATTCTCTCAAGACCTTTCGCTCCTTCATAGCCACACTGGGGTTAATGTTCATAGCCCCCCTCCTTTAATGTTTAAAGGCTTTTTACATTAAATATTGGTGCTATATTTCCTTGCAAACACACATACACACAACACGTCCCCATTTGCTGTTACAGCTCATTACAAGGCTATTTTCCTAGGCTTTTGAAGGAGAGGGGGTGAGGAGCAAGAAAAATCTACATTAAAAAAATAAAACCAGGCAGTGACAGGTTGAATAGCAATTGTAAGTAGCAAACTGTTGGGCAGAAGGCAACACATACTTGCCACATTGTCTTAGGAAAATGGCTTCCTTTAGACAAAAAAAGGCCAGCTTTAGGTTAATCTGTTGCTTTAACTATATTGCTACAGTGCAGGCAGCTAGTTTTTCTGCTAAACGCTATTCCCGGGCAATCGTTAAAAAACTGGGATGGCTTTGAATCCAAGTTTCTAACTAGGCTTCTGGGGCAACACATGGCTTTTATAAAAAAAAATCCAAAAAAAGAGAGAAGAAAAATAATCACAGGATTACATGGATATCAAAGGACTCAGAAATCCCCTTTTGGGTGCATTTACAGGCGCAAAACGTGCGTTATTATATTTTCAAGAGTTTGACCACAGAGCCTTTCTCTCCCCAACATCCTCTCTCTCTCTCTTTATTCTTTTTTTATGATTTAAGGGGGGGGGGGACTTTTCCTTTTTTTTCTTTTTTTGTTTTAAAAAGGCATCCATTGGCCGGTGGGTATTTCACGGCCAATTTCAGTCCCCGCCACGTGATCTCTCCTTTTATAACAAAGTTTTGTTGGGGGAAATCTACAGGCCCTTCCATAAACCTTATATGCTTATAAAACAGCATATAAAAATTTAACAGCGGCGGTGCGCTAAGATTTCCAAGTCCGCTTCATAAAAGCGCCAGGGCGCTGCCTTTATACGTACTGGAGCTGCTGGATTTCTCCTCATTGTTGCCGGAAGACGAAGCCGGGCTGCTGCTGCTCTCCGTCCGCCGCCGCCGCTCCTTCTCCTCCGCAGCCGAGGCCGCGGCGCTCGCGGCAGCCGCCGCCGCCGCCGCTGATGCCGCGTCCCTGGCGCAGCTCCCGTCCGAACTTGACGTTGCGCCGACGGCGGCGGCGGCGGCCGGCCCCGGAGCGGCTCCCCCTCCCGGGGGCATCTTCTCCCCGTTCTTCTCGCCTGCATAGTCCGAGTGGCTGTCGGCCGTGCCATAAGCCGTCTCGAAGAACTGGTCGAAAGCCTGCGGGAGCACCCCGTTCCTGCCCACGGTGCTATAGAAATTGGAGGAGACGCTGGCGGCGGCGGCGGTGGCTGTCGTAGCCGGGTGGTGGCCGTGATAGACGGCGGCGGTGTTTTTCCCGAACATCTCGCTCATGCTGGCGGCAGCGGCGGCGGCGGCGGCCGTGTTGGCGGCGGCGGGCAGGCAGTCTCTGTGCATGATCTCCTCGGCCGAGTAGCAATGCGGGAGGTTGTTCCTGTGGTGCCATTTACTAGCCGGATCAATGGCATACTCGCGGAAGGTGACTTCCCGCACGGGTTGGACCTGGGGTAGGTTGGAGGAGTAGGAGTATGTCATGGGGCGAGAAGACGGGGTCTGGGGCAGGAAAGAAGGGAGGCTGGAGAAATCAGGACCCGACACGTAGTACGTGCAACTTGGCAAATACATATTAGACGAGCAAGGGACACGCTCATCAAAATCCATCATTAGGCTACCTCGGGCTCTCCGCATTAGCCGAGCTTAACATGATTCTCTAATGCAGCTGCCTCTTTGAAGCAGATCCGTGAAGTAAGAAATTTGGAGACGTAAAGCTGACGTGGAAATCTATCCCCATCCTTAGCAGGGAGGCGCTGGTCACGTGACCAAATGTTGAAATTGACAAGCTGCGAGTATGGGCCCTCTCTCCTTCTCTCCCTCCCTCCTGTTCCCCCCCCCCCGCTTTTCCCGCCCCCTCCTCTTTTGTAGCCATCTCAAGGGAAGCAACAGATCGTCACTTTTGGTCTTCTGGCTAAAAAGCACGAGATCTAAAGTGCAACTCACGCGGGCCTCGTGGACAGTAAGGAGGACAGAAAAGACTGCTGGCCTCTGTCCGGCTCTCCTTCTTTCTTTCTCTTTCTTCCTTTCTTCCTTCCTTCCTTCCTCGCTCTCTCTCTCGGCCCGCAGCCCTTCTCTTCCCACCCGCGCGCGCAATCAAGCTATCTTGAGCCTATTAGCCCGCTGAAGTGCCCACGGATCTCTCTCCCTCTCCCCCGCACCATCTCTTCCCTTCCACCCCCACCCCTTTAAAAGCACGCTGAGTCGCTTTCATGAGATGCCGTGTAATCTCCTAATTCTGCCCAGATCTTGGCTTCTGGGAAGCGCTGCTCCGCAAGCGACGGGGTCCTTGGGAAGGGCTCCTCCGGAAGGTACTCGCCCAGCCCTGCAGGGGTTTTTGTTTTTCTGTCTCTCCGAAGGCATGGTCGGGGAAGAATGTGCCAGGGCCAAGTCTGTACTGATTTTCATGGTGAATGGATGACATGCTCGCGTTCATGTTCGACTTCCGAAGGCGCTTAAACGCCTTCCTTTCCTACGTACTAACCTCAGAGAGCCTGGGCTGCTTCATCCTAGCTCTGCTCTAGGCATTTCACGGTCTTTTATGCTCCCTTAACAAGGCTTTTCCTCTCCGTTCCCCGCACACACACACCCTCCCCATCCCCGGCCTCCTCTCGCTTTGAAACCCCAGTTGCTCGATTATTTTTATTTTTGTCCATTATTACATGCAATGCCAGGACGTCTTTGGATTGCAACCCATCAGGTGAAAGAGCAGCAAGCGACCTAAGGGCAGCTGCCTACCTGAGAAACCCACAGCGAGGTTGGATGAGCCCTAGGCGCGCGCCCCTCCCCATCCTGAAAGGTGTTCCTCGGAAGTAAGTGCCGTTCATTGCAAGGGACTCGTGAGGAGCATTAGAATTCCAACGGGTGAGCCGCAGCAAGAAAGAGTCTTGCGGCACCTCTATGGCCAACGCGTTTCCATGATGGCACAAACTGGCGTGGACTGGAATCATTTGGTCAGAAGCACCAAGCCAGACATATATCTGCGAGCAAGAAGTATGCAAAATTAGCAGGGACAGGAGGCAGACGAGCCAGGATTTCGGCGGGTCTGAATTTCAGCGTTAACGTTTAACTGCTTAGTGGCTCTATACTGTATAGCACTAACCCCAGTCTGCAGAAAGACCTCTTTTTTTAAAGCTTTGACTATAGTCGGAGGAAAGGCGGCCTTATAGAGAGGAAGACTGTATAGAGAAGTGATCAGGGTTGGAAGCCCACTCCACCGATTCAGGATTTAGGCTCATTGAACTCAGTGGAGCTTACTTCCGAGGAAGCATGCGCAGGAAAAAAAGGCAACTGGCTGTGTTTAGAAGTAGCGTCCACACCCAAGAGTAAAAGGAAACCAGGTGGAAGTGCTGCTGGTGGTGTGTGTCTGTGTGTGGAATAATCCTGCCAAGCGACAGGAAAACCTACAGCAACCATGTCCCACCCTTTCCTATGTGTACCCTCTTAATATGCTTAATTTTAGGAAGATCCGTGTTTTGGCTGGATCTGATTATAGCGGGGGGCAGGGTGGGGAAAACAGAACTACCACAAGGCCACAGATAACTCACTATGAAATTGGTGTAAAAAGAAAACCCCGCGCACATATCATTCCAGGGGATGTCATGATCTCTTGGGGGTAACTTTTTTTTTTAAAGGGAGGGAGAAATCCTTTTTTAAATTGCTGTTTTACCACCCACCCACCCACGTAACTTCTTTTTTTTTAATACACCAGAAGCTCAAAGTTCTACTGTACATGCTGGAGATCCGGGGATTTGAATGTCAAGATCGATTTGTTTATTTATTGCTGAACTTATCGTAACTGACTCAATAACAAATCTAATCATGTTGGGTCCTGGGAGGAGAAAAAAATCCTCATTATGTATTTTCTCTGCGTTCGATTTAACTGTATACGAAGCTGCAAATATCAATAATATCTAGTAATTACTTTGTAGCGGAGTAAACTAATTTATTAACATTAATGTTTATATGCCTTTTACCTCGCTCTTTCTCTGGCTCCCTATTTTCTTTTCTCTCCCCCCCACCCTCCCCTCTTCTTTTTCTTCTTATTTTACAAGGGTTACCAATCACAAATCAAACGCTTTGGACATATCCCTTTAATGAACTCTTTATTTTGGATCGCTGGAATAACTTTTATGGGCCTTCAACGGTTGTGAGCTGAACTTGAAATTATTAATTAATCTCCCTCCTTGTCGCATTTGCCAAGAGAGTGGATGGAAATAAGAGATAAGCGTGTCATCAAAGGGCTAGTTACAGATTGCTTGGGTCTGTGTGGGACTATAAAACTGTTTTATTTCTTTTCTTTTAGAGTGGGGGGGGGGGTGAGGTGCAGAAATATGCAACACTGATGCTTGCCAAATTGGCCTTAACGACAGCCTTTTGATTTTATTTTCCCTCCGTCCCGAATAAAACAAGGTATCTGAGAATTGTATCTAGCTTACATTTGTACCGTATATACATATGGTAGAAAATACATAATGAAGATCCCCAGCCCCAGGACCCAAACCATATATATGTATGAAAAGATTGCTTGATTCCTTTCCCTTCCAACTGGACAAGAGTGGATTTCTGAAGGCTCCCCCCTTTTCCTCCCCAGTGATAACAAAGGCGCCACCATTGCCCAGACTCGCTCCTCCTCTCCTGCCTTAGCAAACAACTTTCTTGCACTTGTATGGAGGGTGGGGGGGCGGGGGCTTTTACAGGCTCTCATTGAACCCGGCGCGTCTAGGAGAACCGAAAACAGTTCTAGACTGGCCTGGGGTTTTATGGCACTTTTGGCAGTCAACTTCAGCTTGTCTCTGAGCGGACATGCCAGATCCGACCGACTGAAAGCCAGGAGACAGACAACCACCTACACGGATTTCCCCCCCTTCCCGCCTCGCTGGTTTCAATAAGTCTGCTGCAGCCTTAGGTGAAAAGGGGGCAGGTTTGGAAGCCCAAGGTTTGTTGTTCGGAAGGACTCCAGGTCCTTTAGGTGACCGAGAGCCTTGCATGTTCAAATCCTTTCAGACAAAGGGGAAATTAAGATGGGGCGGCGAGGAGGATATAGGATGAAGGAAGCCTGTCCAGTTGTCTGCACCTTCAGCCATCTCCTGTCTGGCTTGGGATATTAGTGATGGGTTTTCGTTTTTCGGAAATGAATTAGATACTCGGAGATTTGGGGGCAGTTGCATTTTTGTGCAAAGGAAGAGGTGGCGGTGTGTGTGGTGGAGGAGGGGTGGGGGACACACACTATGCATTGACTCCTGGCAACCGCTTACATTTGTGAAGCCATTAAAGGCTATTATGCAAAGGGACAAGACTTAAGGGTGCCGCTAGTCTCAGAATTAGTAGGCACCCAAGGCACACTTATCTCTGCTTTATTTGCTGCTAAGTGATAGGCCGCTAATGTGTGCCTCCAACTCCTCCAAATGGGCCCTCAGTTATGGTGAGCCTGCTGTTAAGGTGGCTATTTTGGGGGCTTATTTGTTTGCTCTCCTTTTTTCAAAAAGCCTCCCCCTTGAATGCAATATCCTCGACTTCCTCTGCTGAGATTCGGTAGGAGGAGGGAAAAGGAGCTGAGGATCATCCCCTGAGCCTGCGCCATCCCCACAATTCACCTTGAGCGAAAGCCACGTAGATACCACGGAGGTGTTTAGTTTGGGGTTAGAAACCGAGGGTCTCAATTTAAGGATTTAAGGATTCAGTGCACGTAAGTGGGGGAAATAGGAAAACACATGCCTCCACTAAACGAGGAAGAACGGTTTCCATTCCGGAAGATTATAGGCTTTCTCTTCGTCGCTGTAACGAGCACAAGAATAAAGATTCGAAATGCTCCCTTTGTTCTCTAAAGACCTCGCTTTATTATATGTTAAATGCCTCTTCGCTTTCTTACCTATAAATTGTCTAGTATGGTTATATGCCAGGCGCCCGTCGCTCAGATGTACACGATATTATAGAGAACGGTTGCTTCTTTACGGGTATATATTTGGCAGATGTTTGTGAAAATTCGCTTATCACGTCTTTTTCTTAATGTATAATGTGTTTTGCCATTGGGCCCATGCTGTACAATTTTATTTTATTTTCAACTGATCTCCTTCAGTTCAGATGTACAGCGGTACATGTCGCTGAACTTAAATGGGATTTAGGTCTGCGGCATTTGTCATGTTACTGTGGGTATATGCCCTCTATTAGCTAGGTAGGTTGCATATGGCACCTAAATGGACAATCAGGAGAGATGCTGGTTTGGGGTTATCGATGCTGCAAGTGACTCCTGGCTTTTAATTTTCCATTACTTAAAACAAAAGCAGCTATGTAAACGAAGTTTCATTGCTGTAGAACCATTTATAAACTATGCTTATAAATGTATTCTGTCCCATTGGCCATTATTTTCCCTCTATTTGCTGTTCTTAAATGCACACTTGCTGTTATAGAAATGGCCTACAAATACATAAATAAATTCACAGGGCATGAACCAGAAAAAATTAAGCATTTTCATTCTCCCTTATTTCAATGGTGAGAGATTTTCTCCTGTTTTCTGCTACTGAACTCAGTGGGGTTTAGAATCACTTGTACACTGGATCATGTCCCTGGAAGCAATTATTAGGAATATTGAAAATAAATATATGTTTAAAACAGTATTTCGGTTGTATTTCCCTAACAGTGAATGGATATTAACAAAATACAAATTGTGGAACAAGGTGCTGTTTTTTCTTGCAATTTGACCTAGAGATACTGGTGTCAGTATTTACGTTAGAAATTAAAGCAAATGCATTTGAAAACGTATTTTTGTTGCCTGATGAGATGGCGCTAACTGATTCCGACCCTATACATATTTGATTAGAAATAAAGTATGGGCCCGATCCTATCTAAAACTGGAAGTGTTTCATTGACATCGGAAATCATGGCTAGGTTAAAGTTAAGGGTTTTTAGTTGCCATTAGTTTAAGCAAGAAAGATTGACTTTCCTAATTAAGATTATTACAACCCGCCTAAGTTACTTTCCCTATCTTAAACTGCGTTTGCTTCCAAGCAAGCCCCATCGCTTTCCACGAAATCTGCTTCCAAGTAAGTACCCTTGGAGCTATGAACAGAATGTTACATGTGCTTTCAAGATACGAATACACCGCTTACAGACGGCAGTCGTAGATGTGAATTTTCTGTATGCCTTTCGTCCACCTCAGTGCAGCGTTCGTTTCATTATAGCACTCAGCAACAGCTTCTGTGATAGACAGGGCGACTGTACTGTACACTTCATAGCGTTGCATAAGCATTTGCAAAAAAACCTGAGGTATTCCTTTAGGTGTTGCAGTCAGTGTTTCTGTAACCGACTGGCCGGAGAAGGAGCCACATATTCATGCTCTTGTGCTTTGCGTGTGCATTCTGGCGTGTACATTTATTTGACCACTCTCCTTCCCCCACTAAATGAAAATATGGGCAGCGCACACAATTACAGGATTCACAAGACTTCTTTTGAGTCCCAATACATAAAGCGTCCAGATGCAAGGTTCTCAAGGTGTTTAGAGCAGCTAACTTGGTTTGAGAAGAAAAAGCAGGAGCGTGAGGGGTGGAAAGGTCTGCACGTTCCCTAATGGACAAAACACACCCGGTTCATATCCGCGAAATCCCTAACAAATCAGCCATTGCAGAACGTAATAAGCACCAGCCGGTTAAACCACAGCACTGTAGCTACTACCAAGGAATTTATATTTCTAGCATTTTTTCCTTCAAGGTTGCGTCTGGATCTGTCCCAGCAGATCTGCTGCTTCAAGAGAGTAAAACACACGGACACCGCTCTTGTAAATTTCAAATACATAATACCCTCTGACATCCTAATGAGAAGTCCAGCCACGGATTCTGAACCTGGTGGTTTTTCCTAAAGACCGTGAGGTCAATGTCTGGTCTGCAAAGCAGACCATTCCCGTTTATAAACAACCAAAACAACCGCAGGACAACATTTCAAGTTTGACATATTTAGACGTATTGTCACAGGTGATGCCTTGAACTTGACCTTAAGTTTGTTAATCAACAAAATCCACGAAAATAAAACATTTTAATGCAATGATCGTGCTCTGTTTCATTCTTTACTTAATGGATGAAAAACCGTTCAATTTCTTTCATTTCTCTATTCCCAGCATTGAAAATTTATTTCTTGTTCAAGACTGTATATTTGAGCAAACATTTTTTTATTTCATTATACCTGTTGTACCTTCAGTGATTTCACTAATATTGTTCTTTGGATACAGAAAAGTAATTTGATAAAGGGTTATTATTTTAATCACCTGTTAGGTACAATAAGTACAATAACATATATGCTTTTTTAACTCCCCACATGGGAGGTAAAATATATGCTTTTAAACAACTATAGAATTAGTACGACCTATTATAACAACATTTTGTTCCAATAAGAAAACGTTTATTATTTTCCCTAAATCACCAAGTGACGACACAAAGCTTCTCATTATTCTGTGCTGCAAACTCACTGTAAAAGTCATTCTTGATAATCGCCATATTCACCTAACATACAATATTTCTCGTCTCCAGAGTTTCTCGGTAGCTTCGGAATACGAACTTCAGATTTTTGAAGGCCTTCAAACAAACAAATTGCCTGCGTTTTTGCAATGCTACTCTGCAATACTGGACAAAAAAGCGAACCACGGACCATTTAAGCTGTAGTAGAAGGGAATAAGACAACTGTATTCTCATTGGGCCTCGTCGTCCCGCAATCCTAGGAGCTTTGACTTGAGACTAAGGTTCCATTCATCTCACTGTAACTTAATTATGGGTAAACGTGGTTAAGATAGGACTGAATATCATTTTCGCACTACACTGATTAAATATACATTCGCTGCTCACAGAATACTATTATTATAGGAAGGGGCAGAAGGGAGGAGCATTTATTTCCCGAAGAACCAAAGCAAAGCTGCGTGACTGCGAATATTTAGTATGGCCGTAAGGTCCATTTCTGCACCATTTGCATCGTCTTCACCAGAAAGGAGCATGAACATATTGATAACCAGAATGGGAAGGAATCTTAACCCCACTGCGAGTCTAATATGTTGGAGAACCTTCTTCTACAGTACCCGCACCAGGAACAGAAGGGGGAAAGCGCAGGGGTTTTTTGGGTGGGTGTTATAGAATACGCTTTTCCCACGGGGGTCAAGCAAGGATGATAGTGAATAGAGGGGTCTACTGGGGGGGGGCTCTTGTCCCACTCTGGCCCCGCCTATGCTCTTCTGCATCGTTTGCATCAAGACTGCCTCAGTAATGCCCCGAAAAATAATAATAGCCAGAATAAACTCGTTCGAATGAGCTGCAGGGCCGGAGAAAATAGTTATAGCCCTTTAGCTGCATTGAGGTTGAACTGTATCTGTATCTATCTACACACACACACACACACACACACACACACACACACTTTGGTATTATTTGCATCAATAATGAGAGAGTGGGCGGGAACAATAACAAGCAGAATAAATAGGTTAACAATAAGGGCGAGTAATAATTACTCTGTAGTGCCCTGGGTTTGAACTGGATTGATAATCCTGTCTTTGCATCAGCAACGAGCGGAAAAATAGCAGCCAGGAGAAATTGGCTAAAAATACACACGGAGGGGCAGCGCCCTCATCTAACATTTCCTCAACCCTGTCCCTATCTCCACACAGCTGTCCACCCTAGTGGGTCTCCTTGTTGCGGTAAACCTTATTTATATTTAGTCACACGCAATCCATTAATTTAGGGAAAAAACCAAGGCGTCTTCGATTGCCATCTAAATCTTCCCTGAGGCATCCCTCGCCCAAGTCCAGGGTCGGATAAAAAAGGCTTTTAAACCACGAGGTACCCCCACGAGGATATTTCTGATGTTCCAAATACTCAAAATGGAAGACGGCTTAAGCAGAACTATAGAAAGCGGGGCTGTTCCCTGTTGTGCCTAGGAATGCTGTCCCAAAGATAAATAATTGTAATAAAAGCTGTGTTAATAAATCCATGCACACATTACGAAAGCTTCTTATTTGACGGCAAATAGATTTTTGGACGGCGTGAGGAGAGGGAGGTGGGACTTCCAGAAATTGCACCTCGAATTGTGGCGTGAATAAAATTGCAGGCGAATTGCAGGCGAATGTTACTTCCCTCTTTCCAGATAATAAACACTTCGTTATGCTGTAAATGGGGTTTTTTTTGGGGGGGTGGTAAGGAGGGGGGCGGTTAGTAAAAAGAAATATGTTGGTGCTTTTCCAAATATTATCTATATCTAATCTATATTCATCGATAGACAGATACATATGAAACGTCAAAGCCGAGGGGTGGTGAAAAAATAACGGCTTTGGGGTGAAGGTGTGGGAATAATACTGTAATACATCCCACAAAAGGAAAGACAGAAACTCATAGAAAGACAATTTAGACGACACCGATCGCAGGCACGCATTCAGCAGCGGCACCAGAAATTTTATGAATACATACATATTCATATTCACATGGCATTGCCACGGGCGTGGAGATTATCAGAATAATCTTACCCCATTCTCCAAGATCCAGTCTACCGGCGCAAAACATCAAAGAGGAACTGGACAAGCAGGTTTCGGATCTCGCCTCTAAAGCTCCAGATCAACTCGGATTTTAAAGGAGGGGGGAAACCGGGAGAGCCGGTATGCTAATAAAGCTGGATTGAGGCCGGCTGATCTAGACCCCCTCCGGGTTTTGAATCATCCGACGATCGGGAAGCAGAGCCCTTAAGGTTCGTCTGCTTCTTCTCGTTACGAACTTGAGCCAGAACATGCGCCCAACATCTCACGCTGACTTCTCCTCCTCTCAGATCCCGCTGCTTAAAGTTCCGATGGAGATGATCAGGCCAACGAAAGTGAGGGAACGGGACTCAAGGGCGGTGGAATCCCATACGTGTCCTCCCCCCACTAGTCCCACCAGAGGGAAAGTCCAAATGTTTTTGATGGCGGGACACCCTGACGTTCCCTCCCCAATTCACCATGGGTCACCGTACAGTAATGACCGTGGTTTGTGCGTTGTAGGACTTGACCTTTACTACGTCGAAGAGGGGCTCTTTCTTTCACGCTGCATGAGGAGATGAGGGAGGGAGGGAGGGAGGGAGAGGGGGCGGAGGAAAAGATGCGCTCTTCGGGGATCTTTAATCGGAAATCAGAAGCAAGAGCGGCAAAAGCCACGGGCTTTTTCCTGCACGCCATATTTGGTCTATTTCGCCAGCGAAAGACAGCCAGGACCGTTTCCTCCCCGGAGCTTGGAGTTAAAGAATTAAACGTATGCAACGCAGAAATGGGTGTGTGGGGGGGGGGGGGGAATATCCGGGAAAGACTTCTGCTTCCCTACAAAACTAAAACGAAACGAAATCTATCCTCGTCAATAGATTAGAAACATCCACTTTCATTATTGACGCGCCTTTCCCCTTCCTCCCCCCCACCCCCACCTATCATAAAACAACCAGTGGGGTCTTGGGGAGGGAGGGAAGGAGGGAGAGAATCCAGGAGCAAAGTGTGTGTGTGTGCGTGCGCAGGCGAGGGGAGGGCGTTAAAGAGAAAGCGACACAATTTATCTCGGACCTTCACAGATCGCTCGAGCTCCATTCAAATCTGCGGGACAATCTTTCAGTACCGCAGAATGAGCGGCTGGAAACTATTATCCACGATTCTGCTTTTCCCCTGTGCCTAAGAGGCTCTCCCCCTCCCCGCACTGCTCAGGAAGCCCGTGTTTTCCATTTGTCCGGATCCAACAAACTCAGGCTCTTTAGGTCTTCCTCACGTTAAAAAAATAGTTACTCGTCTCCATTTGCAGAGGGATTTAGATACTGAAACGTATTCCAGTTAACACACACTGATGCCATTTTAAAAACCAAATTTTTAAAAACACTCACTGACATTTAACTTTCATTTACAGTTGGGCCCTAAAATAGTTGACCGATATATATATTTCTAGAAATCTAAGTCTTTTCCTGGATAGCACAAGCTATTTATATCCCAATCATTGCAATCTGAAGCACTAAGCGCTTGGTGTTTTGAAACGGAAGTATGTTCGAGGGAAGAAATGGCCTAAGTTATAGACTCGCAGTATTACTTTAATTCTGATTAGGAAACACACTGCTGTCAAATTTTATTTCCTGTTGAGAAAAACACATTTGTTGCTGCCAGCAATTTGAGAGGTTAGAATGCGGATTATATTCTGGAGTCCTATATATATTCCTTCTACTTTAGGTGATTATGTAGAGCTTGCAGTTGAACGTGATGCACCTCTAACTTTTCCAGGATTGGCACCATCTGAGTTTACAGTTAATCTTACTTCGCCGTTCCCTACCGCCATTAAAAGTCAATATGCATAAACGCTAATCATTTCCCCACATTACTGTATTTCCTAGTTAGGGACAAAGTTTAATACCCAAGGTGGTTAGGAATGTTTCCGTTTTGGAGGAAGAAGAAAAGGTGTGTGTGTGTGTGTGGAGCGCAGTATATACTCACAGACCCCCCCCCCCATGCAAAACGCAACGATTTAGGAAGGGAAGTTTCTTAAAACTATATTGGTGTGTTAAACACGTTTGCTTTGAGAAGTAACGGAGGTTTTCTTATTGAAATTAATACAAAAACCATCCTGGTGTTTCTATGGCAGAATGAAGCAGGACAAGTGGAAGGGTCCACGTTAGCGCCAGGCTCTTTGGAAAGGCACGAATGCTGCGTGGGAACTCGCAGCGAACTCAAGGCAGGCATTCGTAGTGGCGGGCGCATTTCATTAGTGATAGATGTTCTTATAAAGCAGATATTACGCATATATTTCAGAACGAAGGCGGCAGATGGGGAGAGGGGGAGAAATGTGACCCAACAGCAATTTGTAACCTGGAAATATATGTGCCAACAGTTTAGGGGTAAATGAAGGCCATAAATAACAGGCACCACACCCTACCGGAACATCTAGGCATTCCTATTACCGAAGCAAAAGAGAATGAATGAGGGGATTTAATGGATGCAAAACCAATAAGAAAATGGAAGTTCATTCTTCAAGCACAGTTTATCAAGCGGCCTGGTCTCTCCAATCTTGATACAATATAATAGGACATTGCATCTCAGGCTGAAATCGTATCTACGCTAAGTGTTAGCTCCGTTGAACGCAGTGGGGTTTACTTCCGAGTAGACACATACATGTATAAATAAGCGTGTTGCGGGTCTCATCGTAATCCATTATACGATCATGGATTGTGAGGACAAGGCAGAGCAAGGTGGGATTGTTATTGGGCTTGAGGTGGACCCAGTCCACTGAACCTACAGTAGCAGGATTTAGCCCCATTTCCCACCTAAGGCTGAGATCCTAAAAATCAGTGACCGGGGAGTCATATCTCTCGCAACCATTTGGAATTACTCCCAAGTCAATGTTTTTAGAGACACGGTGTAAATCTGAGTAAGTCTAAGCAGCCTGTTTAAATGGGCGGTGGATTTGTGCAAAATGAACCATTTCCCCTTGGCCTGAATTTCATGGTATGTCTGAGAAATCGCTGGAGATTATACACATCAGAATATGATTTCCTTAACAAATACGCGCGTGAAATGTTAAGTTGAAGCACTAATAAAACCTAGCCCTGAAATCGGAAGCTTCTTGAGCTATTTTAATCAAGCGAGAAACCCGGGGATGTTCATGGAAGAACACCAGAATCCGAAATATTTCATATGGAAATTAAGCACGTTTGGAATAACAGAATTTGCTCCTTAACAAACAATTTTAGGATCGGGGGTGTAAATCTACTAATATCCCATATATGCGTTTTAGAAGGCTCAGAATTTAAACTATAATGCGGCAAGTTATCCAGAGGAACTTAAGTTTCGAAATTCAGGGTCCGCATCCGAAGGGTTCTGATTTGTTATCGTGACCTTTTGTAGAGAATTCACCATGAACCGCACAGCCTGCGTCCGATTTTATTCCCCTGCATTTCTCAGGGATGAGGTTGACAATGACTGCAGCCGAGAAGAGGAGAACATATCACATGGACTGCGTTTCTTTTTTTAAAAAGTCTTTTTGCGAGGTGAGGGAGAAAAGGATAACAAACCCTCTTTATTTGCCCATGGCTGAATTTCCAGGGTGTCGCAGACTCGCAGTCGAACTGAGAAAACGTGATGACCAGAGACCAGCTGGCTGACTGAGCTTCTTACGCAGTTTACTTCCCATGGAGGCATTTTGCAATGGCTTCCCAACGGGCCCAGGAACGGACAAGCCTTCTTGGGATTGTTAGTTGGGGCGCGGGAGGGAAGAACAAGACTCCATTGGATACAAACACCCTTTTGGCACGCAATTGCTCATGCTGCAGCTACTACTACTTCTACTACTACTGCCACCACCATTCCCAATATTACTGCAACGTTTGTCTATATATAGAAGTAAGGCTGAAGGAGTCCTGGTTTGGGACTAGAAATGCACACGGATATCTTAAAAAATAATTAAAAAAAATACTCAGTCTGCAATTAACAGGAATGCTGTGCTTTCAAAACAACCACTCATTTTCAGTCCGCACTCCTCTTAGTTAATCAGAGGAGGTTTCACAAGAAGTAGATGTAAAAGAGGTTTTTGTCTCACTCCATCCCTCTTGCTGATATTTTTAAGAAAACTGGAGTTACCTCTGTGTGTAGGTGCCAACCTACAATGGGAATGTTTAGAGTATACGATGGCTCCTGCCTGGGTGCAGAATTGGAAGGATTTTTACTGTTGTTGTTGCTTCAGTTATATATATATATATCGCTCTGTGTGTATATCACATTAAAGAGCATTGCATTTATTGGTTTAACGTGGCATGGGTAAACTTTAAAAGCAAAGTGCCAAAGTATGTAGCAGATGGATTCTCAACTCAGTTATCTCCAACGAGTTCGTGTAGCAGTCCCACTGAACTCCTAAGGATTAAATCTGGGTTCCTTGTCTTGATTTGGAAGACGATATTGGTTATATAGTTGTTAATAATGTACTCAGACGTGCACGACTGCACCTCTTGAGTATATCCACAGGCACAGATTTATGCATATTTTGGCATTTTCGTTCCATACAATGCACATATATTCCCATACCTGAAATAAGTGTTTTGAATAATAGTTTACGCATTCCATACATGATAAAAGCTGCATTAACAAAAGATGTTCACAGTGGTTTGCGTATTGCAGAACGCACGGGATCCACCTGTAATCCAAGTATACATTAGCATATATTTATGTGCCACTAAATGCCATACACTCACACGCCAAATTACACACGTGTAAACTAATAATATGTGCCATCATGCTCTCCAATTAATTGTCTAGTCACATTTTTTGGTGAGGCTTTAACTACTGTTTTTAATTATTGGAACGTCCGGGAACTTATTTGAAAACACTTAGAATTGTACCTAACCCCACAGCATATACAATAAAGAGTAAAGAGTGAGGTCAGTACGAAAAGCAACTTGGAAACAAGGGTCCAGAATTTAAGAGAGGTAACTGGGCGATATTGTATTATCCAACCCAATTTGTGCCCTCAGTGTCTTCGGGCAGTGGTAGATCATCTGAACTCCTACATTGGGATTCTTTCCAAGAGGATAAGGACAGTGGGGCACCTAGCCCCGCGAAGGTCAGGGAGTTTGACCACAGACTTCAAGGGAAGCCAAAATCCCTATTCGCATTGTTCAAGGAAGATGAGTTCTGACGTGCAGCGGGCAAGCTGAGACTGAGGCGCACTTTCCAAGGTCACAGCTCTTAACATGCAATTAGTATGCAGGAAACAAGTAGCGAATTACTTTCCCAGCAGCGCCGCAAAGTTCGGAACTCTTGCCCTTTCCCTATTCTGGATAGTTCCAGGTGTGGAGAGCCCGTCAAGGCGTCTAGGATCCATCGCTAAAGTCACCCAGAAGCCCCCTAAGTCCTCACTAACGCCATATAAACACTCTCTGTAAAAGCAAAAAAATGCTCTGTATGTTAGGAAACAAATTCCGGTTGCTGTTTTGAAAATGCCATTCCACAGAACCAAAACATCAGTTTATTTCTACTTGCATCCCCCTTATTCTCAGTTTAAAGATAGCCGGTTTTCGCTTGCATAAGATCTCTGTTGTCTGAGAGTTTTAGCTCCGTCCGTCTTCAAAGAAAAGCAGTGAACTTGGACCTCATTGGGAAGGGAAGGACCAACCAATCTGAGCATCTCAGTCTCAGTAGCTTGAGAACTGAGGTGGCAGGAGGCCTTAAGAAAAGATTTCTGGAGAGGCTCATTATTGGATTGCCAGGCATTTCTGCCAGATACATTAAAATAGCCTTTCAATTCAATTCAATTCAATTCATTCATTCATTCTATATTTCACCGAGCAAAAAAAAAAAAAGAGCCCACAATAAAATCCTTCAAACAGTTCCTTTTTCTAAGAGATCATTTCGCGTTCTGAAATACTACCTGAAGGTATTAACAATTTATACTGTATTAAGAAGACCACTTTACTGGGTTGTTGGCCGTGCTCAGTTGTCCCATTAAAATTAAGGGCCATGAATAACTTAGGCACATTAATTTCAATGGATTTACTCTTAGTAAAACTTATTGGGTACCACCCACTGTCCCAGAGAGTCACTTTAAATAGCTAAAAAAAATATGAAAGAAATAAAAGGTCATGTGACATCTTAAAGACTAATACAGTTATTGTGACTTAAGCCTTGGAGGACCCCCTGAAGACGAGCAAAAGTGAAATATACATTGGTAGTTATGTAATCTCCTACAGGACGTGTATGCGTATGTGTATATGTGCACACATATGCGAACATACGCGCATGGATGTACATGCACACATGAGCGTAGCCAATAAAATTCAATAAAAATACATAGCAAACTAAGGTTCTGGCCCCCCACAAAGGACTCCCCCCTAACAAAAGGCCTGCCCTCCCTATCAAAAATACGCCCAAGCATGCACACACATTTTCCCCTGCCTATCACAGAAAGAGAGTCCTTCCTTTGTAGCACGTTAAAGGCGAACAGATTTATGGCGGCATACATATGCACACTCGTGCACATCCATATATCTCGACTGGTGGCGGAGAGATAGACCTACGAGTCCTGACGTTTCTGAAAAGATCGAAGACGTAGCCAATACCTCAGGGTCGCCTGTGATAAGTTACGATCAGTAGACAAAGTATTAGCGTTTATTTATTATGTCTTTATATATGTAGGGAGCCGCCCAGAGTGGCTGGAGCAACCCAGTCAGATGGGCGGGGTACAAATAATAAATTATTATTATTATTATTATTATTATTCGCCTTAAAAGTTGCCTGACCGCTCTAATTAGGGTGGCGATCAGGCAGCAAAGAGCTCTTGGAGATATATATATAAACAAAATGCAAGGCGCTCTCAGGAGCCAACGCCCAGTCAAGGAAGAAGCGTCTTAATATATACTGGTCTCCGAGACAAGCCCAAGAGACGGGGATGTGAAATGAGCCGTAGACTAATGCCGCCCGGTGTGTTTTCCTGCATCCTGACTAGTTCGGCTGACGCCCGCCTGGTGAAGCAGGCGCCAGGTGACAGGCCTCGCTGGGTTTCCATCCTTAGCAGCAGTGCCGACAAAGCCGAAGTGGAAACACGAGGTGGCGCCCTTCATCTACTAATCCAGAAGAAGGCTATTCATGAGCTGTCAAAAGTCAAGGTCACAAATTGTCTTTTCTCCACCCCCCACCCCCATCAAGGTCAAGGTTTAAGGCCTTCCTAGTCCTGTCATTTCAACAAATACCAAAACCTCTCTCTCTCTCCTTGCTCACCCCCAAAAAAACTCTTAACCGGTCCTGCCAATAAACCTTAAATACGACACTCTTGCATTTGTGGTCTCTAACAACTGTTTTTCATTCTGGAAGGGGTGCTCCGGCTCAACGTTTATATCTCCTCCCCCCCCCCCCCGCTTCAGAATACCTGACTCTTTAACCTCACTGAAACATTTATAGTTTAGTTATCACGCATTCGCTTTCTGGGCTAGGTAATTTACGGGGAAAATATGGACCATATCAGCAATTTAGGAGAAAACATTAGGCCTGCAGGATAAGTACATTCATCCTGAAATTCACATATATGTATATATCAGAGGGAAAGAAATAAAGGAGGGTTTAAGCAGGCTTTATTACAGTGACTATTTTTTATTAACAGTATTAACACTAGTATCTATCTACAGCTCTTAGATTTTCATTTTCAGTAAAAATATAAAAAAAACAAAAAACAAACCAAGGGTGCACCAATACATTTTCACAGTGTGCTGATTAAAAAAAAAATATTTACAAGATAGCCTCTCCTTGTGAAGGGGGGGGGGCGGGATAATAATGTGCTGGTTGAAGTTGCAGACTGATTTGTTTCAAGGGGTGAAAGTGCTGTAAAATGAATTCCTATACTTACTAATGCAGCCTGATAACTGAAAACGAAGAAGGAAAAATGTCTACTTACTCATAGTTCAAACTATAGAATATAGAAATCAAGATATCTCTGGGAAGCAAAATATATTTTCATTATCAGGTCCTTTGAGATTGTTTCTCTTAGAAAGGGATTTCTGTTACATCACAATTATAACTCTCATGTCTCTGTTTCTCCCCAAGTTTGGAAAACAGTCATTTATGGGATTTACACCATTTGTTACTTGATTAATGTCGCTGATACTGAAAAGCTATAGAGTCCCTTTACAAATCTCTGGAGTATTCTATTATCACTGAGTTTAGGGATCAAGAAATGAGCGATTGGAAAGTAAATTAATTTTCTTTTTGGTAAGGTTCCCCTTTTTACACCCGGTAGTTTAGACTGGTTTTAATTTCTTTTCAAGGTTCATCATTCGCAGAGTTTCCTTCATTACTGCTGTCTTTGGTACTTAGTACCTTCCTCCAGAAAGAAAATAAAACAGAAAACACAAAATGCATTGCTTTAACATACAGTAATTGTACAACCCCACCCCACCCCCGTGTTTACCTGAGCAACCATTCAAACATGCTTTTGGGAAGCAACGCAAGAAATTGGATCTCAAAGTGTGTGCGTGTGTGTGTGCGCGCGCGTGTGTTTTTTAAAAAAGCCATATTTCAGATTACAGTCCTAAATAGTGTCCTACAACAGTCACAGTAATACTTACACGCTTTTCTCGACAAAATGTTTATCTTTCTTAACTGAAATATTTCTGGATTGGGCATTTGGGCTCTCAGACTCAGTCACTGAAATGGCCTCTTCTGGATTTCGGGAGCACTGACAAGTCTTAAAGCATTTCTCAAGAACCCATACTTTCTCTCTCTCTTTCTCGCTCTCTCCAAAAGCCATAATTCCAAAGAGACAGAGAGTTCTGGTGAAAGAAGAGGTTCATTGTCTTTTCTTATTTTCTTATTACTTATTATTTACTTATTATTATTATTATTATAATCTGGACCAAAAAAATATAGAGAAAGAGAGTTGGTTTTTTAGGCCTCTGGGCAGCTGCGCTTTCATTTAATCCGTTAACTCGTCGTCTTCAATTTGTTGATGACTTTTTTTTCTTTCACCCTTCTGTTTTGGAACCAGATTGTGACCTGCCTCTCTGAGAGGTTCGTAGTAGCCGATATCCTTCTGCGCTTGTCCTTGGTAATGAATTTATTTGTAGCATATTCCCTTTCCAGTTCCTTTAACTGAACTTTGGTGTAAGGCACTCTCTTCTTTCGCCCACGCCGGTAGGAGTTGGCATCCGAAGGGTGCGAAACCACGTCTAGAATAATAATAATAAAAGAAAAAAATAAAAACAGGAAGGCGGGCATTAGCATTATTACGACCATCAACTGATATCAATTTATTACTCTTCACCATGCCTTCCCCCTTCACGCAGTGACAAGCTAAAATGGTCTGCAATCAACAGGCCTGCCTTGGCTCCTAAGTCATCACCCAGAAATGCGGGCTTTGCTTTTCTGCTGCTAGCAAGCGCTTCGCTGCAAGCTCTTTTCCCTGTAACACCAAAAGACTGTAGGAAAATTATACGCAGTTATAATAACCGATGAAGCGTGCGAGCTGAAGCCTCGGTGGAAAATTCTTGTTCACCGGGAAGACTTAATGCCCCTTGGCAGACTTGTTCAAGCCCATTCCCTCCTCGGAAATAAATATATAAACAAACAAATCGTGCATATGTTCTAGAATCTAGATCCAGCAGAGCTAAGGTACCCGAAACTTAGTTCTGGTACCGCTGAAGAAGGGGAGGGGGAGCGGAGAAGAGGAGACTGATGGTCGAAATAATTTGGAAGTAGAGCAGTCAGAACGAGTAACAATCTTCTGACTTGAAGCTAGACAGCTACAAGTACAATATTGCAGCTTCTAGTACTTTTCTGGTGCAGTAGCAATATATATATTATACACACATATATATTGGTAAAGCCGCTTATCGTAGAGGAATAATCTGACTAAGGGAGTTCATTCTTCACCAGGAAGGCTTTATGTTAATCAGAAGGCTAGTAATTGAGCAAGTAAAAAACAGCAACAAGTTTTATTATATAGCCCAAACCGAGGAACTAAACTGGATGATAGTGGCGTAGGGAATGGCAGCAGTGATACTAAGGAAGAAGGGACTTAATCATCATAATCAAATTATTTATGAGAGGCTTGATCTAACGAGTATTGGGAGAGTGTGAATAAGAGGACAAACGCTACAATATTATAAGTATTATTATAATTTCTGCTAGTTGGGTTGGTGACGTTGCAAAAGAGGTAAATATTAATATACCAGTAAACTAGACATCTTCCCTATTTTGGCTGGAGAGACGGAGAGAAAGAAGCAGAAACGCGCTTGGTGAGAGAGATGATAGCGAAGCAACAATCGGATCTTTCATGCATTACTCGCAAGTAAACCCTACTGTTTTCTATAGATTCAAACACACGCACTCTCTGCCTATGAAATTTAATAACAAATGGCTCATATATAGGTAACCACGTTGTAGAAGGTAAGAGACTGGCATTAAAAACAACTCTCACTTCTACCACGATGATTGGTGGGACAGCCAAGTAAATCGCTAGTCTTCTCAGAGCAAGGGGCTGACCCTGCTGTGAGCGAAATAACCAAGAGGGCTGCAGTTGCACTATGAGAAGTACGGATAGGTGCAGAGCCATCCTGGGTGCGTCTGCTCGGACCGAAACCCTCCTGAGCTGAAGGGGACTCACTCCCAGATCAGTGTGGATTAGGTTTGCAGCCTAACTGGGGCGAATTCTGTCTCTGTCTCTTAAGGGAAACGACCATATTGTTGCTAATAAGTGAGGGATGATGGTGGAGGCTTAGGAGGAGAACGGGCGTTGTTAATTCTACCGGGGCAAGGCAGACAGTGAGGCACTAAGTAAGCATTCTCCGGAGTAAAAAAGAAGGGTCATGCAGGTGCAATACCCGGGAGAGTGGATTTCCAGAGGTGGGGCGGCTGGTTCTGTTCCTTGGGGCAGTAGACTTGCCCATTCCAGCCATTGGTGATAGCCCAGGGCTGGTAGCCTTCCATGGGCAGCATCGAGTCGTGCCTGGGCTCCCCGGGGCCTCCGATGGTGGGCACCACGGGCATATCCAGGTAGCCCGGCACCGGCTGGTAGGGTCCGGCGGCGTAGCCCTGGTAGAAGGCGAATTCCTTGGCCCGGGAGGTGAAGTCCTCTCCGGCGGCGCCTACCGACGTGTCCATGTACTTGTCGGCGAAGGAGGCGGCGGGCTGCGCGCACGACTTGAGCGCGGCATTGTGGTGGCTCATGCGGCACGGGAAGTAGCCGCTGCCGAAGTAGCCGTAGGGCAGCGCGGCCGGCCCAGACGAGCTCTGCACGGCGGCCGAGCAGGGACTGCACTGCTTGACAGATGCCCCGGGCTCAGCCATGCCCGCGGCGGCGGCGGCGGGCGCCTCGCTCGACGTGTAGGCGGCGGCGCTGCCCGGGGCGGCGAGCGAGGCTGGGTGAGCCATCAGGTTCCGGCACTGGTTGGCCGCGGCGAAGTTGGTGCCTGCGGCCGCCGCCGCCGCCGCGTGGAAACCGGCTTCCATGTTCTTGTTGATCTCCTCCAGGCTGTTGTCGTAGAGGAACATGACGGGCTCGATCCAGCGGGGATGGAGGAGCACGGAGGCTGTCATAGCCCGATCCGCATTGAGACTAGTGGCTCTTTTTTAAAAGCCCCAAAGACTGAAAAAAGAGATACTAAATCTCCCAGACTTGACCAGGGCTGACGCGCCAGTGTCGCGCCACCACGGCGCTCATTGGACCGCCCTCCCCCACGTGATATGCAAAGCAGCTGATAAACATCTGAGGAATAAAGGGCAGATAATTAAATAATGGCCTAATCGCGCCACGGCTTGGAATGCCAGCGGCGGACGGCACTCGCGCGCGCGCGGCCGCCCCTTCCACTCACGACTTTGCGTGGCGAGGGAGGCGCCAACGCGGGTGCAAAGGAAGAGCAGGTATTTCGCCTCCCTCCCCACCCCCCGCTCTGCAAAGTGTGGATTTCTTCCCTCTCCCCCTCCCCCTCCACTCCCTCTAGCACATTGCCTCTAGGAAATTATTTCAACAGGCTCTCACTCCACGGTCTTAATGTCAAAGCCTTCTGACTTTCTGTATTTTTCTTGCTCATCAACTGGTGGTTGGTGGTGTGTGTGGTTTTTTTTGGTTTTGGTTTTTCCTGGGGAACGTCCCGCCCTCCCCTCCCCCTCCCTCACTAGACTTAAACTCGTATTTTCTCGTGTTATAGGACTGCAAACTGCTTGTACCATTACGAGGTCAAAACACCTCTTTCTAAAACCACAACGCCTGTCAACGCCGGGTATTTCACATCTTCTCCTGACCTGTCCAGATACACACACACACACAAACAAACAAACAAACAAACATATATGTGCGTTTTGAATGATATCACTCCTCCTTTGGACAAATACATCTGAAAAAGAGGAGCAGGATCCAGAACGTAGACAGCAGATTTGCAACGGCAGGGTGTGGAAGAGAAAGAGTTAAGCAGACCTCAGAAATGAATCAGCCTCCCTGTATTATTTGTTATTGCAACAATAAAACGCGCAGCCTACAATTTTTTGCTTGAATCATCCCCGACCATAAAAATATTGCGTGGGATTATTTATTGTCTAAGAGTGACCATAGGGACTCCCCCCTTATCATCGTTAATAACAAACCCTTTGCACCGAAACGCTCTGCGTAAGCACATGCACCAACACGGAAAGCCATTATGTCAATAAAAGGGCACTTCTAAAAGGGCATTTTCTATTAATTATTAATTAATTAATTAATTAATTAATAATTCATTGTTATTATCATTGGCACTCTATTACGAGTATATGTTATGCAGACACGACTGCTTAAGGATTTATATGCATCCTGCAAAATGCAAGTAGAAGTTAATTCATGGTAATATAATCACGCGAGAGAGTGGGGATTTGAGAGTTACTGACCTCCGACCACAATGAAGGGAGTAAACTTGTCTTTGTAAACAAAAGCAAAAGCAAGGAAAAACAAAACAAAACAAAAAACCCACCACACCCAAACCTCTGTCTGTTTGTTTGATGCACGCTTGACAGGTATTTATGAACTATTGTGCGAGCGGTTGGGGCTTGCAACATTGTTTTCGCTGCAGTGCTACCAGGATGGAATTCTAAATCGTGCATTGTTTGGAGAGACTCCCAGTCCCTTGTATGTAGGAAGGAACAGATCTGTCAGTTCGCTTGCCTGTCCCCCAGTCTGCCCTGCCCTGGCCCTTTTCGCTGAGAATGGCATGCGACAGAGGGGACTCTTGTCACCGGACAATATTTCAGCGAATTCTCTTAATTGTAACCAATAAAGGGCTCCTTTCCTCTCCAACCCCAGCCTCCTTCTCCTCCTGGATGGTCTTTTCCGCATTCCTCCTCATGGCCAAAGGCAAATATTTATTCCTGGCATATTTTCATATCCCCACCCACCACCCCGCTTTCCAGGCTTCAGCCGTTAGGAAAAATGTAGGCTTCGAAATCTTTCCATTATTTGGCAGGGAGGGGAGGGGAGGGGGAGCTTCCCTTCGCCTTCCCTTTCCTTTTGGGGAATCTCATTCTTTCAAAACGCCTTGCAGCGGAGCCAAAACACAGCACACTCAGCCTTCCCCAACTCATTCAATTCATTAACCTACCCCAGCAAAAGGCTAACAGGGCAGCGCTCTTTTAGGGAGGGAGGGGAGACACGACTAGAGGCCAAGGTCAAGTTGAAAGCGGCAACCTAGCCAATGCCAGGATGGTCATTCAGAGCCGGAGGAGACTTGTCTGATTTGCTACAAAGAAGAAGAAGAGGGGGGCAGCCAATTACTCCTTTCCAACCCCCCCCCCGTGTGTGTCCTTTTCGGCCTTTCTGTCTGTCACTTTCCAGACAAACCCTTCCCTCTTCTGGTTACGGAGAACTTTGTGTGCAACTGTGGCTCTTTGAGGGTGAAGCACGATGCTAAACAAAAAAACAAACAAGCAAATAAATCAAAAGATGTACCAGTAGAGGTGGGGATCCTATATGCTGTTCGTTTGTTTCCTTGCTTGGCTTTGACCAGTTCTGATGATAAAAAAACAAAAACACAGGGTGTGTGTGTGTGAGAGAGAGATGAGGCTATATTCACATCATTGCTCTAGCTCCCAAGAAAGGCCGAGTTTTGCTGGACATTGATCAGAACAGAAGCTTCTTCAAACTCAGCCTGACCTGCTGCGCGCATGAAAGAATGAGCATTTCTAGGGGCGTCTCCATTTGTCTGGTTCAGAAATAGATTTCTAAGGAATAAAAACATGGGGCGGTTACCGCCGTCGGTCCAATGTACAGTTTTTTGCTTCTCCGGTCACTGGGATCAAGAGAAGCTTCCAAAGAGTTCAGCTGGAGGTCCACACTGAAAGCCAACAGATAGGTGTTAGAGAAAGAAGCATGCACAAAAAAGCGAGGTTGGATGTGGACGCTGCTTTTTGCCTGGTCTAAAAACTACCTGGCGATGAGCCGAGCAAACAGGAAAACCGTAGGGCTTGACCATGAATATTAGACGAGTGCGTATAATACGGGCGAAATCTGTTCTCTACTGGAGGAGGTTAAAATAAAGTAAGATAAAAAATGTAAAACCTCTTTGCTTTCCTAAATGCAAGTAGAGCGACTGGTCTAGGTAGCCAAAATGAAGCTTTTGGTGGTTTGACGTGTGTTTGTAGGTTTTAAATTGATCTGTTCACTTCAAAGATCGTGTAATCGCTTCTGTGTATGTGTAGCAAAAGGGACAAGAGTCCACGTAAAAACTCTTGCAGAATTCCGCCATCCCGCTTTTGTTGATTTGTCTGTGACAACCCCAAGAAAGACCCGCCATAGCAGACGGACCCACACCTATGGCGTGTGGGTCCTCTCCGCTTTTGCGGTGTGTATATAGGTGTGTGTATAGGATTGCGGACACCAGGGATAATAGAAAGTTTGGGTGCTCTGTTCTCTGATGATGGGTCTTCCTTCCGCAGGAGGTAGAAACCCAAACTGTACTCCCTTCCTAGTAGGCGGGGTTCTTCCACTCCTGTGGAATGCTTAATCAAAATTACGAGATGGTCGCGACATCGCCCTCAACCTGCGGCCTAACGGATTATTCCTTATGCGCCATATAACTGCTAATGACGACGGTCTTCTAAGATCGCCGCATGAAGTAGGAGTGACCCTTCCAGTTGTACTGAGAACTGCGGCCTTTTAAATAATGAATTTGGACTCCATTCTTTAACCGGACCAGAAATTCAGCTGAACACAATGGAAATTGGCCGCTGAATGACGCTTGAGAGGCATTGACCTCACAGAACGATATCTGGTGGAAGAAGAGAGGGGCACTTCTAATGTAAAACCAAACCCTTGGAACGCATTAGAAAAGAAAACAAGGAATGATGTGGTTGTATTTATTCAGGAGAACCCGAGATGGTTAAAAGTGTTGAGAGAAAAATGTCATCCCCCTTTGCAACCTCTGTTTATGTATTAATGGAAGGAGGTTTGCAACCGTGAGTGGATGAGCGTAAGAGGCGTCTCTCTTCTCCCTGTGGCTCCAGAGCATTCCTCAATGGCAAATACATTTTTCGCAGACTTAGGTCGGGGTGAAGACAAAGTTCATAGAAAAACGAAAAAGCTGGCATTCTTGCCCCGCCCCGTCTCTCCCCTCCTCAATAGATGCTACCACTTAGAAAATACTTTAACATTATATAAAAGCACTGCTAGGGAAATCCTTCCTTAACACCAAAACAAAACACCCAAAGAACCCATGGAATCAACTGTGTTCCATGAAATCAGAGGGGGCTCCCTTCCAAATGTGTCTGCAGTGGAGTTCAGTGTTTGGCCCTGATTCACTTCAGACCCACTGAAATCAACAATACTTGAGTTAGCCAGCAACTAACTTGAATTATTGATTTCAATGGGACAGGCCGGAGGAAGAGTGCTACCCAGCTCCATTATTGTTTTGAAAATGGAGCTTTGCCATTTACTTCAGGAGAAAGAGAATACACCCAACATTTCTCTGGATTGTGAAATTTCACTGATTGTAATAGTGGCGTAACTCAGGTCCACTTTAATTAATGTGGCCCTTGCTACCTAATGTCTACATTACTACTACTATTAGTAGTATGAGTATGAGGAGTAGTAGTAAAAGCAGCAGCAGACATAGTAGTAGTCATAGAAGTATACTGAATGGTGTCCAGTATTTTTATTAAACACAAATATTGCTTTTGGTCTAATCCATGGAAGGATGTTGATTTCTAATAACTCAGTTTCCAGGAGTGAAGAAAACCTTTAAAAGATGATGGTGGAAGTCTTTTAATCGGATTTGATTTTCATGAGCAAATGCAATTTACCTGCCATCATATTATTTTGGAGGAAAACTGTCAAGGCCTCTTCCTCCTCCTCCCATCATTTTCTCTGAAAACATTCCTGAGCCAGTTTTAAGGACACTTTGCATTCAAGGATATTCATGTGTTTCTAATGTAATTAAACAGCTTTACGAGCAGCATTTGCTGGACATCCTAACTCCCTCCCTCCCACTGAGTGCTCTTTTCCCCCCTTGGAGATAATTGGGAAATAAGAAAGATTTTCAAAAGCAAATGCTAAAGGGGGAGAAACGTTCAGGAAGACTTGTGCAGAGATTACACACAGAGAAAGTGCATTCCTGTTTAAAATCAGGGTAGGTAGATTACAACACACACAGAGAGAGGAGTGCAAAATTTTATTTCATCTAGTGTGTTTTTTCTCTCCCTCTCAGTGATTTAAAAACCGGCCATTTTCTGAAACCTCTATTTAGAACACAAGAGAGATTTAAAACGTCCAGGAAACATAAAACGAATCAAAGTCAGACTTGGGATGACTCAGTGCCTATTGTTTGAGTACAGTATATATTTACAGTATACACTTCTGTCAAACCTTTTATCGTTTTCCCACAATTTCTAATGGATCCTCTGAGGAATTTGAGAATTTAAGAACTGGCGGCTGCGACGGTGTGTGTATGTGAGTGTGTGTGTGAACACAAATATAGGACTCCCCGCATTGAAGGAGGCGAGAGTCCTCTCATTCTCGCCTGTGTAGGTTAGTTTCTGTTTCTATCTGACCTGCTAAAGCGTTATGTTAAAAGTTATTAGGTGAAAAGATTTTATAACATCGTAGTATGGATAGCCTCGTGTTAAGCAGAAATGTGATATTTTAACTATTTATGGGATTAGGAGTGTCGCTAGAAAGTGATAAATTTATCAATCCACTTAATGTAGTCTTATCAGGCAAAGTGAGATAGTTTGTCCTATATCTTAAGGGGTATGGGGAGAAAAGAAAAGTGCGATGAAAATAATAGCCTGATTTTTTTAGAATGGGCCTGGAGTAGTTGTGTTTTATGTTTTGTTCCGGATCGGTTACAATTTACGTTGACCAGGAATGTATACCGATAGAACAATATTTCTAATTTATTTTAAATTTTTGCTAGGGGTTAGCCACTGTTTTTAAGAGAGAGAGAGAAATCAACTCTCTCCCTGGCAATCTTTTTAATTTTTGGCGGGAGATCAGATAAATTGCTACCACATGATTACAAGCTCCATTGTTATAAAAGAATAATTAAACATATCCCCGAATCTCTTTGTGAGCGCTCATCGTTCTCCCTGAACCCCGGACCCACTGTATTATTTTTTTAGGTATAATCAAATGATTAGGTGAAGCAGGGGGGCGGGGCGGGGGGAGGTCGATTTACAGTGTATGAGAACTATTTTCCTAAAACTTTTTTAAAACCCCCCCCACATCAGTTTCATTTCATTGCTTTGCCTTTACAGAAAGTAGCATCCGGATTGCTTAGTCTCAGGAGATTTAACCATCGAAAACTTATTTGTATTTGGAAGCTGATTTCGAAACCTAAGTATTCATCTTGGGGGTGGGGGGTAGGAAGTGCTCTTGACGCTGCAACTCAAATTCCGTTTACTCCGGAGTAAATTTCTTCTGATTCTTAGCACTTGTCTGGAGTAAGTGGGCTTTGTCCTTTTGTAAAAAGTAAGAATAAATCAAGGGGCTGTAGCATATTTCCCCCTGCGATTTTACTAACTTAGCGTGTGTGTGTTCTGACCTTCTTTTCCTCCTTTACAGATGAATACACCTCTACTATTTTGACAATATTTCCAATGAAGATGATTTTTTAAAAGGAGTTGGGGGAGCGCTAGGTCCAGACGTCTAATGCTCCCCACGTTGAAGTAGGTGAAAGTTGTCTCCTCCTATAAAATGATGGATAAGAGCCACTTGAGGAAGGAGGATAACTCCTCTTCGGAGAAATGCGAGAATCCAGCTAAACTTACCAGTTTTACTGCAGGCTTCTGGAAAGTGGAGCAACAACCACAACTCCTCTGCCTAGTAGCTGAGGGTGGGGAGAATGCATTATTGGGTAATAATACCATCCCGTAACCCTGACCTCAAAAAAAATAATATCTGTACTTAGACTTTTAAAAAATATATATATGCTGAACATAGGTGGGTTGTGTAGAATTCATTTCCCAGACCAAAACCACGATGCTGTTTAATTTATGGTTCTGGAACACCAGGCATTGTGGCCGTTGCTATAACAGAGTTGAATCGACCGGGATTGTCATTGCAGTCCATGCGGTGGCACATAAACCCGCTATTAAGGCGAAACTTCTAATACACACCAGGTTTTCTCTCTTTGCAACCAACTGGGAGTTTGTTTCTCGGCAGGATCTGGCAGCACAAGAAGTTCAAGGCTTTCCTTAAGAGTGAGACGACCAAAAGTGTTGATGCAGGTAACAGTCGGGAAAAGAGCCTTGATTTCATTCATATCCGAGGGCAGGGCTCGGCCCCTGGGATTTTTGTATTGCCTCAGCTTCCTGATCTCCGGATGTAGCTGGACTACAACAACTCTCCACCGGCCAGGGATTATGGGAGCTGTTTAGTCCAAATCATCTGAAGGGCACCAGGTTCATGAAGCATGCCCTAAATAACTTATCCTCCTCTCTGGGATGGTCCATACCCTCTAGGGTTGCCCAATGCAACAGGTTGTTAGAGTCAACTTCTATTGTACTTTGCTCCCAGACAGTGAGATGTGTTGGTGTGTATGGCACTGGTAGGCAAAATGAACAACCTTTACTCTAGATGGGGTAACCTGTGGTTCGTCAGCTGTAGTTGGGACTCCAGCTGCCATCAGCTGCAGCTGGTATGGCCATTGTTTATGAGGATGGAAGATGCAGTCTAGCAACATCTGGAAGGCCACCGGTTCCACATCCCTGCTCTAGAACAAAGCCACTGAATTTCATGGGGCTACTGGAGAGTAAAAATAAAAAGCTGTCGCTGGAAGACTTGGACCTGGAAAATCCCTGTACTGGAAATCCTGTCTAAGTAAAAAATTTCAGGAGGCCTTGAAGTCTTTTCTTCCTCCCCACCCTGCCTAAGCTTTACTGGGAGTATCAATGAATGAGACTTCTTCCATCCGGTTGTTGTGATGGTGCATGAGATCACTGCTATAAAGCACTTTGCAGACTTTTGTAACCTTCCACATCCCCCAAAGTTGGATGGAAATTAGTGGAGGACAAGATCCAAACCATTTGATGGCTGTTTTGCTATACCTTAAAATTCCCCCTTTCTTTGCTCATTCCGTAGTATACTCATCTGAACCCAGAATTACTATTGATGCCATTAGCCATCCATTTATTTATACTCTGTACGCAAAGCACGTTTAGCTGGAAGCAAAACTCAAAGACTTCAGTGGAACTTGCTTCTAAGTACTGTATAGTACATGTGCTGTCGATAGGAGCATTGCCGAGTTTATCAGTCCCCCTTGTTCTTAAAGGTTTAAGGTGAATTTAAAAAGCCCGTCGACTGAAACGTTTCCTGCCAAGCCTCATCCAAACAGAACCCATCGCATTAATCTGGGTGGAATTTACGCACGAGAACTTCTCAACGGATTGCGCTCTGCATAAATTGAAGCTCCCAGATGGAAAGAGTTCTATATTATTAAGGAAGAAGTAGAGATATTGTCAAAGCTGTACTTAAAGCTGTGTAAGGAACTGAATGTGTTAAGAGTTATCCTATAAAAAGAAAAATAACTGCTCTCGAGTAAGTGCATTGTGTTTTGCAGGATGGGCACTCTGCTCCTAAATGCTCTCCTAGACACCCCAAGTAAACCCGACTGGCCACAAATAAATATCAGTGGGATTTATTTTCAGTTAAATGGTTTTGAGTCTGGGAAGGAAGACACCGTCAAATGGATCTGGAGTATTATGGTTTTGACTGTAGGACTGTCGCTGTCCCTTTACTGCCGATATTTCTCACCTCAACGAAAATAAATGTGTTTTTCAAACTCCAGATAATCCCTACAAAGAGTTACTGCTTTAATAAACAGGAATTTAAAAATCTGTGACCTTCTGGTGTAACAGCTTGCTGCAGGCGACCATATTTCTATAAAAAAATAATGAGACGGGGTGTGTTCAGAAGTACTGTTACTTAATCCGCACGTTCAGTTCTTGCAATGACCGAGGGCGACTAACAGTTCACAGGAAATATTGTGGAATCTCCATCAAACATGACAAAAAAACACGAAGTAACCAAATCTTCCTTTGGAATGCTTTAAGCGACTATAAACACACTGAAAACGCGATGCAACACAAGATCAACACTGGCAAAGTTGCTAATTCTCATATGACTCAATCTCGTCTGTTGCTTTACCGCTCTCGTATGCTGAAATAATTTTTATTTTGAAATAAACTGTAATCAGGATCGGGAAGGATCAGTTTAACAAGTATGGAACATTCTGGAGCTCTGAAAAGGCACAACACATACCTGTCTAAGTACAAGGAGAGTTTATATCTGAAATCCCTATTGGCTGAAAGTCGGGATGTAGTTTTGTCTGCAATCCTGAGTCCAGTTAGGTTTCGATCCCGTTACCTTCGCTGCTATTCCAGCAGCCACACTATTACATAATTAATTTTAACCAACACATATTCTGAGTTAAGCAGCACACGATCACATCATATTTTTATATGCCAGACATTTGTATCTATCTAGAAGGTGACACCTTAACTTTTGATAAATGGATGGATTGCTATGGCGTTGTTACAGTTGTGCCAGAGGAACACCAATCTCCATTAATGTACTTATGTAAATAATTATGGCTGGTGTTGCAATGCTTATAAATCCTAAGGGTGCATTTTTTAAAGTGACTGGGGCAGGATGGATGGTTAGATGGTTGGGAGAGCAACCCCATCTCTGGATGAGGATGAGGATGATTAATCCAGCCTTTAACCTGAAGGTTCCCAGGGTAGTGCAGAAACAATTCATTAAAATCAAAGCAACTGAAATCCATAAAACCATATGGCGCCCCTACCTTCCCAGCAGTCATGGAGCCTTTCATATAAGAAAAAGCACTAATTATTTCCTCGCAATATATATATATATCACCGCCCTGAGTTGGATCTTATCATAGAAAGGCGGAATATAAAGGTCCACACTAAATACATGCTGCTGTCATATTTGGTCTGCACCACCGTTTTGCCTAGAGAAGCCTGCACGGTTTTTTGGGATGAGTAGAACGATTGTTCCCGAGTAAGTAGACAAAATGAACGCTTTGCAGAGAAGGAAGTTTCCCTCTCTTAATCGTTGCGATCCAACTGGAAAGACAAGTGTAGGAACTGTAGTACAGTGTGGGTCTGTTTTCTCCTTCCAGCTGCTAAGGTTTGCAGCTGGAAGAAGAAAACAGACCCATACTACTACTACTACTACTACTACTACTACTTTACTACTACCACTACCACCACCACCACCAAAATAGATTATTTTGGGGTGCCCTCGCTAATAACAGCCCATTCCGCAGCTCAGCTAAGTTCAGTTCTCTGGAGCCAGGTCAGTTTAAGTGCCATCGAGGAGGTCAGATTAATGATAACAACATCGATCTGGAGTGCTGCTGGAACCAAGGGGTTAGTTCCTTATTGGGCATTTTCGGGTTTATAGTTTGGGTTTATTATATGCATTTTCCCTCTATTAACTCCAACGTCTAGGAGAGTGCAGTGTCAATCCAGCCCCCTCCCCGCACTGATTAGTTTTCTTGGGAACAGGCCCCCATTCCTTTCGGAGCTGGGAGGCTTGCAGAGCCTTTAATGAAGGGTCTCTGGACTGAGCCCGTTCAGCAGCAACTAGGCAGCCAGATGAAAGCAAAAACCCCGTAGGTGAAAGTGGGGGAGACTTTATGATTGAGATAGCGGGGGGAAGAGCCATTTCAACAACAGGCCTCTTGTTCGCGACCTTCTGTGCCCATGGCTCGGTTCAACATAATAGTCCAAAGGAGTTGACTTCGTGCCAGCATCTCAAGGACTTTCTCTCTCTCCCCACACGGTTTTTATAACCATGCATAATTATTATTTTTCTTTAAAAAAATCTCAAATGGTTTAGCCTAGAGTTAAATACAGCCATTTATTTCATAGTCAGGTACCGCTTAAAAAACAAAAACAACACACACACACACACACACACACACACACACACTCCATGTATCCAGCTTAGCAGCCTTCTATCGTGCAGATTCCACTGTTGTTGCAGCGGTGGTTGAATATCCGTGGGGTAGCCCTATGGAGACTGCTAGTAATCCACTTCTCTAAAGCTTTGGGTGGGGGGGGTAGATATTTTTATTGTTGGGGGCTGCAGGGGTTGTGTCAGGTTATCTGCTATCGCCTGGTGGCTGTCTAAATTGGGGCGCTCGAAGACAAGGGTTCATTTGTCAAGCAGCAAAAAGATATTGGAAGGGCGAAGACTCGAGGCACCAGCTGATTTGGTATGGGCTGCTTATAGCTCAGCAAGCGATTTCCCCCAACTTTAACACGGACTTCGTAGATCAAATCTCACGGGGATTGGGTCTGCTGACCGCTGACGGAGCCTGGGTGTGCTTTTTTTGGGAAGCGTAGTGGAAGCAAGTCAACAAGGGTCTCCGGGGCATGCGATGGCGTAGGGAAAAGCGATGACTCGAAGGAGGTGCAGGGGTGACATAAGCAAGCAAACAAAACGAACAGGTTTCCTGAGCAGTCATCTCAGACCAAGGGTGGTGGTGGGGGAGAGGATCTGACTTGATGACCAACCCATCTTGACAGCCTTCGACTTGCCCACTGTGAAGTTCTTGCCAAAACAACAGCAGAAGAAACACATGACCTACGCATAAGCTGGCGAAACCGGGACCTCGTATGTCAATATCGCAATGAGTGACGTGGATTGTAAGTCTGTCTTTGGGCGTTGAATGAAATGCAATCTGCTGCTGCTTCTGCGAGAGCAGGATGGGAGGGGCGGGAGGCGGTTTCGTGAAAGAGTAAGAGGGAAGGGTATGTGTGCGGATGTCCTGCTAGCCAATTATTATTATTGCTATTGTTGCTTAAGTTAACCCTTCTTCTAACGCGAGTTTTCTACGGGTGGGATAATTTTGGTATGTTCGGAGTCAAGTGGGAGAATAAGGTAAACAGTTTGCTGATGGGGATGCAATGGGGAGGGGGAAGAACGAGAAGGATCAGACCCAAAAAGACCGTGCAAAGGACCAAGGGTGGAGTGTTGGAGAAATCCATACAGTACAGTATTATGAAAACACTCAGGCACCCTTGGTTTGCTCTAGAATGTCAAATGTTTCCGAAACTTACACACCACGCTTTAGTAGAACGGGAATGATTATTGAAGTAAAATGGATTTCAACGACATGTACTTCCATTTGCTGTGTTTGACATCGGTGTGTTAGAACTCACATCCATTTTTACGATGCACGTTTGAACCAAAGTCCTCTCTTGCAGGGAACGCCTATACATGCCTACTCTAAAGTAAACACCCAGTGAATTTAATAGGACGTACTCCTGTGTAAGAGGGCACAGGATTGCAGCCCTCGCTGAATGGATAGAAATAGGTGGAATCCAGCCATCTTCTATGTGTTCAAAATCCACAAAGCGTTTCTTCCTTTGTCATGCTTTCATTATAATTCCACGTTGGCTTCAGAACTGTTGAGCTCACCTGCCCTCTTTGTAGCTGATGAGGAATCAAGCGTTTCAGCAGGCTAACAATCAATGGAGCAGTCAAATCAAAATGAGCTGGCAGGAGAATTGTCATACGCAACTAAGTCAGATTTAATATTGCAGTTGTTGTGCAAATGTTTCTATGCACAGAGAGGGAGGGAGGGAGGGAGAGAGACAGACAGAGAGAGAGAGAGAGAGAGAGAGAGAGAGGGAGAGAGAAAGTTTTTAGGTCTTTTGAAAACTTCTTCAAATTATGGGCATTCACTTAAATGTGAAAACAACATGTATCCGGTCGTGTGAGAAAGTTAAAAGGATATGTGACAGCAGCAACAATTGGAACAAAGAGTCCTGAATCAATACCTGAGTTGGACATGCACTGGGGTGTGTGCGTGTGTGCCTGTGCGTGTACAAAACCCCTGTTAGTTACACTTTTAGACATTTGGTTTCCCATGTGTAGATGTGTTTTTCTGCTGGATTTATTATGGATTTGTATTTGGAAATATGGCAATTGATCTAATCTGGTTCATAAACGAACCACTTCTTTTGAGATCCCCAGGGAACAGAAGGATGATTTATTTGCCATGGGGAAGTTCAAGAAGAAAAATAGTGTTGTGCGAATGATGAAATAGCAGTGCCTGAAGATCCTGCGGATTAAAAGGGGGGGGGGGGGGGAGCCTTCAGAATTCGTTGCCATGATCTTTGCTTCTGGCTTTCTGCATTTTTAGAAAAACCAAGAAAAGTACCACATTTTAATAGGCAAACAGAGCTGAAATCTATTGGAACAGCACACATTTTAACTCTTTGAGGTGGCAAATGCAATCCCATACACACTTCCCCATTGAACCCAGTTGGACTTCTGAGGAGACATGTACAGTGAGAGGACTGGTACGGTTCATTAGTTGCAGTGGAATCCTTTGTACGTTGAGTCAGAAATAAATTCTATTGAACTAAATGTGACCCACAGATTAGTAAGTGTACTTAGGACTACAACCTGAAATTCCTATCCCATGTGGTCTTCTAGAAGCCAAAGGTGAATAAAGAATAACACAAAATAATAATATATATATGTATATCTATATAGCGTTTTGAGAGAAATAATAATAATAATATCGCTTTGGATTAAAAAATAAGGATTGAAAACAGTGATTGAAAAACTATGGAAGATATTCAACAGTTACTTTCCTACAGAAAATAATATAATTCTAGAGAGCCTTTGAATATGGATTAAGGCAAGAAAATAGAAAAAGATGAGGGCATAAAAACCATTTGAAGATATTCAACAGTTATAGGGGGGAAAACACTACTGGAGATATCTTGAAATGGAAGGGAACTTTCAGACAACTCCAGCTGAGATTTGTATCCCAGAAACAATGTTAACAGAGATAAAGTTGAGGAAGTGGGGGATCCATGATTTGGCTATGCAAATAAATCTAGTAACCTAAAAAGAGAGAGAGTACATAACATACACATTATAGTAATGTGTCTTACAGTGAAATCTTATTCATGTCTCCTCAGAAGTACGAGCTTCACTGGGTTCAAGTGGACTTACCCTGGGATGTATAGAATTGCAGCCTTAATTGCCTTGCATTGTTGTCTAAGTTGCACATATCTAAATATTTTCTAGGATATCAACCTACCAGATTAATTTATTTGCAGTGTAATGTTAAGGCATGTGGCATCTTCATGTAAGTACATTACAACAGGGGCCACCAACCCTTTTGGGTCAGTGGGAATATTGAAAATGTGTCATGGCTGCCATGGGGGCACAAAGTAACGCAAAATGGCTGCCATATCTAAAAGGACATCAAAGGAAAAGAGGAGCACAAAATGGTACTGTCCCATCAAGAGAAAAAGGCCTCGACTACACTTGCTCAGAGAGAGACACTCTTTGCACCTCTTCTCTGTTCAGAATGGAAGTGAGTGTTGGTGTTCTGCCCCCTGGAATCCAATGAAATCCATGTACGTTTAAGTGGGCATGTGCAATGTAGGAGAGGCTAAGCTAGTGGAAACAGGAACTGAACAAGAAGAGCAAACAATTTTCTGAGCTTTGTGGATTTTTACATAGACCTTTCGTGAGTGCCATAGGAAGTACTGTCAGGCCCCTTGGAACCTGCTGGTACTACACTGGTGACCTCTGATATGGGCATATCTACAGCTGGACTGGTGCAACATGCTAGAGTGGGGTCTTCCCTAGGGTTATTAAAATAATACATACCCATAACCTTCAAACAGGACAGAATTTGATTGCTAGGATTCTGGCTGGTTTACAAAGATGAAGGCATATTATAGTCATTCTGAAGGAGCTATGCTGCTTCACTGTTGAGTGCAAATCAAGGTGCTGGTGCTTAACTTTAAAGCCCTAATAGGCTTGGTGCACAGATATGTGAAGGAGCAATTCCTCCTTGTGGGCATGTTAAGGAAGGTAGGGGAGGATATATTGTTTTGATATTATTTCTCCTTGCTCACGCTAGTGAGTAAACAGCAGAGCACGTTCCCTTTGCAACTTATTGGAAGCAAGTTGATGATTCATTAGAATCCGTTAATTAAGCAACCCAGTCTGGATTGTTCCTGGTAGGTTTCCCTTTATTTCCCTCTTAAAATAATAACAACACAACACAGTCTTCTTTAAAAGGAAGAATAAAGTTTTACTCACATTCAGTTCACAGCAGTAATCCGAAGGCAGGCTTTATCTTGGGGTTCTACTTGTGGGCGCCATCCTATGTGAAGGTTGAGCCATGTGCTGGTTAAGAGGCAGCAGAGAGCTAGAGTCCAAGAGTCCAAGAGAGAGCTGGTTGCATGGCCAGCCCTTTTACCTGGTCGCACACAGGGGGAGGAAGCTCCAGAGCAGGTATGACAGGAAGTCTTCTCTGTTTGGAGCCACATTCCCCTGTGTGTCCATTCTAGGCAACAGGGAAATGTTGTACTTGACTGTTCTATGAATAATACACCCCAGACTCCTTCATCAACTTGCCCATGCATTAAAATGGTCAAAAGTGGTCCTTAGGAGAAGATCATTCCACATAAGCAAAAGAGATGGCCTTCTCTGTGGTGGCACCTTAACTGCAGAAGGCCCTCCAGAGCAAGGTACATGACACCAGGGACATTGTAAGCAGGTGGCTCAGGGAGCCCAGCCCAGGCCTTTTCTTCCAGTCCTTGGATTCCCTGACCCTTTGTCCCTTTAAACAAACAAAGAAGGAAGGAAGGAAGGAAGGAAGGGGAAGGGCTGCAGATCCTAGATTCTCCTCCTCCTCCTCCTCCTCCTCCTCCTCCTCCTCCTCCTCCTCCCATCTCATCATAATCACTATTACTATTCTTTGGCTTTGCTTACAGGGTGACTGGGTGTACTTCAAAACATAGTGCCAGTGAAACACCATCAACCCACCATCTCAGTTTGGCTAGATGCACTTCTTTTACTTTCAGCATGTACATAAACGGCTGTTCTTACTAATAAATTGTGAGTGTGGCAGAGGGTTCAATTCACATGCAGTGCACCGGGCCCACAAAATCCTCTTGGCACTCCATATCTCAGGGTAAGCCTTGACAGGCAGCCACAATTTGCATCTGTAAAACATGAGTTAGCATCTGTAGAATTTATGAACCTTTGTGTCATGGACCTGTTGAATGAATTTTTTCAGTACCTTGCAACACCCTTGCCCAGGCGCTGACATTGTACTCTTTCTGGGGCTGGGTCAAAGCTTATATACTTACCTAGGTATACATAATTATAGTATTTTTAGCCAACTGATCTGTTTTACACCTCTCAAATTTTGGTATTGTTGGTTATGTTTCCTATTGATATGCGCACTTTAAATTCATATGTATACAAAGGTTACCAGATTTTTTTCAAAGAATCTGGGGACACTTTTTTTAAAAAAAAAGAGAAAAAAGGTTATTTTTTATTTTTATTTTAAAAATAAGAGGTAATATCTTTTCTTCTGTGGTCTCCTCTGTTGCATGGCCTTGCATGGCCTTCCTCTGGGCCCTGGCCTGTCCTCTTGGAGTGCTAGCCACCGTGGAGTAGGCTCGGACTGGGCCTGGGCTCAGCCACCTGTCCTTGCACTCCTGGTGCTCTCCTACCTCTCCTTCTCAGCGGCAGTGGCAGCGGTGCGGCAAGGTCAGGGCTCCCCTTTTTTTCTCCTTCCTTTTTCTCTATCTTCCTTCTCCTCCTCCTCTCCTCCTTCCCCCAGCACTGGCTCCGGGGTTTTCCTGGCCCCAGAACGCCGCTGGGCAGTCGGCCAGGTGGCCGGGTGCTCTTGCTCCCGGCTCGATTTGTGTGTCAGTGGTTCCCCTAGTTGATGCGCCAGGAGTCCCCAGTCCCCCCTCAGCAGTGGCAGCAGCAGCGGCAGTCTCAGCAGCCCGGAACCAGCCTGGTAGCGCAGTTGGCTCTGGCTGGCTTCAGGAGCTGCACACTGCTGTGATGGCCACCATTTTGCCTCACTGGAAGTCCCCATATGATGTGTCTTCTGCCGTTGAACCAATCATGCAACATTCATTCCCTACTAATAAATCTACAACACTTAAAATATAAATCTGGGGACATTCCAAGGATGGATTTTGTCTGGGGACAAATTTGTAAATCTGGGGACTGTCCCTGGGAAACGGGGACGTCTGGTAACCATAATGTATACTGGCCCTAAAATCCATTTTTTGGATGAAGGTGTCATTTATAGATAAATAGGTACCATTGTGGTGGGAAGGCAAACAGCATTTCTGTGTGGTGCTCTGGTTTTGCCAGAAGCTGCTTAGTCATGCTGGCCACATAACCTGGAAAAACTGTCTGCGGACAAACGTCGGCTCCCTCGGCCAGTAAAGCGAGATGAGCACCGCAACCCCAGAGTCGTTTGCACTGGACTTAACAGTCAGGGGTCCCTTACCTTTACCTTTACCCATGTTATACAACCCCCCTCAGGAAAGGGCAGGCACCCGAGTATCAGGTGAGTATCAAAGATGATTGCTGAGCATTTGGATGGGTTAAAATTCAGTTTCCCTGGTTTTATCCTGAATTGTGCTATCCTGCACTTGGTTCTAATGTACAAAATTGGTTTTGGTAAATTGAATAGGGTTTCTTCTATTGTAACTTTAACTATTTTGTTGGATTTTTTTATTTTTATTTTTTGTAAGCTGCTTTGAGCTTATTGTATAAACAAAAGTGTGGTATACATTTTAAACATAAGCAACCTTCTTTAAACGTCACAGCAGGCACCAACATGGAAGCTAAGAGACCCTGTTTGCTTCCATTTCCATGAAGAGGTTATGTGTGAATCACTGGATGGTTTTATTTCTGTTTACCTTCTTGTGCGTTTGCCTTGTTTGTAGATCTGTCATTCATTTGAAGAAATGTGAGTTGACTATTTGATGAATCAATCTGTGAAACTTGCATAAAATTGCATAGAGAGAGCCACTATGGTGTGGCACCTGGAGTGTTGGATTAAGGCTTGGGAGACCAAAGTTCAGATTCTTGCTCAGCCATGAAATATAATGGTGTCTTTGTGCCAGTCACAATCTCTGAGCCTAACCAACCCAAGAAAGTTGTCATGAGGATGAAATCAGGAGCAGGAACGTAGGAAACTGCCTTGAACAGATTCACACCATTGGTCCATCTAGCTCAATATTATGGGATATTTATTGCAGTCAAACTAACAGTTCATGTTTTGCCAGTTAGGCACATGAAGGGGTTGAGGCTTACAGAGCTTTCCTGTAAACTTGCTAGAGAGAACTCTGAGATCACTTCCCTATTGTGTCCTGACAGGAAGAGAGTGCTCCTCCCTGCCTGGGCACACACTGTATTCCACCATGTCTGTAATGTGAGAGCATCTGTAACTCTGAGCTTTACCTCACACTCCATTTTTAAGCTAGACTTTTGAATGTCTCAGGAACTCAATTAGCATTTTAAGCCTGCCTGCACCTAGCTGCTGTACAACTTACATAGGGATATGTATAGATGCTATACATCTGAGTCTGAGTGGTAGCTCAGGCAGTAAAAAGGTAAAGGGACCGCTGACCATTAGGTCCAGTCGCAGATGACTCTGGGGTTGTGGTGCTCATCTCGCTTTATTGGCTGAGGGAGCTGGTGTACAGCTTCTGGGTCATGTGGCCAGCATGACTAAGCCACTTCTGGCGAACCAGAGCAGAGCACGGAAATGCCGTTTACCATCCCGCCGGAGTGGTACCTATTTATCTACTTGAACTTTGATGTGCTTTCGAACTGCTAGGTTGGCAGGAGCAGGGACCGAGCAACAGGAGCTCACCCCATCGCGGGGATTCGAACCACCGACCTTCTGATCGGCAAGCCCTAGACTCTATGGTTTAACCCACAGACAGTAGCAGTTCTCATATTTTTGGTGTGGTGATGAAATGAAGAGTAACAGAGGGAAAAGAAGATGTGCCCTGGCAGGCAAGCAGAATATATATGGTTAGGTCCTCCCTCTCCCAGGGTACAGTGGGAGTGTCTCTCTCAGAGTCCTCTCTAGCAAACTTACAGGAAAACTCTGTGAGCTTCAGCTCCTGTCATGTGCTTATCTAGCAAACATGCATTGCTGGTTTGAACACATTGTAAATATCCCCACATGTTATTCCTCAAGATGTAAACTGAGTGAGTAAATGTTATTTTCACCTTTTACAGGACTGTTTGGGTATGATTATTATTTTAAGGGCAAGAAAATGGGGTAATGCTAGGAAAATCTAGTCTGCCTTAAGGCATCCAGGATTACTAAAGCTAAAAGGCTAAAACCAGCCTTTTAAACTGCAAAGGGATGGCACTCTGCTGCACTCACAAGTGTGAGAAAGTAAGGATCATATCTAATAGGTAAAGGTAAGGTAAAGGACCCCTGGATGGTTAAGTCCATTCAAAGGCGTCTATGGGGTGTGGCACTCATCTCGCTTCAGGCCAAGGGGCCTGCATCCTCAGAAAGCTTTCTGGGTCATGTGGCCAGCATGACTAAACCACTTATGGCACAACGGGACACCTTGATGGAAGCCAGAGCGCACAGAAACACCGTTTAGATGTGTAATAGATACATCCTCTCCTAGCAACTAATCACATCCCAGCATGTCAAAGTGGTGTGATGTGCTTTAAATGTATGGTGTGTATGTGACCTTAAGCTGATGAAACTAAGAAAGTGCAGGGGAAAACCAGGAGTGGATTTAGGTATTGCCTATACTGACTGCCAGGAGGTCTACAGGATTTCATACTCTCCAACATTTCTCTGATGAAAATAGGGACGTTCCATTCCATAATGATAATTTTACTATAGTATTTATACCCCACACATCTTACTGGGTTGCCCCAGCCATTCTTGGCTGTTTCCAACTTATAGAAAAAACATAAGAAAATATTAAGCTTCCTATACTGCCTTCAGTCAGCTCAGAGGTCAGATAACTCCATACCCTCCAACATTTCTCCAATGAAAATAGGGACACCCTAAGGAAAAGCGGGACATTCTGGGATCAAATCAGAAACTGGGACAGCTTCTGTAAATCCAGGACTGTCCCTGGAAAATAGGGATACTTGGAGGGTCTGGGATTTCATGCAAGGAATATTCCCAGCTCTATTTGTAGATGCTGGGGACTGAACCTAACACCTTCAGCCTACAAAGCAGATGTTTTGTTACTGAGCCACAGCCCTTGCTTGGAAGAACCATTTGTGTCACCCTGAGTTCCTTGGGGGAAGAGTAGGATATCAATGTAATGAATGAGTGACTAAATAAATGTGGGGAAAAGCAATTGTTCTGAAGGAGGAAGCATGCTTCTTTTGTTTTTAGATGACACAAGTTTGTACCATAGGAGGCATAATCTTAGAAGTGCAATTCCTTCTAATGGAGCAGAAAAAAGAGGGAATGCCTTAAAAAAAAATAGTGCTTTCCATCTGCAAGTCCTCATATAAAAATAATAGATGTTTTTAATCTCTTGGGTGAGTCACAGGAGAATCTTTAAAACTAAACATTTTAAGATCAATTAATCTTACATTAAAATGTTACTGCCTTAGTTATTTGATATCATTGCAGTTACTTCTCTAATGAGGTCACTTCCATGTGTAAGGCCAGGGGAAGTCTGTGGTGCCATCTGGGTAGGTCTTTGGGGCAGATGTCAACAGAATGAGTAGGAGGACCCCTCCAAATACAGCATAGATGATATTTTCAAGGAAGCAAAGTACAGCAACAGCCAATTTAGGCATGTCCAAATGATGTATGATTGCACACATGGTGCAGAGCCTGGAAGTAGCCCCAAAACTTCATAAAGACATCATGGAAGGGGGGAAGAATGGGATGGAATGGGGGCAGGGCAGGGCAGAATGGGGTGGAGGAGGGCCCACCCCCCAACAAAATGAGAAGTGCCTGTAATCTGAATTACCATTGGAAGAGCAGGTAGGGTTGTCTGTAATACCATTAAGTCCAGAGTATAAAATTACCTAACTTCACCACTGACGACAGTTACTCTATCTCCTCCAAGAAAGGCAGATATTTAAGAATAATAAAGAAGATACATACTTCATCTGACCCTTAAAGGTAAAGGGATCCCTTACTCTGGGGTTGCGATGCTCATCTCGCTTTACTGGCCGAGGGAGCTGGTGTACAGCTTCCAGGTCATGTAGCCAGCATGACTAAGCCACTTCTGGTGAACCAGAGCAGCACACAGAAACACCGTTTACCTTCCCACCGGAGCAGTACCTATTTATCTACTTGCACTTTGATGTGCTTTCAAACTGCTAGGTTGGCAAGAGCAGGGACTGAGCATCCTGTTGCGGGGATTCGAACCGCCAACCTTCTGATCAGCAAGCCCTAGGCCCTGTGGTTTAACCCACAGTGCCACCCATGTCCCTCATCTGACCCTTAGGTGCATACATATTCCTAGCTAAACTAATCTATTAGTAAGATTAGTTGTTAATTATTATTATCTATTAAATTTGTATACAATCCTTCATCTGGATATCAGGATGGTTCACACATAAAAATACAAAATACATAATAAAACAACAACAACCAACCAATAACCCTTCTCATCTATGAATAGACCACCTTTAACATTGCCTAAAATGGGATCTCTCATCTGCGATTGGGGGCACAGACCATTTCAGAGGCTATAGCCCCAGCTGTCTTATAATTTCTCTGCACTTACTAGCACTGGGAATAAACAATTTGGAATCCTGTCCCCAAGGGAGAAGGAGGAGCCCATCACTTCCATAATGACAGAAAGTATAGCAGTAATATGGTATATATAGATCCCTCATTGTTCTGCGAAAGGGAACTTACATAAAAGGAGCACAGAGATGCAAGTAATGCTGGATTCAACCTGTGCTTGAATTACTCCCTCACCCCTCCAAAATCTTCTGATTTGTCGCGCTCTCTGCTGCAAGCATTTCGTGAAAGGTCAACGCAAACTCACGCTAAAATATCTATTCCTGAATTCAGAGCTCCCTCTGGGAAAGTGAGTGGCACAACAGAGTCGCCAAGTTGAACTCGATCTGGGGCGTTGACTGGGTGTTTGCTGGGCTTGGCACGTCCTGGGGGAGGGGTACCGCGCCGGACTGGCATTTGGAGTTGCTGATCTGAGAAGAGGAGGAGCCGAAGAAGTCTCTGGGACGGGCTGCTCATCACTCATGGGATGGCACTCAAGGCCGCAGCTCTTGCGGAGAGGCTTCGTGGCCGAGGCGGGACGCAGTCGTGCCATTAAACGCACAGTCAGAATGCAAAGCCAGAGGAAAGGAAGGGAGAGGTTGCGCAACCCACATTCCCGGGTCCGGGATGATCACTGCTCTCTGGTGGAGCTGCAGTTGCAAGACGTTCCCACTAGATGTCTTCCCAGTTAATGATAGTGAGAGGACTCTTTCCTTTTCCAATGTCGGGTGCCCCTCTGCTCGGAGTCCACTATCCCGTTGGGTAACGAAACACGTCTCGTTTGCCTTTAGGAAGGGGGAAAATGAGAGATATATACACACCTATGTCTTCTTTCTAAGGAGGATTTCTGCAATTTCAAGCTAGAAATTGAGGCTGGATTTATTTTTAATTTTTTGCTGCTCTCTCCCCACCCCCGCACTTTTCCTCCAGGGTGGGGATCGTTCTGCTCACGCAACTGGACTGCTTTTTATTACTTTGTGATTGTGTTTAAATAACACGGGGAAGCTGAGCACACACTCCGGACCACACTTTAATCAGCTGAAGTCAAGGACGCCCAGGTGGTAAATGAGTTTACTTTGCAATTTCTGCTTTGGTACAATATATGGTCCAAAGGTTCATCTTGCTCTTTAGAGACACAGCGTTAACTTAAAGCCGCAAAAGATGAACTCACCTACACGGCTTCTTGAAGCCGGCCGGTTGCTACCTTCGCCTCCTTAAAAGTGAGAATAGTTCTCAGGAGGAAACAGATCTCTAATTAAGAAATATCGCCAATGTACAAACAGACACCTTGCCCATTTATTCAAAGGGTTTACTGGCAGTTAAGACACCTTTCGCCTTCCCCTGCGCTCTCGGCAGACACACAGTAGCGGGCAATTAAGTTATCGTGGCATAGATAAAATTTGATATAGCTATGTAGGTGAGACTGGAAAAATAAATAACGATCGTCCTTCACCTCAGTAAATGAACACTCGGGAAGGTTAGCTTCAGTTATATAATACAAATTAATATAGTCTTAAAATTATTTTAATAGACTTCGGGGAGATGCATCTCTACAATAACAGAGATCCATAGATTTTGCATGTGTATATATTATGCGTATATCACAATCCAGTACATATTTAGGAGCAGTTCAATCTTCCCAACCTGGCAGCCTGTCTAAGTCTGTGCTGAGTTGCGGCGTGTTATCCCAGTGCGGCTGGTTCTGCGGGATGAGTCTTCGATGTTTTGTGCATGTGTTTGCTATATATTATATTATATTATATTATATTATATTATATTATATTATATTATATTATATTATATTATATTATATTATATTATATTATATTATATTATATTATATTATATTATATTATATGGGTTGTCTTTTAATATATGTGTGTAGCATTAAATATTTCTCCAGCCGAGAAATTAAAAATATTTTTCCACTTCCCTCTCACAGGCATACATTTGTGCACCTCGCTACAAGGCCGAATATTGATACCGTGTTACAAAGCTATTTAAAAGCTGTGCGAGCACAGCAAAAAAGAAATAAAATCAAATGTTTATTTGTCATTTGGATGGATTTAAATTTGAGGTTTGACTAGCAAGGGAAGAAGATTCATTCGCTGTTTTAAGATAGACCTTAATATTATTTCGTATTTAAACGAAAGAGGAGAAGGAAAAGGAAGAGAGGTTTACTTTCTCTGTTTTAATTTTTGAAACTAAGGAGTTAATACAACCCACATTTTCTCATAGATTAAGGTATTAGACCCAAATATACGAAAGGCCTCACTGAATTTCAAAGACCTTCTAACAACAGACGAGAGGGTTGTAGCCAAGTAGGTTCTACTCAAAGTAGACCTATTGAAAGTCATGTACCTAATTTATGTCCACTAACTTCAATGTGTCTACTGTGAGTAGAACTAGCACCTGTTATGACACAGAATATTTCTTATTTATTAATTAGTCCCAATCTGGCCACTCTCAGAGAGTCGCATAAAAACTGGAGCTGAACAAAACAAAGGAGAATGCCGAATTTTTGCCTAAGAGTACCGGATAACAGCGAACTCTGGGGTAAGAGGCAGTACAATAAAGTTCAGGGAATGTGTGCAGCCGGTTCCCAGCTTCACCAATAGTTTACATATTTCGAAGGCAGTCTGATCGATTTTGTTCCTGGATTATTTTTGCTTCTCGCAATCTAGAGAAGTGTGTATGTCAGAAAGAAAGGAGGAATTGTTAATATAAATCTATATCGGGAATGCAAAAGTGAAAACCAAATGTTGTCCTAATTTAGTTTTTGAGCCAAGCCCGTAATTTCTGTTCATCTGTAGACGATTATTGGATCAGATTGTTTTAAGACATACTGCTTTTTATTGTCTAATACAACTGCATACTGCTTCTCAACCGAGAGAAGCAGAAATACAGTCGATTCCTCCCGCCCCTCCACCGTAGCCTGATCCTAAACATTTTTATAGCAAATTCCATTAAATCCAATTGGGTATACTCTCAAGTCAATGCGCAGGGGACTATCTTATGCATGTCCACTCAGAAATAACTCCTGTTGAGCCCAGTGGAGCTTATTCCCAGGTAAGTGAATACAGGATTGCAGACTCAATTCAGTATATCGAAGGCTGCAATCCTGTACTCACTTATCTGGGAATAAGCTCCACTGGGCTCAATAGAATTTATTTCCGAGTGAACATGTATGGGATTTGCAGGATAAGTCTCACCGACCTTAAGTGAGAGAATGAAGGAAGCGCTTCAAGTGTCCTATTGAAATCAGTGGGGCTTAAATGTGCTTCATTCTGGTCGGGTTGCGAAATAAATAAAATGCTGCCAGTAATGATAAGGATGATACTGCTACTAATACTAATAATACTCCTACTAATAATAATAATACAATTTCAGAGCTCCATCGAGAAGCCACATATACTGTGTATATGCGAGATGTACGGTAGCTTTGTTTCATTTCACTGAATTCAGACGAACTAGAGCGAATATGTTTGGCAACTTAAATGGGGTTGTAGATAAGACTGTAATTTTTTTTAAAAAGAACAGGCTCTGAAGACACAAAACAAAACTATTGTAATTTTTGGAGTGGTGATGGGAGAAGTAGCCACGTTGCTTCCAGAATTCATTTTTTAAAAATGTTAATATGCTAATAAGATCTTGTTTGCTGCTCTCTGAAGAAGTTCTGTTGCCAGAGCGGCTTGTTGGCTGCTGTTTTTCGTTTCTCCGGGAAAGGCGAAAAAACACCCCCTTTTTTTTTTAAAGTGTCGATTGTTTCAATTCCGCTTTAATTAAGCTACCAGTCTGGAGGTGGCCGGGAGTAAAGGCGGGGGGAAGGAGTTCTCTTTATCCTGCCATTTACAAGTTCTTCTGAAAAACGAAAGCCCTGACATGGGAGCGTCGCATCAGTCTGCCGTTTGCAATTAGGAAGTTTAGGGTTTGCAAAAGGCACGAGTTGTTTGAAACGCAGACACCGCTTCGCCTGGAGAAACCCGCTTCTTCGGGCGGGGGCGGCGGCGGGGGCTCTGGAAATCTGGAAATAATTAAGGCGCTGAGCCGAGAACATTACGCTGCTTGTGTTGCGAAGGTGTCCTTACACCTTTACAAGGCGCTGCAGAGAGGGAGCTCAACAAACTCGGGACTGTTGTACAGCAAGGTTATGAATTCGACACACTCGTTCCCATGTCAACTTTATGGGAGCTACCACCATTTCTTCAAAATTCCTTTAGTGGGATTGTGTGATAACCGACCCCTCCTCCCTCAGCTTTCCTGCCCAGCGTTAACTCAGCTAGGGGAAGAAGACAAGCCAGTGCCAACAGGGATTCAGAGGCAGGTCTTTGGAAGGCCAGAAGAAGGGACAGGGGGCAGAATCCGTCCCTTGGTCGTAGAATTGTAGAGTTGGAAGGGACCCCGAGGATCATAAAGTTTTGCGGTGGTCATATAAATTTTCGGGGTCGTTGCTGCTCCCTATTCCTTGCAGGGCTGGCGCAGAGAGGTAGAGTGGGGAATCCCCAGTGAATTGTGCCCCAGTTTGGAAGGGAATATAAGAGTTGAGGTTTTGAAGAAAGCTGAAGAGAGAGAATGCCCGATGCTACCATGCCATGAAACTTTGGCTGCATTCTGGAGTCAAGGAGGCCAGGATAGATATGGTAGGAAAAAATGGTTGCATTGCAATGAGGATGTTGTAGGATATTCCCAGTGGTGTAGCATGGGGCGGGGGACAGGGGGGGGTCATGGCCCCGGGTACAAATTTCTGAAGGAGTGCAACAAGGTGCCCTCATGACAGGCTTCCTTACTGAGGTCAGATCTGCAGGGAGGCAAGCCACACCAGGGCTGGGTCAGTGTGGTGTAGTGGTTAAGAGCGGTGGACTTGTAATCTGGTGAACCAGGTTCGCTTCCCCGCTCCTCCACATGCAGCTGCTGGGTGACCTTGGGCTAGTCACACTTCTCTGAAGTCTCTCAGCCTCGCTCACCTCACAGAGTGTTTGTTGTGGGGGAGGAAGGGAAAGGAAATTGTTAGACGCTTTGAGACTCCTTAGGGTAGTGATAAAGCAGGATATCAAATCCAAACTCCTCCTCCTCTTCTTGTTCTTCTTCATCATCATCATCTTCAAGGTTGGCGAGGAGGTGGGGGGGGGGGCATTGCCAGCACCACCTACCAAGGAGGGAGGGAGGAAGGCCGGAAAGCCTTGCTGCAAGGACAGGAGGGTGATGTGACAGTGGCGCTCCTGGCTTTGTGATACTCTGCCTTATCTCCCAGGTTAGGGCTAGTTTGCAAGGAGAGACTCCCTTGCTTAGAGGCTGGCAGGAAGGGACTGACTGCTTCCCAGACCACCAGGGAGATGCAACACTTGCCCTGCCCCAGGTGCCAGCAACCCGCGCTACACTACTGGATATTCCACATATTTAAAGTCCTAAATAATCCACACATTTAAAGCCCTACATGACTCAGGTTCCAAGTATCTGAAAGATTGCCTCCTTCCCCACAGACCGCCTTGGGTGCTGAAATTGACAGATCAGGCCTTCTTGGTGGTTCTTCTGTCCTCAGAGGCTGTGGTGGTGGTGGAGGACCCTAAGCTATGGAAGTCCACCACAACAGAGGTGCATCTAGCACCTTCACTAGACAGCTTCTGGAGGATGCTGAATTAGTCCCTCTTTATCCTGGCTTCTGGCACTTGAGGTGTACGTTTTCTGGATCCACCTTATTTTTATGATTGTTTTTAGCTATTTTTAATGTTGTGCTTTACTGTTGTATCCTGTCCGAAAACCATAGGGCAAAGGGCGGGTAATGAATACATAAATGATACTGGAGAACCACTTGGACTGCACAAGGAAACACTGGTTCACATCCTCACTCCAAGGGAAGAAATGAACCCTGTCTTGATGCAACTTTAATTGATCCTAGAGGGGAGCTGTGAGAATAAAACTGAATTGCTACATATAGGCTGGGTTACTGTTATTATTAGTATTATTAGTAGCAGCAGTAGTATTATTGACATTATTATTAGTATACTACATAGTGGTCTAAATGCCTTGAATTATTAATTCTAGTTGGCATGATCCAACCAAAGCTGACCCTTCCTTATAGCTGTGCAGTCCAATACATGTCTACTCAGATCCATTGAGTTCAGTGGAACTTATTCCCAAGTAAGTGTGAGGACCAAATTTGTTGCTTAGGTCCAATTGCTTTCAGCTGGGAAGAATTACATTAAATGTTCAACTGCCTGGATCAAGTTCAATATCTCATATGAGACAGTCCATATCTTGCTCAGAGAGGTGTATGAAGAAGTTGTCCTAGGCTTCTACTGGACCAAATAATAAAAAGCAAGCCCGATAACGGCAGTGACGTAAAAGAAAGTCACATTGTGCTCAGTGAGGCTTAAAAGGTGAAGGTAAAGGGACCCCTGACCATTAGGTCCAGTTGTGGCCGACTCTGGGGTTGCGGCACTCATCTCGCTTTATTGGCCGAGGGAGCTGGCGTACAGCTTCCGGGTCATGTGGCTAGCATGACTAAGCCGCTTCTGGCAAACCAGAGCAGTGCACGGAAACGCCGTTTACCTTCCAGCTGGAGCGGTTCCTATTTATCTACTTGCACTTTGACATGCTTTTGAACTGCTAGGTTGACAGGAGCAGGGACTGAACAATGGGAGCTCATCCTGTCGCGGGGATTCGAACCGCTGATCTTCTGATCAGCAAGTTCTAGGCTCTGTGGTTTAACCCTTAGCGCCATCCGTGTCCCCAATGATGCTTACTGACTACTAATTAACATGCAGACATTTTTTATACCACTGTTAGTTGTTTAAAAATTCATGCTAATACTAAGGGGAAACACTGGGTTGTATTCAACTAAAGTTTAATTATCCTAAGTTAGTTTGGCTATTAATTTCAGTGAGTCTACTCCGAGTAGGGCTTACATAAAATGCAACCCAATATGAATAGTGAAGACCAGTAGGGCTCAATAAACATGCATAGGATTGGGCTGTAAGGGTCTCTCTAAGGTAGGTGTGGGTAAACCTTTGGCTCTCAAATGTTGCTGAACTCCCTCTCCCATAAACCCTGGACACTGGCTATCCTTGCTGGAGCTGGTGGGAGTTGTAGTTCAGCAACACTCGGAGGGCCAAATTTTCCCCCACACCTGCTCTGAAGAAAGGGATGCAAGGAACCCTAGATGACTGCAACATCAAAAGCCACTTTTTGCATGTGAGGAATAGCCCTTTTGCAGATCAAATACTATAGACAGAGTTTCATACTTTCAACTATACATGTGTGTTTGTTTAGTTATACTTAGGATTATTTAGCTAACTCCCTCACATCAAAGAAAAGCATTTGTTACTGAGCTATCCATGATGGTGTCCTTAGATATGTATTGCGTTGAGCTGTTTCCCAATGAAGAATTAAATGTGTATATTTTTAGTATATTTATTGAGTGCAAACAAATAAATATCTCCATATTTAAAACCTGCATGAAGGTAAGTTACGGGGTAAAATTGCCAATATGTGCTATTGCCATTGTCTAAAGAGCCTAATTCATAAGACTCCTCAAACATGTGTATGTGAAACAGATGTCTGCTCAGTGGCGTAGCTAGCCGCTTGGTTGTTTGGTTTGGGGGCGTGTCCTGCAGCTGGGGGCGGGGCGATCCATGCCTGTGGGGGTGGGGTGATCCGTCTGTGGGGGCAGGGCGAGCCTCTCCGGCATTTGGAGCCTCTCTGCTGCCTCCCCCTCAGCTGTAGGGCGGCTGAGGGATAGGCAGTAGGCAGACGCAAGTCCCACACTGCCATTCCAGGCAGCGCGGAACCTGCAGGCATCTAAGCCACCACGTCACTCCTAAAAAGTTTCGTGAACCCAATTTTTAATTTTTTTTAAAAAACTCATTTTGTCACCACCCTCTCAGTGATGACACCCGGGGCAGACCGCACCCCCCCCCACTCCCTGTGGGGCTCAGGAGCCCAGTTATGTCACCCCTTGCCTGCAGAACTGGCAGCCTCTCGCCCTTTTTCGAACACTCTCCCTTGTGGAGTGTTCAGTCAGCCTCCTTTCCTCTCCCCTCTCCTTGGGAGTCCTCCAGGCAGCTGCTGCACCCCCCCCCGAAAGAGAGGTGCCTCCTCACACTGAGAGGTGAAGCAACCTGCTCCAGTACCTGGAGTGGCACTTGTCCAAGTACAGTGGTACCTTGGGTTAAGTACTTAATTCGTTCCGGAGGTCTGTTCTTAACCTGAAACTGTTCTTAACCTGAAGCACCACTTTAGCTCATGGGGCCTCCTGCTGCCGCTGCTGCACGATTTCTGTTCTCATCCTGAAACAGAGTTCTTAACCCAGGGTACTATTTCTGGGTTAGCGGAGTCTGTAAACTAAGTGTATGTAACCTGAAGCGTATGTAACCCGAGGTACCACTGTATGGCTAAGCATATTTGGATATAATAATTGTTCTAGAAGGTTATGCAACCTTGACCCAAACATCTTCTAGAGATAAGCTGTGCACACGTCCACACGTGTGACAAAAAGAAGGATAATTTTAAAAAAACCCTCACCTACACATAATAATAATAATAATAATAATAATAATTATTATTATTATTTATTATTTATACCCCACCCATCTGGCTGGGCTTCCCTAGCCACTCTGGGCGGCTTCCAAAAAAATATTAAAATACTGTAATACATCAAACATTAAAAGCTTCCCTAAACCGAGGGATGTCTTCTAAAAGTCTGGTAGTTGTTGTTCTCTTTGACATCTGGTGGGAGGGCGTTCCACAGGGCAGGTGCCACTTCTGAGAAGGCCCTCTGCCTGGTTCCCTGTAACCTCACCTCTCGCAGTGAGGGAACCACCAGAAGGCCCTCAGTGCTGGACCTCAGTGTCCGGGTAGAACGATGGGGATGGAGAAGATCCTTCAGATATACTGGACCAAGGCCGTTTAGGGCTTTAAAGGTCAGTACCAACACTTTGAACTGTGCTCGGAAATCCATCCTCCTTTACTCCAAGGAGCTCAAGCAGCATTAAAAACTGGTTCTCTCCTCCACTTTAATCTCACAAGGATGCTGAGATTAGGCTGAGAAATAGTGAATAGCAGAATATCATCAAGTGAGCCTCATTGTTGAGGGGGGAGTTGAACCTTGATTCCCCCCCCAAGTCCTAATCAAAGACTCTAAGAACCCAGTCACAAAACAGCATCAAGTCCAAACATGCTAGATACTGATTCAGATGGTGATATTTATTAGATGCTACCCAAGGATACACCCCTAAGGCTGTGCCAAAAGCATATTTGCAAAATCACATTCAAACTACCGTATTTTTCGCTCTATAAGACGCACCAGACCACAAGACGCACCAAGTTTTTGGAGGAGGAAAACAAGGAAAAAAATATTCTGAATCTCAGAAGCCAGAACAGCAAGAGGGATCGCTGTGCAGTGAAAGCAGCAATCCCTCTTGCTCTTCTGGCTTCTGGTATAGCTGTGCAGCCTGCATTCACTCCATAAGACGCACACACATTTCCCCTTACTTTTTAGGAGGGAAAAAGTGAGTCTTACAGAGCAAAAAATACGGTATTTGATATGACCTCATTTCTTTTGAACAACTGTTGTTGTTGTTGTTTAGTCGTTTAGTCGTGTCCGACTCTTCGTGACCCCATGGACCAGAGCACGCCAGGCACTTCTGTCTTCCACTGTCTCCCGCAGTTTGGTCAGACTCATGTTTGTAGCTTCGGGAACACTGTATTTGAACAACTGTATTTACTTAAAATTGGGGTGCTAGTCTGCTTTCAGGCATTTTGCCAATAGCAGATGGCACTCATTTTGATCGGAAGTAAAGAAGAGGAGTCCCTATGAGACATTATCAACTTAGGTTGTTTTAAAATGGTATGTTTCAATGATTGCTGTAGGGCTGCACTTCCAATATACACTTCCTAGTTCAACAATACACCTAATAAAGTAGCCTTTCGCAGGCCAGGGTTGATGATAACACTGAGACACTGAATGAGACTGTTCCTCACAAGGAAAGTCAGGGAAAGTAACAGAGATGGGGAATTGTGATCCTTCACATGTTGTTGGACTACAGCTCCAATCATCTTTGACCATTGGTCATGCTAGCTGAGGCTGATGGGAGTTGGAGTCCATCAGCGTTTGAAGGGCCACATATCCTGGAAAGGCAAATGATATGAAAAACTCCATGATATGAAAAACTCTTTGAAACTCAGTCTTCGTAGCAAGCAGTTTTTATTCTAACCCTGGAACCTGTTGTGAATGCAAGGACAGACCTACACCTGACAAATATGGACAGTGGCCTTGGTGAGGATGGGCAGGCTGTAGCTAATGACCAATTGAAGCATCTGTGTACTAGCGAGCAAACTTTCAATTCTTTCGTCAGGCTGGAAGTAGTTAATTTAATAAAATGTATAAACATACCCCAATCCTAAAGGTTCAATAGGATAAAAGCGTGGGTGTTGGTGAAAGTGTCAGTGGGCCTGGTAGAAAAGCCTCCAGGCTACACTGCAGTCAGGAGCAATATTACAATGGTACAGAAGAGGTATAAAGCACCTCTCCCACTTAAAAAGAAAGGTTTAAGAGACTCATTTCATTTGGAAGCTTGCTCACTCCTTCCGGATGTTTCAGTAGACATTATACTATTGTTCTCTGCACCAGCCGCACCCCCTCTTGTCTGCGATTCAGGGTAAGGGATTTTAGGTCAGAGGGCGGGACTTCCTGGCAGCATTGCATTCCTGTACCTAGAAACAAAAACAAGTACTGTAACAGGCTATGCTCCAGATATTAATTTTCAATCCACATTCATCTGCAGCACTGTTCTGTTGGCTCATCTGTGAACTCACAAGAAGTTTTGTTCCAAACATACCACAGAACTTTGGGTATATTAAAATCCTTGACCCTCCATCCTAAAAAAATAATCCAGCGACGGAGGGAAAGTTAAGATTGCCCGGTATCAAATTTGATTAACAATTTTGTTGTAAGGACATTGTTGTTGCTGCTGCTTACGTTTCTGACCCACTCTTCCTCCTAAAACAGCCCAGGGCAGATAGAGAGGTGTAGCCCTAACGGAACCATATACAAACTGGTTTAATAAACAATAATGCAGTAATAGGGGTGGGGGAGAGAAAAAGCCCATAGCAGTAAATATGCAGGTAAATATGTAAATATGCAGGTGGAATCCATAAATGTGCTGACCTTACTGACTTACCTAGGCATTTAAAAAGTACCTAGGCTTACTTCTGAGTAGAATGTGTTTATACCGTAAGGCCTATATTGTACATGCCTACTTTGAGTATGTGAACTCAGTGGGATTTATTTCTGAGTAGAAATAAATGCTTAGGATCGTTCTGCATGCTCAATGAAATTGTACAAGCTGGTCTACTCGGAAATAAGTCCCACTAAGGGAGCTGGGACTTCCTTCCTGCAGCAGTCCTGCATTTGGAACCGGAAACCACCCACAGCAAGGGAGATAAGTTAGCAAAAGGCCCCAGAAGGAAATGAAAATATATGTGTCACATTCCAGGGCTGTGATTATCTCCAAAGGCAACCTCCCTCCCTCCCTCCTCCTGCTCCTGCTCCTGGCCAACTTAAGGTCCTGGCCAGACTCCCAGGATGTCTGTGATAGAAAGCATAACATACAGTAGGGGACAATTACTGACAAATGAAATGCCTGGCAAACTCAGGTGCTAATTGCATTTGTAACTATGTGTTTCTTTGCCTGGCTTCACTAAAAGGATTTTTTTTTAACTAAGTCTATTGCCGAAGAATTGATGCTTTTGAATTATGGTGCTGGAGGAGACTCTTGAGAGTCCCATGGACTGCAAGAAGTTCAAATGTATCAATTCTTAAGGAAATCAGCCCTGAGTGCTCACTGGAAGGACAGATCCTGAAGCCGAGGCTCCAATACTTTGGCCACCTCATGAGAAGAGAAGACTCCCTGGAAAAGACCCTGATGTTGGGAAAGATGGAGGGCACAAAGAGAAGGGGATGACAGAGGATGAGATGGTTGGACAGTGTTCTCGAAGCTACCAGCATGAGTTTGACCAAACTGCGGGAGGCAGTGGAAGACAGAAGTGCCTGGCGTGCTCTGGTCCATGGGGTCACGAAGAGTCAGACACGACTAAACGACTAAGCAACAACAACAATCAATCAGAGGGACTTCAGCTCCCTGGCCCCCAGATTAAATTTAACCATCATTTCTTCAACCAAGGACCTGCTTAAATATATATATGCCATACCACAAACTATCCTGTGGTCTTGACTTCTGCTGAAGTCTGATGTTGATGGTCTCATTTGGCACTGAGATGGAAGAGGCAGAGAAGCAAACCTTCTGGCCCAGGTATTGGATTTTCTTCCCTGCCATGTTTTAGACTGATTAATCCCTAGTGGCAGTGAAACCAACTTGGTGATGCCTCATAGACTTCAGTAGATCCCAGAGTTTCTTTGCAGTAGGGTCAGAACTATCGTGGAACACTGTAGAATTATGGTGATCCAAAAGTAGATAGGAACTACTGGTAGGTCTGCGGATTATTTAAATCAGAAGGATTTCTGACTCCCAATTGTATAACTATGGTAGGAACTCCACACCAGCAACTTAGGTCACATCTGTACCAGACATACAAATCACATTTATACCACTTTAAAAGAGGAATATAGGAAGCTCTCCTACACCAAGTATGGCCTTGCACAGGGTTCCATATTATGAAAGATTACCAAAGTCCACCCCTGACAGTTCTCCCTGATCTCAGTTCCAATGGGAGTACCTCTGCTCCATTTCAGAAAGGATGCTAAAGTTGGTTCCTAGCTCCCAGTTAATGAGCATTGTCTAAAAAGGACATTTTAACTGGAAGGAAAGTGGAAGGGGGCAACTCCTGCATGTCATGGAGCTAAAGGTTATAGGTAAAGGTAAAGGGACCCCTGATCATTAGGTCCAGTCGTGGCCGACTCTGGGGTTGCGGCGCTCATCTCGCTTTATTGGCTGAGGGAGCCGGCATACAGCTTCCGGGTCATGTGGCCAGCATGACTAAGCCACTTCTGGCAAACCAGAGCAGCACACGGAAATGCCGTTTACCTTCCTGCCTTCCTTGCACTTTGATGTGCTTTTGAACTGCTAGGTTGGCAGGAGCAGGGACTGAGCAACGGGAGCTCACCCCGTCACGGGGATTCAAACTGCTGACCTTCTGATTGGCAAGTCTTAGGCTCTGTGGTTTAACCCACAGTGCAACCTGCGTCCCAAAGGTTATAGGGTAGTCCAAAATTTATAGAAGAGGAAGATATTATTTATTATTTATATCCCACCCATCTGGCTGGGTTTTCCCCAACATAATATTTAAAAAGGAGCATATAAAGTTATCAGGGGTGCCAACTTGAATAAAATATTGGGGGGAGGGGGCAGGTAAGCCCCGCCCGGCATAATCTATCACATGACCCATTGAATGCACACCATTTGAATGGCAATGCCCATCAACTTGTGGGTGGGTGTGGCCCCCTCAAATATTTTATAAGGGGGGTCCTAGGAGTTGGTTTCTATGCAAGTTTTAAAACTGAGCTCTGTTAGGAACTCTGGAACAAATGAGGAACTGGGAACTAATAATCAGCCTTCAGCATTGTACACCAGGATACTTGTTTGTTCGAAGTTAGGCTTCTGCTTTTCCCCGAAGCTGTTCACCTCTGAACTGCTGGGGGCAAAGCTCTGAATGCTAATTGCTGGCAAGGGCTGCTGACTTCCTGCCCTGTTTGTGGGTTTCCAGGAAGTATCTGGCAGGCCACTGCTGGGAACAGGATGCTAAGCTCGATGGAAGCCCGGACTGATACAGGACCAGTGGGGCTCCTCTCTTATTGCCGCTACTGTCACGACTATGATGGCCACCAGCACATTTATTTACTTGGAAACTAAGAAACCAGTACCATCTATTTGGACGAGACGTTATTTTTAGTCCACTCAGCTTTCTCTGGTTTGTGCCTATATATAGCCAGCGTATGAGTACAGCCCAATGGATTTAAAGGCAGCTGACACCCCACTTCTAAATGCCAGCGGATCGTTTAATTCCATGTAATGGCTTTAAGAAGAAGCAAAAAAGATGTTTAAACCCACTTACGAAGTTAAATCCAAATCCTTTGCTAGTGCATTAGGATTACTGTAGCACAATTATTACTGTTGTTGCTGCTGCTGCTGCTGTCGTCGTCATCGTTGTCGCTCGCCTTTCATCACCTGGGCGGGTTACAACAATTTAAATTTCAGTATTTAAAGCAGCTAAAACAAAATACAGTCACAGGGATAGGGTGGGTCCTGAAAATGCACATCTTGGGTGTCACGTGCGTCATTTAGATAGTTTAGGATATGACCAAGCAGTTAGACAAAATCAAGCTCTTAAGTACTTGATTTGAGTTGGAAGGGTTGAGGCCGTCCTTAAGGCTGCGGTCTCATGCCGCACTTTCTTGGAAACAAGTCCTATTGAACCCAATGACTTACCAATAATCACACGTGGGATGGAGCTGTGAATTTCTCCAGTTGAGATCAGTCAGACACGCGCAACCCGATCCCGAATAAGTATATTGTATTTGGAGGGAAACCTCAGTGTGTTCAAAGGGGTTTAACTCTGTCAGAATGTGCTTAGGAAAGAAGTCTTACAGCGCAATCCTAGTTCTACTCATAAGCAATCCCCACTAAGTTAAATCGGCCTGAATCCTAGGGAAAGAGTCTAGGGTTGCAGCCTAAAAGTGCTTGACTTGGAGTTCATCAGTCCTCTACTTACTCATGAGAAGCCCCACTTCAATAGGATTAAAATAGAAGTGCGTTGTGGCTTCATGTAACAGAGAATCATAGATTGTAGAGTTGGAGGGACACCAAGGGTCATCTAGTCCAGCCCCCATGCAGGAATCTTAGCTAAAGCATCTTAGCTAAAGCAGCTCTCAGCATTGCGGCCATTTGAGGAATTGAGGGCACTGGACTTCTCCCCCCCCCCCTCGCGTAGGCACAAGAGCAGACAGAGAAACGCGTTTATCTTGCAGAACTGCAAAGACAGACCAGCGCTGAGCAAAACTGGTGACGCCAAGGGAGCACCAGTTCTGCAGGTTTCTGCAAAAAAAGAAAGAAAACTCACACACCCCCTACTTCCCCAAAAGGTTACAGCGGTGCAAAGTAGGGTTAATAGGTCCCCCTGAAGAAATAAAACGTTGAAGCAAGTTTTCCAGGTATGAAATACATACCAGGGAGATATATATATAAACTGCAGGATTTATTTGACGAACTGCTAGCTGATAAATCCAGCGCACTTCCAAAAGGGAAATATTTCCTCGTGTTAGGAACAATTCGTTTTCCACCGCTTTTTTCTTTAACACGGTGTAGTCACTTCAGTACTTGCCGGTTGCAGGAGAGTCTTAAAAGTATTTTTCTTTCGTCTGTTTAACTCCCCCGCCCCACTCTCTCTCCTGAAGCTACGTGAGTTGTCTCTGTGTTAATTGGAACCACGATTTCTTTTAAAAAACACACACACACCAAAAAAGACCCCTTGCCTTTTATTGCCTAATCAGGTTTGCTTTCTGGAAGGCAAAGCAGCAGAGCGCGACGGTCTGACGAAGATTTCTCTGCATTTTCCTCCCTTAAAAAAAAGAAGAAAGAAGTTCGCTTACTTTTCCCACCGTCTCCTTTAAATATACATTTCTCTTGCCCTGGATGTTTACCTTCAGTCTGTGTGAATGCAAAAGAAGAGAATCAAACGCATATTTGCGGTGGGGGAGGGGCAGCCAGGCTAAGAGCTCTACTGTTAATGCACAGAAATGATCCCGCTTTGATCTCGTTCCTAACAAATCCTCTCTGCTTTGCGAAGGCTGAGCGGCTAATTGCCTCGGGGGGCCGCGCAGCCTTGAAACCCCAACAACGTTTGGAACTTCACGAAAGCGAATTCAAATAAGTCTGATGCAGAAGACGTAAATATGGACTCCTAGTAAAAAATCAAATCACCACCCAAAACCCCTAGCTTGAGATCACAGCTTGTGTGTGTCTCTCTTGCTGGGAAGAAAGCTTTGCAAAAAAATGAACTGTATCCTTCTCTATCTGCTTTGGAGACATTTGATGCTGTGTTGAATTACAGGGGCTAGCCATAAACATTTCATCATTTGTGAAGGTTTTGTTTCTTTTTTTAACGTCGCTTGTTCAAAATTCCCTTTAAGGGCGAAACATTCCTCTGCTCCTTTAGTGGAGGGAAATATGAAAACATCTTTCTTTGGAATATGCAGTAGAGATGGCAGGCGTCTGAAATTATGCATAGTGACACCGCCAGGACCTGAAATTATCCATAGTGACACCGTCAGAGGGGCCAACTTGAATAAAATATTTGGGGGGGGGGGAGTAGGTAAGCCTTGACCTGCACAATCGAACAAACTTGAACGCTTGAATGGCACTGCCCATAAACTGTTATGAGGACCCAGCCCCTCAAATATTTTATTGGGGTGCCGAAGGGACTTCGGCCCCTAGGAGCTGGCCTCTACGGACACCGTATGCAGTGGTACCTCGGGTTAAGTACTTAATTCGTTCCGGAGGTCCGTTCTTAAGCTGAAACTGCTCTTAACCTGAAGCACCACTTTAGCTAATGGGGCCTCCCGCTGCCGCCGCCGCCGCCAGAGCACAATTTCTGTTCTCATCCTGAAGCAAAGTTCTTAACCCGAGGTACTATTTCTGGGTTAGTGGAGTCTGTAACCTGAAGCATCTGTAACCCGAGGTACCAGTGTAGTTCCTGTTCCTGTGTGCTAGATTTGGGTGGGACTTTTGTTTCGATCAAAGTAAATGTTTTGCAAAGTGCTCCAAGAGCTTTCGGGGCTGTAAAGCGGGCTATAAGTATTATAAATAAATATAAGAACAGCAAAGAAGTGAAAAGTGGCAGCGGATACCCGCCCCCTCTCACGGGAAGCAAACAAGCAAGACCACGGCTCCCTCCCCTTCTCGTCTTTTCCACAGCATCTAGTACTGAGATCGTTTTGACGAAGGATGCTATAAAAACATCTTCTGAATAAACGGCACCCAACCGCCCTCTCTCGTCTAATCTAATTCCTGTTCAGCCTTTCTCCTGTTTCCTCTGGAACTGTCGCCCCTACGCCAAGCCCGCCATATCTTATTGAAACTAAGCCGAAGTAAGTGTAAATGGAAATGATCGCATATTGTTCCCCGCACCCAAGCCTCCATTCGTCGTGCCCCCCTTTCGGAGTCCCTCTGTGTCTGTTTTAGATTGTCAGACCCCTCAGGGCAGGGACCTGTCTTCTTCGTACAGCGCTGTGTGTGTACTGGTTGGCTATATCTGGTTGCCTCCAGTTCCGACCACGTGGTAGGCAGTGGTACTTCCGCTGTCCACCACTCTCTGATCTTTAAATGTGGAATGCACAGCAGCAGACAACTTTTCAATAAACCCCATAAGTAAGGTTGCTGTGCTTTGGGGACAGAGCTCTAGGACCTTAAACAACTGCAGTAACAGGCAGCTATTCAATGGGTGAAGGTTTTGCCCTATTAGCACATTGGAAAAAAGCTTGACCTGTTGGATGCCTGCCTCCCAGCCAGTTGTTACGGGGACAGGACTCCTGAAAGAAGGGGGGGGGAGTAGCAGCCCTACCAACAAGTGCATAGCCTATACTTTCTGGAGTGTGCTGAGATGTGCAAGCTCATCAGGAGATGAAGAGCACAATGTGAAATGCTAAAGGGGCATTGCCTGTGTAACACCAGCAGAACTTTCACAGTATGTATTTCAGTAGAGACTGTTCACACACACAACTGCTAGTTATTAAGCGGTAAGTCGTGCATGTGGGAACAGCCCTGAAGTGACCAAAGCCCTCCGAAATGAGAGGTATATTAGCCCACTATAATACTTGATACTGCACCATAGTAATATAATAATATATCATACACTACTAAATTTGTAAGTGATTTCTAAAAAGAGAGGCTGGCTCAAATCTGAATGGAAATCATATCCTCTGACCCTTTTCTTATTTTTTGAAACAATGTGGGGAGAGGGCTGACTTTGGTTACTCAGTAAGGAAGAAAATTCACTCTGTACTTCTTTCATACACAGTCTTTTCCTATTGTATTGTTAGGAGTTTGTGGGTGCCAGAGTTGGTGGCTGCAAGACATCCCAATTCCTGGATTTAGTAAGTGTTAGAATTTAATCAATGCTTGGAGTATTAAGATGGGCTGCTAGCTGCTGAATTTAGCAGTGTCAAAATACAGGGCAAACCAGTTTTTTCTGCTCAGGAAAGCACCTGGGAGGAAAAAAAATAAAGGAGAAAAAAGGAAGCTGCTGGGCAAGGCAAAGACTCTGTGCCACCTGCTAAATGAAGGGAGCCCATCCCTAAGCTCTGAGTTCCTTAATCAGGGTTTTTATTCGATGAAGTTTTAGGAATTCAGCTGACTGTAATGTGATTGAGGGGAAAGGGGGTCAATTGGTTAAAGGAAGCAAGCAGGCAGTGCCAGATTTACACATAAGCTAAAAAAGCTATAGCTTAGGGCCCCATTCTCTTGCCCCCCCCCCAAAAAAGGAAAAAACAACCTGGATGTACATTTCCAAAATATAAGATAAAAAACAAATAAAATAAAACCTACATACAGCAACAGTGGCAAATGGCTTTAGATACCTATTAGGTCCTAAATTAACATATAGCATATATTCAACACAAAAAACAGTGACAATTTGTTGTTGACAAAGGACAGCTGGACATATAAAGGGCCCCATTAGCTTCAGTAGCGTAGGGCCTCATCAAACCAAAATCCGGCCCTACAAGCAGGAGTGTGTGTGTGTGTGTGTGTGTGTGTGTGTGTGTAGAACACAATGTGGGCTGCCTGTTTGAATCAGAGGCAACAGTAATGGGAGAGAGGGGACCTTTTGGGAGTGTAATACTTTGAACCCCTCCATCATAGGCTCAGGTTGTATATATGTGTAAATGTGTGTAAGCCATGCATCATAAAGACACCACAGTCTGCACTGTGCCCCATTCCCAAAGGAACCCTGGGTAAATGCCTGGAGCCCTGGAATCCAGCACCTCTCGGAGACTGGGGTGGTGTGTAACAGTATTATATAGTTTGCAAATAGGGCTGGTACCATCTATCAGAGCTTATCTGCCTCCTCTCTGACAGTCAGAAATCATGGTTATCACTGTCTCCAGGCCATGGATGATGGGCCATGGTGGGAGAACCTTACACGTTTGCTTTCACCTCCTTAGAGGAAGAGTGGGGTAGTATCTAATTAATTGGGCTATGCTACACTCAGTTCGAAGGGATGCGGGTGGCGCTGTGGGTTAAACCACAGAGCCTAGGACTTGCCGATCAGAAGGTTGGCGGTTTGATTCCTCGCGACGGGGTGAGCTCCCGTTGCTTGGTCCTTGCTCCTGCCAACCTAGCAGTTCGAAAGCACATCAAAGTGCAAGTAGATAAATAGGTACCGCTCCAGCGGGAAGGTAAACGGCATTTCCGTGTGCTGCTCTGGTTCGTCAGAAGCAGCTTAGTCATGCTGGCCACATGACCCAGAAGCTGTATGCTGACTCCCTCGGCCAATAAAGCGAGATGAGCGCCGCAACCCTAGAGTTGGTCACGACTGGACCTAATGGTCAGGGGTCCCTTTACCTTACACTCAGTTCAGAGGCATAGCATAGGGAGGCTGGGGGGCCTCCTGCAGGCCCCGGCCCATGCACACATTTTTGAGGAGGTGCCCCCATGACAGACATGGAGCCTTGGCAGCTGAGGTGCAACGGCAGGTGGGATGATCTAGTGGGCAGGTGGATGGAGGCAGTGGGCAAGGAGCCTGTTGGAGGCAGGCTCTGTTCACCCTCCACGTGGGCTCTGCATGAGCCCCCACCCCAGCTGCCCAGTTCGCTGGTGGTGGGGGGAATACTTGCACCGCCCCGGGTGCCAGTAACCCATGCTATGTTGCTGGCTCAGTTCCCCCAACTGCAAAACGGAGACAATAGCCAATTCCCTCCCAGGACAGGTGGTTCCAAGGATGACTACAGTTAAAAAGAGATTGCAAAGCACTTTGAAAACTGATCATGGAGAAGTCATAAAAGCCCACCACAGAACAAGACAGAGGTGAAACATTCCCTGTTTAATCAAAGGATTTGAGAATATGGGTGGCGCATGTGGCTATCGCAGAAGAAAGAAATATCTAAGCTCTCTCCCACTCCCTTAAGAGGAGGAGGAGGAAGAAGAAGACGGGAGGGGTGGGGGGTGGAATCGCCTATGTACTCGAACACCTCCAGAGGTTCTTTGAACAAATATTTAGTTTCCAAGTAATAAATTTGGGTAATGCAAAGAAAAAGCTTTTAGGCGCTCCAGTTGAAACTCGTTCTCGCTGTTCGCTGTAGGCGCTCAGAACGGCTGAGCTGGTAAACTTGCCTTTCACAGCAGTGGTAATTTAAACCAGGGACAGGCAGCCAAAACAGATCTGACCCCACAGATCGGTGCTTTCTTTTTTTCCTTAATGTTTAACTTCATCTCGGGAGAAACATTTAGCTCCCCTTTGGTAGGTCTCCTTTGAAGGGAACTCCCTAGCCGTTCAGATAGCCAAGTATGTCTGGAGCAGCCCAAAGGCCTTTCTAAAATCAATTACAGAAAGCAATAAAAGGTCATTTGGACAGCATTTCCCACCCTCCCATTAGGGGAGAGAGGGTTGGGGGTTTTTTTGGTATATCATCTCCACAACTCATTACTGTCTGCTCCCAAAATCTTGTTGTTCTATTGCGGTTTATGATCCCTCTGGACAATAATTGTGTAGGTCATCTCAGTGATTCCTTGTGTCACTGGTGCTAGGGAAATGTTTAACTGGATCTGTTGTAATGACATTTTGTGCTTGTGTAGAAAGACACCCTTGCCTTGGTTAAACTCAGACAGCTACGGTGTGTCAGTACAGTGGTACCTCGGGTTACATATGCTTCAGGTTACATACGCTTTAGTTTATGGACTCCGCAAACCCAGAAATAGTACCCCGGGTTAAGAACTTTGTTTCAGGATGAGAACAGAAATCATGCAACAGTGGCGCAGTGGCAGCAGGAGGCCCCATTAGGTAAAGTGGTGCTTCAGGTTAAGTACAGTTTCAGGTTAAGAACAGACCTCCAGAACGAATTAAGTTCTTAATCCGAGGTACCACTGTATATTGGAATATATATTGCTCTCTCTGTCTATCTTTTATCTATCATAATCTACCTATGGGAAAGCACAAAAATACATACATAATTGTATTTGTATGCCATCTTTCCACAGTTCAAAGCATGCTTAAGCTGGCTTACAACATGAAGAAATACTTAACTACAACATAACAAAAGTAGTCATAAGCAAGAAATAAAACATTAAAAAAATACACAACCAAACTGAACAACATATCCCCCACACTCTGCTGGAGTCTTGGGCATTTAATTATGGTGTGACATGGATATATATTTATTGGGTGAAACTTTATCAGCACTTCTACATGGCAGAAAAAGCCTCACATGCTGAATTTCATGTAGCTTTAAAGACAGAAGGACCTTGCCCCCCCCCTCTCTGTGTTGGCAAACCTACCTACTTAACAATCTAGAGTTGCCTTGACCCTGAATACAGGTTTGGGTGGGGCCTCAATGCAGAGGGAGCCCTGATTTTGCTCCAGGAAGCTGATTTCTTCCTCTTACAAGGAAAAGAAAGCTGTTGTGGGATTTTGACAGGTAGGTAGAAGAATAGAAAAAGAATGATGGGGGGGGGGGCAAGGGGGCTTCTCAGTCCTTGCATCTCAGAAGGGTAGCTGAAGGGTCCCACAGCTATCCTGCAGTGTTCAGCCAGCCTTTATGAATTGAATGAAGTAGAACATTGGACAGGACTTGCTAGAGGAAGGGACCTTTCAGTGGAGCCATCAAGCTGTCACCACAGTCATAAAGGCATGACACACAAGGAGGGACTAGGAGGGGAAGGAGTTTAATTTCCTGGCTCCAGTCACAAGGCCAGGCTTTCCTCAGCCACCCGCCCCCACAAATGGCCAGCTCCACCATCAACACGCTCACATGTTGCTGAATGGCCCATTTGAGGCTGTAGGTGTGGGAATCCAATGATTGAATGCTTCCTTATATGAAAAACAAGTAAGCACCCGCCATGTGTACATAGAAAACCAGCGTGCCAGGAGGATTGTGAGTGCCTGAGCCCTCATCCTAACTAGTGGTACTGATGGAGGAGGACTTTGGAGGCAGAAATTCAGCAGAATGAACAGCAGAGCCCTGAAATACTGCTTTACCACACTTTGAAATAAAGTGGTACCTCGGGTTAAGAACTTATTCGTTTCGGAGGTCCGTTCTTAACCTGAAACTGTTCTTAACCTGAAGCACCACTTTAGCTAATGGAGCCTCCCGCTGCCGCCGTGCCACTGCCGCACAATTTCTGTTCTCATCCTGAAGCAAAGTTCTTAACCCGAGGTACTATTTCCGGGTTAGGGGAGTCTGTAACCTGAAGCGTCTGTAACCTGAAGCGTCTGTAACCTGAGGTACCATTGTAATTGAATGCACATAATCATGTAAACTGTCCCCTGCTCTTGAATATTGTCTAAAGTCTAGCATTCCCGACTGCCCTGATATGTTAGTTTTCTATGTCCATTGAGCTTTTATTTCAGATAGAACAAAGTTATTTCTTCCTTTATTACATTTATACCCCACTTTCCTCCTAGGAGTTCAAAGTGGCCTGCTTGCTTCTCTCCCTCCACACTTAAGCCCCATAACAATCCTGTGAGGTAGGTTCAACTGAGAGGCAGTGACTGGCACAAGGTCACTAAGCGACCTTCATGGCTGAGTAGGGACTTGAACCCTGGTCTCCTAGGTCCTAGTCCAACACTCTAACCACCAAACCACGCTGGCTGGTTCTATTGTGAATGCTTTGTGATTGACTAAAAAGAAATGCAAGACGTGTTCCACCACTTGAGCTTCACTTGCGCCCTTAAGTGGATTATTCCAACTCTAGATGTATCATGGATACCAATGATGCATCTCCGCTTTTGCACCATTATCATATGACAGAGCTTGGTCTCCACGTACTTCAAGGGTGTAGAGAAGTGCAGTAGAGGATGGTACAGCTTGTAAGCATGCAAGTTGTAAGCCAATAAGTCTCCATTTCTACTCTCCCTTGAGTCAAGTACTCAGCCCTTTGCCCATGTGAAATGCCCTACCTTGCATGGTTGTTGTAAGCATAATTAAGACAATGTATGTGAAACATTCTGAACTCTTGAAATGTACTGCTACTACTGTGGTTTGGATCTTTCTGCTGAACATGGTCCATGATAGCTTAGCTGGTTAGGGCGTGGTGCTGATAACACCAAGGTTGCAGGTTTGATCCCCATATGGGACAACTGCATATTCCTGCAATGCAGGGGGTTGGACTAGATCAGTGGTTCTCAACCTGTGGGTCCCCAGATGTTGCTGGACTACAACTCCCATAATCCATAAGCACTGGCCTTGCTAGCTAGGGGTGATGGGAGTTGTAGTTCAACAACATCTGGAGACCCACAGGTTGAGAAAGGCTGGACCAGATGATCCTCAGGGTCTATTCCAATGCTACAATTCTATGATTCTATATTTTTGTATTAATAGCAGCCACATCCCTCTGTAGGTGAGGTTTTGGGTTACCATATTTATCAACTAGTTCAAGAGAGAATGTCTGAAGAACCAGAATGTGAAATGTAACTCCAAGACATGAACTGATTCCTCAATATTCATTGCCCAGTCCTATCACTGTCTATAATATGCCAATGCCTTTATAGTAGGGATGGGAAATCTGCGGTCTGCCAGATGTTGGATTCCAACTCCCATCAGCCCCAAGCAGCATGACCAATGGCCAGGGATGGTGGGAGTTGTAGTCTAATCACATCTGTATTAGCATTTGCTTCTTGTGAAAAACAGGAGCTTCAAAGCAGAGGTTTGGAATGGAAAATCTGGCTTATGTGAGTTACAACAGGTGCATGGCACACATTTTGATTTCCAAGTTTTTCCTCTTTTAAATAGCGCACAGGGCATAATGCTGAGAAAATGCAGCACATCGTTGCGATGTGGGTGTGGTTAGAAGCCATGTGACTTATGGATAGGAGCAAGGAGGAAATGAGGCAATGAGTTCTAAGGCATGAGACCATCAGGCTGTCTGGGGTGGAGTGGAGGTTGTGTGCATGAGCTGAAACAATTCTGTGGGAACATCAGATGTATATGATGGGCAGAAGAGGGGGTTTTCTAACCCTATCTTTTGACCAAACGTATTCCACTCTCAGATGCAGATTGCTTACTCTGAGCAAACCAGAGGGATTGTTTTCAGCAGAAGCCTGTTTGTGATGAATTCGCTGTGGTTTGTTCCAGACAGACATTTTATCACACAACACTAGGTCTTAGCCAGGATGTGGTCAGCCTTTGTAAGGTGTTTGGGAAAGGTTTTCTATGAACTCCTGCAATAAAACTTATAACAACTGGAGTTATGGGGCCTATTGCAAAGGGTCTTTAATGGTTTTAGGAATTTGAAGTTATTTTAAGGGGTGGGGATGGAGTTGTGTTTTATATTTCCTTAGCATGCTTGTTGAGGCATACTGGTACTTCGGACAAGAAAATGCTTTGCCACATCCAAAAGCGAATCTTTTGGGCCAGTTTGCCCACCGTCCACATTGTCACATATGGTGCTTGATTATGGGGAGAGAAGCAAATGCTCTTTAAGGAGAAGGGGGTGTTTTGCTGCTGTGGCCAATTGCCTACCAGCCCAGCACCAAACAATTTAAAGCATATATCTTCTATACTGTAATCTAGACCAGCTGGTAGAATTTCCCTGAGGCTACTACTGCAGCCAGGAATTGCTAGAGTGTTGGTATGTACTGGCTTCACTTCCTTTTCCATAGACACATCCCCCTCTCCCTTTCTTCTCTCTCCTTGACACACATACAAACACTATGCTATGGTGGGGAGGGTGGTTAGAGGTTTAAGCAACAGCTGTAGTCGCCCAAAGACTTCCTCAGGAAATGTGTGCGAGAGAGAAAGAGAGAGAGAGAGAGAGAGAGAGAGAGAGAGAGAGAGAGGTGAGATGGGATAAATATGTGGGCTTGGGACATGCATCTTCCAGAACTTCTCTGACCAGAAGTGCTCCTAGCAGTAGCTTCTCCAATGGAAAAGTAGCTACGGAATTGTGGACTTGTTCAGCCAACTTTTGTCTGTTATAGCAAAACGAACGAACAAACAACGAAAAGGCTACTGTGGATTTTAGCCAAGACTCCTGGCTGGGAGTTTTCTCAACCTTCACCAGAGGTCTGGAAAAACACTTCTCCTCCACAGGGCTTCTCCCAGGTGTGTTGAAGATAAGTCTTGCCTGCGGCCTGTCTACATAAAACATCAGAACGACTTAGTACTGTTTAGTAATTGTTTTACATGTGACATTTCCAAGATGAAATTTATTGTTATTGGTTCCCTCTATAGATAAGGAAGTAGAGTACTTGGCCTACACCATAAATCTATACACCTTGCATAGAAATAAGTCCCATTGACACATGGGCATACCCAGGATTTAGGTTGGGGTGCGCGTGCGCAGGACCACCCACTTGTCATCCTACTCTTGTCCAGCAGATTCGGAATGAAATGTCTCAACAACAGTTGTTTTAAATTTCTTTCTTTTGACCCCAAGTGCTCAGAAAAATCTGGCGAGACATTTCAAATATTCTGATTATTTCAACTATTGGTTAAGTATTTTTATTTATTTTCTTATTTGGGGGGGAGGAGCTGCCCCCCTGCACCTCCAGCTAAGCCCACGCATTGACATAAAATGGTTGTGGATTACAGCTTACACAACACTGTGCTGAGGTGTAGAACTGTGCTTGCATTGCAAATGTATTGGCAGTATTGTATTAGCAATGGCATGGCCATCTTGAATATTACCTTCAGCCATGGAAATTGCCCCAAAGTAAAACAAACAAACAAACAAACAAACAAACAAACAAACAAACAAACAAACATATATCTATTGTGTTGTTTCTCTTCTGAATAAGCTGCTCCAGCCAGTCAGTCTGCTATGGGTAGAGATATCATTGTGATAAATTTGTTCACCTGAACTGGTTGCATCACACGAAACCCAGTATTGTCTTCAACTTACCTGCACACTTTTATGAAACTGCTGGGGTTAGCATAGGATTGTGTTTGCCAAAACTGGAATGCTGAGGTTGGAAGTATAGGTGACATAAAATGACTTTGGAAAGGCCTTGTATTTATATCTTCAGTTTTTGAGCCTGCTTGAAAACACTGTTGGAAGTGGGTGGGCAAAGACTGCATTGGACTCATTTAGGGTTCACATACACGCCTGTGACAATTTATACACTGAAGTTTGGGGGGGAAACTGTGTAAAGTTTGTGAAGAAGGACATACAATTTTACTGCAGTGTGTGTGAGCTGTTCTGCTAGTACTGTACCAGGCAGAAATTGGAATGTTGTTGGCATCTCAAGAGGCAATGGGGTGCACCTCCAAGGGTGAAGTCAAGCAGTCAAGGAGACACTGCAGCTTGTTTTGTGTGGGATTCCACTTATTTCTGCTCTGCTTAGTATCCAGCTACCTATAGCTCTTTCATTCTGCCCATCCTTTGGGAACTCTAGCATTCAAAGCCATTAATAACAGCTGCCCCAAGTTCAGCCATTTGATTTCACCCTGATATTTCATACGCAAGTTTGGATTTCTGAGAGCTGAAAGGGTTTAGGCATGGCAATTATTAGTCAAGGATTTTACACACTTGCCAAGTCTCATTATTTTCCTTTATTTAAAGCTGTAGGGGGTAGGAAAAACAAATTGAACCAAATAATATTTCTGGAGTTTCCCCTTGGAAAACTCAAGGGGGAAAAGAATGAATGTGATTGGCTAATGTCCACCTCTTGCTCCCTTCTCAGTTGCAGAACAACAGAAATCCCTGTGTCTGCCTTTATTATTATTTTGTAATTTATGTTTTGCTATGTTTTAAATGGGTGCAAGAGACCTATAAATCTCAGACTTCCCCAAACATCGAAGTGGTCCTAACTGCAGATTTGGTGATATTGCCAGAGTGAATTGTGAAATCAGGGAGGATTTGTGCAAAGCAGATTTGGTGATGTTAACAAATCAAAACATGCAGAATACATACAGTGGTACCTTGGTTCTCAAACACCTTGGTACTCAAACGCCTTGGTTCCCAAACGCCAAAAACCCAGAAGTTAAGTGTTCTGGTTTTTGAACGCTTTTCAGAAGCCGAACATCCGATGCAGCTGTCAGCTATTGTTTCTAGGACGCCTGCACCAATCAGAAGCTGTGCCTTGGTTTTCGAACATTTCAGAAGTCAAACGGACTTCCAGAACGAATTAAGTTTAGTGCTTTTGTTTTTGCTATTTATGTTGTGTTTTTGTTTTTGAGGATTTTTCATTAATTTGTTTTTGTGACTTTGTGGAACCCAGTCCAGCTATTGATTGATTGATTGATTGATTGTGTGACTGTGGAAATGGATAAAAGCCCTCCATTCAAACAATGACTATCATCAGTGCAGCTAAGAAAAAAAATAATTTTAATTTTTATCATCTACAATACTGTCTTATTTATTGTATAGTACAGTATTGCTGTCATTTTATGGATCAATGGTCTCGTTAGATAGTAACATTCATGTTAAATTGCTGTTTTAGGGTTGTTTTTAAAAGTCTGGAATGGATTAATCTGTTTTGCATCACTTTCTATGGGAAAGCGCACCTTGGTTTTGGAATGCTTTGGTTTTGGAACGGACTTCCGGAACAGATTAAGTTTGAGAACCAAGGTGCCACTGTATTTGATTTTCAAAACACTTCCTTTTGCTATCTTTGTAGTTTCCCCTGTGAAATAACACTTCAGGTTCTCTTGAGACAAGCGGCAATAGGTTGCCCAATGTGTGCTTTCTGAAGGCCAAAATTTTCCATGGGACACGAACCCTCCTCTTTAATTTTCAGAAATAAGTCCATTTGGAATGGTATAAGTTGTCTTCTTTCTAAGCTGCAGTTTATGCCACCTCTCTGCATGCTTGATGCTGTCCACTCTTGCCTGCACTTTTTGGAGGCAGTACACACTGGGGAATGATATTCAAGGACAAAAGAGGCAAAGAAGCTCCACTATAATAAGGAACTTGTAGCCAGTCAGTCCAGCATTTGAAAAATGAAAGTTCCGCCTCCCCAATCTGGTTTGATGGCTTTGCAAGGTTTCGATGTAGTATAAGATATCCATCATTTTGAGCATGACTCTGTTCAGTTAATAATAATAATAATAATAATAATAATAATAATAATAATAATTTATTTATACCCTGCCCATCTGGCTGAGTTTCCCCAGCCACTCTGGGCAGCTCCCAATCAAATATTAAAAACAGTACAGCATTAAATATTAAAAACATCCCTAAACAGGGCTGCCTTCAGATGTCTTTTATAGATAGGATAGCTGCTTATTTCCTTCACATCTGAAGGGAGGGCATTCCACAGGGCGGGTGACACTACCGAGAAGGCCCTCTGTCTGGTTCCCTGTAACCTCACTTCTCGCAACGAGGGAACCGCCAGAAGGCCCTTGGCACTGGATCTCAGTGTCTGGGCTGAATGATGGGTGGGAGCAGGCTAATTTCCCACAAAACCAATGAGCAGAATCATGCCTGTAGATTTTGCCCTGTATCTTGGGTTCTACAAGGGCTAAAGACTTGTTCCACAAAAGCAAAGCAAAGCAAAGCTGGGAATGCAGGGAAAATGAATTGTACGGAGGGGGGAGGACGACTGCCCCCTGCCCTCCTATCTTATGCATGTCCATTCCATGTGAGCATTAACCCAACCATGCATTCTCTCCATGCACCCAAAAAACTGCTGCAGCAATTTATTGGCGCAAGTTACAGCAACAGCCAAGGCGACATTTTTCCACCTTCGCCGCATCAAGCAGTTGGTCCCTTACCTTTCCCGCCCCGACCTGGCCACAGTGATCCATGCGACGGTGATTTCCAGGCTTGACTACTGTAATTCGCTCTACGTGGGGCTGCCCTTGAAGCTGTCCCAGAAACTCCAGCGGGTACAGAATGCTGCAGCGAGGCTCCTCACAGGGTCTCTGCCATGGGAGCATATTCACCCAGTGCTTTTCAAGCTGCACTGGCTCCCAGTGGAGTACAGGGTCAGATTTAAGGTGCTGCTTTTGACCTTTAAAGCCCTTCATGGCCTAGGACCCTCGTACCTACAGGACCGCCTCTCCTGGTATGCCCCACGGAGAGCTTCAAGGTCCATAAATAACAACACCCTAGTGGTCCCAGGCCCTAAGGAAGTTAGATTGGCTTCAACCAGAGCCAGGGCCTTTTCAACTCTGGCTCCGGCTGGTGGAACGCTCTGCCTCATGAGACCAGGGCCCTGCAGGATCTGATTTCTTTCCGCAGGGCCTGTAAGACAGAGTTGTTCCACCTGGCCTTTGGCTTGGGGCCAATTTGATTCCCTCCCTCCCTCTCTTTCTTTTTTCTTTTTCTTCTCCTCCTGCGATGAGGCTACATTTTAATATTTTAATGTTCCATTATTTTAATGTTGTATTTTATTTTTGTTTTTAAGTTGTAATCATTCATCTTGTTTTTATTATTGCTTGTAAGCCACTCTGAGCCCGGCCTTGGCTGGGGAGGGCGGGGTATAAATAAAAAAAAATTATTTTTATTATTATTATTATTATTGAAATGCAGCAATTATTATCTTTCATGAAACCTGCTTTAATAAAAGGTCTGATGTATGTACTGTGATGACAATTTCCAAAGAAAACCTCCATGTTTACTGGGTGGAGACTGGGGAGGAATAGCTCTGCCGAACCGTACTGTTGAAACTGGGATGTGCCGTCACCATGCAGCAATCGTAGTTTGATTGGAATTGGGTGCCATCAGAGTAAAAAAATGGCTAGATTGTGCTCAGGTGACTAGCAAATGGATGTAACAGTGTGATGATCAAGACCACCCACACAGGTCCCAAACCATTCATCCCTTCAACATGTGTTCACAAGCTTCCATGCCAGTGGTGATGGTGGATGTATAATGGGTTGTTTTGATTCATTTGATTAAATCAACAACAACAACAACAACAAGAAGAAGTCTGGCATTTCAATCGTGACAATGTCGTTTGGACACTGTGATAAACTTTTGCGCATGAGCAGTACTGGTTCCACAATTAACTCCCACCTGGAAGCATCTGTTGTTGTTGTTGTTGTTGTTTTAAAGGCCTGGGCTCCTCCTTGTCTACAGCCCTGTAATCCATACTGCTGTGTGGATAACCCACAACTGTATTGATTGCAGCTACTTGGTGATTTAGAGACAGAAGCTGGTGCTGAGAGAGTATGAAAATTGCCTGTTGATCATGTACCAAGTGACAACCAGTTGGTTCCCGTGACTCGTCAGGCTGCAAAACCAGGGGGTATTGTTTCCCTGGGAGGTCTTTTGAGCGCCATGGGTGGTTAAGCCAGACAGCTGGATTCTCGCTTTAGCAGGGCCGATTCAGAAGTGAAACTGCAGAAAGTCTAAAAGGGAACAGTCGCGGTGCAGAAAATTAAACTAATTCCTTTACCACCAACAGCAGCCACACCACGAGTTTAAAGCTGATGAAAGACAATCTTAGCGAAAGCAAAGGCTGAGCTTAACCCACCGAAGCTCAGTTCCGCATTGGCCTCTGGGGCTCTGCTGGACGCTTGCAGCAGGGGCGGGGTTACTCTAACCAGGAAGTGAACGCCGAGCGGGGGGCTGGCTATAGGCAAGCGCATGCTGCGCTCTGGGACTTATCTGGAGAGTATTGTGTTTGCGCTGGGGCTCTTCAGATCCCACCCGGATCAAAACACAGCAGCGCTTCCTTTGACATAAAACAGAGAGAAGCCGAAAGTTCCTGACTGTTGTAAAATACCAAGTGTACAGCAGAAACATGTATCAGGATCAGGGAGGGTATGTGTTGTGTTGTGTTAATCTTTAGATCACAGAAGGGATCCCCATCCTGTCCTTTCATGATCCATCCGTGCCCAACACTTAGACCAAGTGAAGTTTTACTGCCCTCTGGGGCTCTTAAATGGCACGGTCCCCACCCTGCAACACACGTTAAGCAGCAGTTCCAAATTGCCTTCCTACTGGGCTTACTTGGACACAAGGGTGCCAACTTGAATAAAATATTGGGGAGCCCAGGTAAGCCCCGCCCTGCATAATGCATTGCAAGACACGTGGCAGGTACACCATTTGAATGACAATGCCTATTAACTTGGGGGGGGCTCCCCCTCAAATTTTTTTTTTGGGGGGGAGGGACATCGGCCCCCAGGAGTTGGCTCCTATGCTTGGGCAAGAGAACTTCCAGGTGGATTGCGTTTTCATGGGCGTTTGTAATGAAATAACAATTACACTCTGGTTCAGAGCTAGCCAAGCGGTGTCCTCCACATGTTCTCGACTCCAACGCCCATCAACTCCAGCCAGTATGACCAATGGCCAGGGATGATGGGAGCTGCAACTCCTAGAGAGCACCACGTTGACTATCCCTCTGCCCTAGTTTTTCAACCGGTGGAAAAGGTTGATGCGGGACAGCTGGAAGAGAGGTTGGGCATCACGTCCTCTTCTTCCGGGCAAGACAGGCAGCCCCACCGTGGATCACGTGGTGGACAGGGCATTAAATTCTAAAGGGGGGCAGAAGAAAATTGGGTGGCTCCCGGAGCTGGTTGATGGGGACAGAAGCGACACTGAATGTATGTGGGGCGGAGGGGAAAAGATGAAGCTCAGAAGGATTGAGAAACATTGGACTATAATTGAAAAATTATAGAGTGGTTGGGGAGACCCAGCCACATGGGCGGGGTAGAAATAATAACAACTTCTTCTTCTTCTTCTTCTTCTTCTTCTTCTTCTTCTTCTTCTTCTTCTTCCTCCAGAAAAATATAATGACCGTGTTGCAAGCACCCCTGCCCCTGAAATGTTTATATTCCTGAGCAAATCTGTAACGTAGTAGCAGCTTTTATAAGCTGTCTCCAAACTGCAGATGCATATTGTACCTACTTTCTCAGACCACATCCTGTACCCTATGCATTTCATGGCCTTTGGGGCCTACAGTTTACATGTAATTATACCTGTAATTTTTTTTTATTTTAAAAAAACAACTTCTTTTTTTTTTTTTTACATTCATGCCCCTACTTTCTTCCATCATGGAATTGAGGACAAAGTACACATGGTTCTCATGTAGTCTAGGCACTGACCACCAGAGCCAGACTTGTTTGCTTATATATTTATTTACTTCGGAAATTGTTTAGAAACAGCTTAATCAGAACGCTCCCTAAACCATAAGACTGTAGATAAAACGCAGCTAAGATCGACATTTTAAAAATAAAAAATAGACATAAAATAATCATTGAGACACGGATAAAAATGAATGAAATTTTGAAAACCAATATAGGCGACTCATTTGTTACCTATAAGGAATCATAAGAACTTTAAAAAGCGAATATGGGTCACTAATTCGTATCGGTGGGCTTGCTGGAGGTCCCTTGTAAATTGGTGGTGGTGGTAGGTTTAATCAGCAAGACTTGAATCGGAAGGTCCAAAGGACAGGTGCCGCCATAACTAAAAGACTGACCTAGCTTCAGTAAGGTGGTGGCTTCATGTATTTTCAGACCATGACCATACCCTGGGATAACCTTCCATGAAGCGCGCTCCATACCAGGAAAGTATATGCCGACAACAACTTAGTTCGTCTCCAGGTGCCGGAAGACTCTAGGTTGCAATGGCTGGAACAGACTGACTTCAGGTACTGCTTCCGAGGAGAGAAAAACCTCCTGGCGCAAGAAACCGAAGAAGTTCTGAGGAAGAGAGCGTCGCTTTATCGGTGACTGGGCACATAGACGAAAGAGACGCCTCCTGCAGCCTCAGAGCATCCGAGGGGCACTGTTTCTTTCGGAGATGTGAGGTGAGCGGCCATTCTGGTGGCCTTCAAGCCAGCTTGGTCGCAACACCGAAGAACCTGGTTTCTTGAAACAGATTTACTAAAAAAACAAAAGTCAGTGCAATTTACATCTGAGTAAGGAGCTTGCGCGGCAGGGCTCTCCTGGCCTCCCCCCCCCCCCAACCAAAGATACTAACAGTATAGTAATACTAGTAGTACTTAGTGGAAGGCGTTGTAGTAATCTGGGTGGATTTTATTCTTGCTTAACTATATTTTCTATTTCCTTGCGGAGAAGAAAAATAGTGCCCTTGGTGTCTTTGTCTCTGCCTGCCTGCCTGCCTGTCTGTCCCCCGCTTCTCTTCACCTCTTCTTGAAAAAAAATATTAAGGAAAGGGCAGTGAGAAATGTCCCCATCCACACATTTAACTGTTGTGGGAGGTTAACAGGCATTTTTGAAACAATTCAGAAGATCTCGGAAAAACGTTTTGAGACTCGGTGAAAAGCCTTTCCGTGGAAGTCAGGTTTTGTTTTGTTTTTTTAAAAATGAACATCTGGCCTCCAGAATGCAAGGAACGGGGGAGGGCAGTTGATCCACCTTCCCCGGTGCCAGCCAGCTGAGGCAGGCAGAAAGAAAGAAAAAGACACACACACTCTGCTCTCTGGCTCCTCCTCTTGCTCCTGCGAAAGTTATCTCTGCTTGTCTCTTCACTTCCCCAACTCCAGGCAGCTGTGGACGAACCAGCTGTTTTCCCTCTTCCTTTATATAGGGGTTCATCTTTTCCTCTCCTTTAACCCTCTGTCATCTGATGCTCTCAGCTCCTTTCCCTACAGCTCAGGGCGAAGCAGATCCAAGTTCGCGCGTGTTTATTCCGCACCAGAAGATCAGACCAATCCATGGGTTCGGTATATACAGTTACTAAAGCGGTTTAAAAACACCCCTCCAAACCACAAATGGGGAAACGGGACAAGGCTCCGCCCCTGTACATTGTTTTTCAGCCTCCCTCCCCCCAATCGTGGACAACATGACAACGCGAAGCAATCAAATGGGGAATATTTTGGACTGAAACCTGCAATACTTCGCCCTCGTTCTATTGACGTAACTGAGATAATACCTGAGTAAATGCTTGGTGGACGGTAGTTCTTGTCTTTTCCGAATTTCAACGCAATATTCTGTTTCTTTCTTCCACGGGTGGTATTTCAATCAACAGAGTTTTTCAAGAAGGTGTTTGTCCTGGCTACAAATGCACAATTTTAAACAAACTAAACACTATTTTGTTAAGATAGGAAGGCCTTCTCTATGTAAAAAGACGGTGACCTGTTTTATAGGATGGTAAACTATAGTACAGAATTATTCTAGGATGGCGACCTGCGTCCTTCTCCGTGTATGAAATTACAAGGGATTCCTCAGGGGTTTGAAAGAAACTCTGTTGCAAGAATGAGGATTCCTCGTGACTCCATTTCATTTATCGAGTATAAATATATTGACTTCTCCGATCACCTTCCTGGTTTTGAATAGGTTTTCTGATGGGATCGTGGACCCTGATCGATCCTTGTCTAATTTTGTTTTTTTTGGAAGACATTTTCGAAACAACAACTGGTTGAACAAAACTCAGTATTACTTTATTCGAATCCAGGTGGGCGACCGGAGGCATCCATTGGTTCATTTATGCAAGGTGATCGATGAAACGATTTATACTTGGTTAACTGTGTCTCAGAATTCTCCCCGATTCTTTTGTTTGGGAAGCAAAAGCAACTTCAAGAAACTTGCGATTATAAACAACCTCATTCAAACAAGTAGGATTTCACCTAACTTTTTTTGGTGCGGCTAGATTGTAATAATAATAATAATAATACGTTATTATTATTTATATCCCGCCCATCTGGCTGGGTTTCTCCAGCCATTCTGCGCGGCTTCCAACAAAATATTAAAATACAGTAGTCCATCAAACATTAAAAGCTTTCCCATTCAAGAAAAAAAGTGGATATTAAATATCAGTGTGACTCCCCACTCACCTTTGGTATTGGTAGATATTTCTTGTTCCACCAACTGCAACCAGGAAAATGCCTTTCTATCGTCCTACTATAGTACAAACGTGGTGTCCTGGTGTTTTTTGTGTTTTTTTTTTTAAGGGGAGGGATTTTATTTCAGGCTGGGGCTATTCATTTCCTTCAGAGTTCTTCACACACCCCACAGAAGCCACCTAGAAAAGTAGAAAGGAGCGAGGTTCGGATATACACTTATGCAAGAGGGAAAATCCAGATGCAATTAGTTTCGAAGTTTGTTTGCTTTAATAAATTACCCTAATTACCAACAGTAAAACAGTAAAGGAATGATTAAAATTGGACTCGGGGCTTTGAACGAGCAAACACGCACGCACGCGCGTAATAAAAAAACACCTTTCAAATAAACAGTTTAAAATGAATGGAAAAGCAGATTTTATTACCATGCCGTTACAGCAAGTCCATTCAAATACGCGGAAGTGTGTTGGATACATTTCTGCTTCAGGGCGGGTAGCCATGTTAGTTGGTTGCAGCAAAACAAAAGAAAGGGTCCCGCGGCACCTGAGAGACTAGCAAATGCCATCCAAAATGTGCTGGTCTTTCAGGGGCCGCCGGGCTCTTTGTTACTGATATCGGATGTCAACCGTCCATCTCTCAGTCAGATGAGCCCGAAATTAAACTGGGCGCGAAAGCCCAGGCCAAGTTAAGTCCTTTAAGTCCCATTGGCTTCAATGCAACAGTTCTTTTAATTCTGCCACTGGGATTCTGCTACAACCCTAAACACGCCTGCTAGCGAGGAAACCTCATTGAAAACAGTGGGATTGACTTCCGAGTTAAGAAGAGCGAGCTCCTCAAGCGTTTCGCTAGGTTTTGTTTTGCGCAGGCCGTACAACGCGCCTCGCAGTTTGCATCTTACTCTCGAGGCAATCCGGCAATCCTAGATGATTAAACATTCCCATTTCAGAGAAGACAAACTGAGGCAGAGGCAGAGAAAGGCAGGCAGACTGACTGGCCCAAAAGCGCTCAAGGGTCTCCAGGCTGCGCGACCTGTGAATCGCTGACGGTTCCGTGTCCACCGTACGCCGCCCAGAAGACTCAGCTGTTCTAAACGATGGAGTCCAGTGCTTCGGCCTCACTGGTTTGTGGGCAGGACTGAAGAACAGGATTAGACAGGAAAATAACATTGGGATAGATAGATCAGCATCTTACACCACATACCTTAATGCTTGGTGGGACTGGGCTTCACAGTCGCTAAAGCGAGTCAGAATTCCCCTTTGCCAGTAATCCTTCATTAAGAGGGCAGCGACGTAAGAAGAGTCCGGCTGGATCAGGCCACAGAGTCATCTAGTCAGCATCTTGTTCTTACAGTGGCCAGCAAGATGCCCCAAATCAGGTCCTGAGCGGAGGAATACTCTCCCGGTTTGTGAAGCCCAGCAATTGATATTAAGAGGCATACTGGTTCTGACAGTGGAAATAGAATATAGCCACAATATTTGGAGAAAACCCCCTCTTTTTACCACTGCAATGCTGAATAATGCAAGCTGATCGAGGGGAGTCAAATAGTGATGAATCAGTCTTAAGGGTTCCCTTCTATGCTCTCTGACTGGCTGTGTATAATTTTGCTGACATCAGACTTTGGTCCCTTGACTGTGTTGCGACAAGTTTTGGATTTACACAGAATACTTCTGTGCCGTAGTACAGAGATGATGATGATGATGATGATGATGATGATAGGTAATGATTGAGTGTAAGGGCTCAGATACTCTTAAAAACAAAGGACCAGCAGAGTCTGCATTAATTCGGTTCCTGAAAATCTGACCTTCCTGCAGGTTAATGAGAACAAAGCCGAGTGCCTGAAATATAAAAGAAGCACATATCGTCCATTGCTGAAGTCACCTCTCTAAGTCAGGGATGGCGAACTTGTGGCCCTCCAGACAGGTGGACTGCAGCTCCCATGACCCTTGACCATACTTGGGTGTTGGAGTTCAACAAATATCTTGGGTGGGGGCAAACGGGTTCCTGCCCTAGATCTTCACCATTACTATTTTCCTGTTACTTTTAAAACACCCCCACCCCCCAAGAAACAGAAACAAAGAAACCCCCGTTTCTCACCTTTCCTCCAAGGAAATGGGCTAAGCGTGGAAATTTCGGGCCGTTTCAGACTTTGCTTGGCAATCGGACCTGTTAGACTAGCCCAAATTTCGCTCCCGGGGGTCGTCCAGGAATCGGTCCCCACCTGGAAAGGCTCCGTTGCCAAGCTCTGCAGTACAGGAAGGACTCGGAATATCTTTGCGCCGTCGTCCTTTCCTCTCCTCTCCTCCTTGGCAAAGTTGCAGGAGGTTTCTTTTGCAGGGGAAAGAGAAGTCGCTCCGGGGAGAGGCAGCAAACGCGCGCACAAAAGCAAAGCCTGGCCGCCAAACGGAGCCCGCAGTGCCGGGAGGGAGAGAGGGAAGGAAAGGGAAGAGAGAAATGGGCTGTGTGGCTCCTTTTGATCTCTGCGGCTCGTCAGCAGTGGGGGGCGCAAGAAGACAGCAGTTTGGACGAGCCTTTGTGATAAATGAGAGGAGGCGGAGGAGGAGATCTGGAATTTACACAGATGGAAATGGTGGGGAGGGGGACTGAGGGGAGGGGCGGCACCCATACTGCCCATGCGCTATATTTAGCATCATCACCACTATTAATAATAATAATCAAACTCATCCACCCCGTTTCCATTCCCTCCAGGCGCCCTCCTTAAGACAAGAAAGCTTGGGTTTACTTTCCTTCTGATATCCGGCCATCCACGTGAAACCGGCATTTTATTTTACTTTATTTTTGTCGGTGGTCGCTGACCATGAAGAGCAACTCTACCTTTCCGGGCTGCGATGACAGACTCTTGCACACAACCCACCAAACCGAAGGACGAGAAGTGCCCGCCTAAAGAGAATGAGGTCGTTCAGAAGTGTTCGGATTTTCCACGGGCGGCCCGAGCAGCCAAAAAATTCAGTTTAGTGGAAAGGGCTGCTGGTGTCCGAAACACGCTCCGGATGAACTGCACTTAATTTCTGAAAGGAGAGGTGTCAGGGGCTCCCCAAACCCACAGTTATAGAGGGTGTGTGTGTGGTGACTCAGGAGTGCTGGAGCTAGAGGACTTTGCAGATGTGCAGAGGCACTTTCTTCTGCAAATGATCAGCGCCCTGATAAGAAACTTGCCCCCAACTGATTCCAGTCCACGTATTCTGGAATTAGGCGCTGAAGTGGCTCCAGAGTTGAACTTCGCTCAAATTAAGCGCTGTAGACAAGCCAACTTACCTGGATTCCCCGTGCATGTAGTGGCAATGAAGAGCATGCTCACATTTGATACTTAAAGTACCTTTGGGTGGGGTATCTGCAGCAGAGGTGTTGCTAAGTACTCAGAGGATTGTGGCACAGACCGATGACACAAACTTGCATACCGCTTGTATATGCTACTTTGTATGTAAAATCTGCATCTGGGAAATTATGGTGGTGGATATGGGTCTCATCAGCACCCAGCCACCCACTAAACAAAGTTGTTTTAAAAAAGGAGGGATAGGAGAGCACATCACACAAGATCCAGGGCTTGGCTCCCTTGAACCACTGCCTGACAGCACCCCTGATTTCTAGCCCATCATTGCAACATCAAATTTGCAAAGGGCTTTGCAAAGAGAATACAAGAGGTGGGCTCATACTATATTTGTCTAATCCCTTTATAAAAACCAGTAGGCACAGCCATTAGCATACTTCATTATTATAAAATTCATTTTTAGCCCAAACTTCTTCCATGGCTGAAGTAGCCTAGGTTGTTGAGATAGCTATTGGCCCCCGGTCACCCAGTATGAGCTCTGTGGCTGAAGCAAGATTTGAACCTGCATCCCCAAAATTCAAACCCAACACTGCACACATTGAACCCCACAAGTTAATTACGCATGGTGTGAACAAGTCTTGCCTTTCATTTGTTTCAAGTTTATTGCAAATCAAGTTCACGGGGGGGGGTTTAAGAGAATTAAAAAATATATATTTCCCTTTCCAAGAGGCATCTCATTTATTTCAGTTTTTCTGATGATACTTTGAATTGATCTAGGTCAACAAGAAGTCTGTGATGAAAATGATGCTTGGACTCCATTCTCCAGGTCACCCAAACCCAAGCCACTGGTATAATTTTGCTCTAGTTGTCTGTGGTGGGGACTGGGGACAATGTGCTTGAGTAATTCCAGCCTATTTGGATGACCATTTCTGGAAGATGGTGCAGGGCAACTATTGCTCTGCCCCTTATTAGTATGACTTTGGTATGTCATGGGACTCTGTTTCGTCTTGTTTGACCTCTGTTTGACCTCTACATGAAACCAATGAGCGAGCTCACCACAGCTCAGGATTAGAGCATCTGCATTATATGCAGCGGGTCCAAGGTATGGGAATGTTCAGGGTGGCAGGAGAGGTATATTGTTTATTAATATCCATCCTAACTTGTGCTAGCAAGTTCCTTTACTTAGCAGAGTTTACATTCCCCTTTTACACGCACAGCAGATTGCTGGTTGCAGGCTTGTGTAAGCCTCTCACTATTATACAATTCATTCTGTCTTCAGATTGAATTGTACGTTCCTGGTAAGTTCCCCTGAATCCCTCTTAAAAGAATAAAGATGCCACAACCTTATTCAAAGTCAATAAAAGAAGTTTACTTACATCAGTTCACAGTTGGGTCCCTGAAGGCAGACTTAGTTACAAATATATACATGTGGATCTACCCCATATGGGGGGATAATCCCGGTGCTTCTGCTAGCTGAGAGCCAGCAGAGCAGTCCTAGCTAAAAGCTGCTCAAACAACAAAGGAAGTGAAAGAGAAAGAGGTGTGCTGTGTGACTCATCCTTTTGTTACCTGGACAAGTTAGGTCACACCCACCTTCTATCACATCCAAAAGGAAGGATGCTCCAGCCAGGAGGAACCAGAAGTTTCGACTGGCTGGACCAAACATTCCCTCACATGTCTTCTCTAGCATTACAAGGAATGTTGTACCTGACTGCTCCCAGAGGATTACATCCCACACAAGGTTCAATCCCTGGTGTCTTCAGGAATTATTCTCCCCAAAGTGTGATTCAGAGATTATGTATTAGCACCACTGACTCCTCACCACAAATCACAGCCTCTTCTCACAGACAGACTTGAACAGAGGAGTCAGGGGTACCAACCTGAATAAAATATTGGGGGGGCAGGTAGGCCCCACCCCACATAATCAATTACATGGCATGGCGTAAACACACCGTTTGAATGGCAATGCCTACTAATTTTGTGGGGACCCAGACCCCACAAATATTTTATTGTGGGGGCCAAAGCCCTCACAGCTCCTAGGAGTTGGCTCCTATAAGAGGAGTCATGATTAGGAACTACGAGACTTGGAAAAAAATGACTTAAGCATGCTCTGAGTGCACCTGTGTCATCAAATGAGGAACCTCTGCTTGTATTGAGTAAGGTGATCAATCCCACATCATTCAACCTTTGTATAAACAGTATAACTACCACTGTAGAAGCAGAAGCAGGCCAAAGGCCCATCTAGTACAACATCTTCTTTTCACAGTAGCCAAACAAGCACACACACACAACAATTTTTAAACCTACATACATACATACATGATAAGTAATTTTATTTGTATGCCGCCTTTCCATAGTTCAAGCTATGCTCAAGGCGGCTTACAACATGAAAACACACATAATTACAACATAACAAAAGTAGTTACAAACAATACCATATAAAAATACATAACCACATTGAATAATTTCCACATAAATCTTAAGATCTAAAATAAATACACACACAAAAAATCAATAACAGCACACACCCCCACAACAACCCCCACAGACAATACCCTAGCCCAATATTCTGTTCAGCAGCCTCAGCTTTTGTAGCTGGAGTCAGTCAGGGCCCTGCCCTCCATGGCCAGGAGGGAAAAGGCCTGCAGTGCAGAGAATGGGTCTTCCAGGATTCACAACCCTAGGTGGTCTCTGGCCTCTTCATCAACCTCAGCTTTTGTAGCTGGAGTCTTCAGGAATGCTAGACAGCCATACTTCTCTCAAACCTAGAAACATACACTAACCTTACAGTTCCAATAAAACCTAAGTGTTGAAAGTTGCAATACCCACAAAAGCCACCATTTCCCCTCCAAATCCTTCTCAAAACTGAATGTGAATGATTAAGTAAAACATAAATATTACAGAAAGATACTCACCTGGGTCACCATTGCTCTCTCTTAACAATCAACTAAAAAAACCCCAAGCTGCTCAAACTTGTAACCAAATCCCTTCTCCTGGTTAGCTACAAAAAATGTACTTTGAGGTGTAGCTTTCAAGAAAATAGCTCTGAGCATGCTCAGACTGCCCTTCAAGTCAGGCCAGTGCGGAGACTGTTTGTCACTCCTCATAACAACAGCTGGAGTAGGAGCCTTTCTAGCAGGGGTTGGAGAAGAGGTTGTCCCTGTACAATTCAAACATAGTCATAACTTTTTTCTGCCCAGAGATACAAGGGGGGCGGGGACTTCTTTGCTGTAGCTTTATTTTTGGAGTAGGATTGGCTGAGTGCTGGACAGATGTGTCATGGCCACAGTTATCCACATGTTCATAATATACCATTTGGATTAATGCAGTGTATAGTACATGGAGCTGCCTTTGAAGACAGATGAGAGGTATCACTTGATTAAAGTGATGGTGGCTAGATTTCTGATTGGAATCTGACAAACAGAACATACTTCACCAGTCTTAAAATAATCCCACTGGTTCCCAAGCACAAATTCCAGGCACAGTTCAAAGTGCTAAGATCTCTTTGCCCAGTGACACTACCAGCCAGCCATTCCTTGGCTTGTGCCATGTTTTTGCACCCAGGGCCCCACCATTCAGAAATCTCATTCCTCACTTTCATCTTGGCTGTGGGAAGGCAGGGAGCTGATAATAAGGAAGGAGTATAAATGTCAGCAGAAAACCAGCTTCAGTCAAGAGTGGCTGGAGCTGCCCAGACAGATGGGCGGGGTATAAGTAAATAATAATAATAATAATAATAATAATAATAATAATAATGATTATTTTATCTCTCTCACACAATACTGACTGATGGTGGACCACTCAAATATCTTCTGATGGTTGATGAAGAGTTTTATAGCACCAACTCTGATGTCCTTTCCCTTTCATTGTGGCTGTAATTTTAGATATGGGAAGACTGCTATTATGTCTTCCGTGATCTTCTCTTCTCCAAGGTGAATATACTCAGCTCCTTCAACCATTGCTTATGGAACTTGTTTTCCGAACACCTTACTGTTCTGGTCACCATACTTGGGACGTGCCCCAGAATTGTCTGCAATGTACTGAAGTTACAGAGGAGTGCAGAGCATCCTTGATTGATGGATGAGGACTGAAAATGTTCCTTGACAGATGGTAGGAAGCTTGGAAATGACTGTTTTTGGCCAACATAGACAATATCCATGTGATATTAGAAAGTGATCTTCAGGCCCTCACATGCTACTTCTGTGAGACGTGTTGTCATTGTAAGGCACCACAGAATGCAGGAGTGTGCCATTTAAAATGCCAGGGTGCATCTTTTCTTATTTAAGTTTCCCCTGAGTAAATGCCATTAGAGTTGCTGGACTTCCCACAGAGAAAGATTTTCTTCTTTGCTTGTTTGCCTTTTAAAATGTTATTTACATTTTCTGAAAAACCATGCTATATTTGTAGCAATGCTTGACTGAGCTCCACAGTTTATTAGAATGTTTATTCCTGTTGTTTTGGAGAAGAGCTATTCTTTGGTGTGTCAAATAACAAGGAAAAGAGTGAGCCTTTGCTGAACCCATTTTATGAATGCAAGTGGAGCTCTAGTTTATCTCTGCAAATACTTTGCTCTCAATCTGTCTGCTGAATCTAGGGAAATACAGCAACAAACTGATTCCAAAAATTCCTTGCATGCAGCAGGTCTCCATCTAAAATAAAGGAACTGAATAAATGCCCTAATTTGTATACAAAATGGAATAGTGACAACAGCTCTCTCTCTCTCTCCTCTCTCCAAGTAAGTAAAGTAAAAGGATTATCTTCTCACCTTAGCAAACTAATGGTCAGTTTCCAAAGACTGTCCAGACTTAACTGAAGTGCCAAGGTGTGACTATGCACTGCAAATTGCCTTATATCATTTATCTGGTGTTTCATTTATTTGAAATAGGAAGGATGCAATTTCTGCTCCCTGTGGGTCATGCTCACTCTCCCCAAAGCCCTGTCCATAATCCCAGGTTTGGGAGAGTAGACTGTGGGTTTTCATTGGTGAATCGCTCTGCACATGCTCACTTTTTTAAACCATTGCTTCATGTTTGTGGGATTCAAAACAAAACTCTGTCTTGTGAGCCCAGCTCATAAATCCTGCCAGTATGTGGGGATATTTCTGATCTTCGACTGAATTAAATCTGTGGCTCTTTTCTAGCTGCCCCTGTATTCCTTTTAACTAAGATGCAAATCTTTTCCAGTTTCCTCCAGTCTTTCTTCAAAGGCCCTTGAGTTAAAATGTGTACAATACACAGCTTGGTTCTAAGCACCTCCTCTTAATAAAATATAAAATTCTTTTTGATAATGTTGTAAAACTCCATCTGAAATATTTTTAAGGTTTCCATAGAGAGTTAGATACTCTTTCTCTTTACAAGAGCATTTCGATTTTTAGTAAAGGCAACCATATATGACACTCTTAGTATTTCACAACATTCACAGTGCAAATGCGTGCTTAAATAACAAACCAAAAGAATGACACTTCATAATCTAACCTGTGGATTTTCCCTTTTCTTTAAATAGCTTGCAGGGAAAAAGTAGCAGCTAGAGATGGATATTCAAACCTGGTAATCATAATACAGTATGCTAATATTTATAGGGGGAGTTCAACTTAGTGTAGTGTAAGAATTACTCCTCTGACCTCTTACCAATCTGTGCTTCATTTTGCTCTGATCATGAAAACCCAAATGAACTATTATCCTTTCAGTCTCATTGTCAGCAGAGATGAATTTCCAGTGATTCAAATTACATTGTTTTCGTCACTGATCAAGCCGTCCCTGCCTTGGAGTAGTGGTGGTTGTAGTAATTTGATACAGCTGTTGGGAGGGAGGGAAGGGGATGCTATAGCCTGGTTAAAATGGGATAAACTGGTAGATCTTCATGAAATATATTACAATTTTAATGCTATTAAATGCCCAACTGACCTGAGGCCTATCATCATTAATGCACAGGAGACTATTTTCTAGGCTAAACAAGCCTCCAAGTATCCCTATTTTCCAGGGACAGTACCAGATTTACAGAAGCCATCCTGGTTTCTGATTTGATCTTGAAATGTCCCGCTTTTCCTTAGGACGTCCCTATTTTCATTGGAGAAATGTGGTAGGATATGGAGTTATGCAACCCCCTGAGCCAAGAAGATAAGTAACTATACTGTATAGAGAAGTTTTTTAAAAAAATGTTTTATTATGTTTTTGTATATGTGGGAAGCTGCCCAGAGGTGGCTGTGGCAATCCAGTCAGATGGGTGGAGAATAATAATAATAATAATAATAATAATAATAGGATGTCCCTATTTTCATTGCAGAAATGTTGAAGGGTATGACAGCACAATTCTCTTACTCTCAGGTAAGTGTATACTTCAACCTAACTTGAGCCTAATATTTGGGTACAGTGCAACATTAAAACCATCCGTCATTACAGATATAGTTTTCAGAGCTACATTACTGATGATTGACTTTAGAAGGTTCAGCTTTGAGATTGCCACAGACATGAAATGTTGCAACTAGGCATGTATTTAGACTTCTGAAAAGGTTTTAACAAAATTCCTGTCAGGGACTGGACTGAGGAGGAATAGTGGGGACCACCTCCCCCTCTCTTCCTGAACCTTCATGAGAAGAGGAGGACAGACTTCCGGGGGCGGCGCGAACGGCAATGGCGGTCCTCTTCTAACCGGGAGAGGAGGCTCCGCAGGCAACGGGTCGTCCGCTACGGCGAAGCGGAGACCCACTTCGGAAAACCCCAGGCGGCAAGAGCCTGGGGTCCTGAGGCTCGGTGGGCGCCTAGAGCGACCCTCCAAGTGCAGAAGGAACCCCGTAAGGGGCTCCGGAGCACGGAGGGGGGTTGCGGCGCTGTGAGCTGTTTCACAGCCTGAGGAGCGAAGCCGCGCTGCTACTGTCGGTGAGCGCTGATCCCTTTTCCTGCTAAATTACGGATTCGGACGAAAAAGCAACTAATTTGTGAGTAAAAGACTGAATCACTTGAAATTTGAGATTTTAAAAGGGAAACTTGAATTGGCTTGAACTTGGCTGTGAGCGGAGAGACGTGGAAGCAGGAAGTCCGTCTTCCGCAGCCATTGAACTTGAAAAAAAAGCAATCAGCTGGAGGAGTGGAGGCTGAAAGAAAGAGACTTTAAGTTTTACAGTTCTAAGCATCTACTTGAACTTGCATTTTAAAGTAAAGACTTTAAGTTAAAGATTTGGGATCTCTATTTGCACTTGACTTTCCTCCTCTTATTGGATTACAAATTAAAAGGTGAAACCCAGAGTCAGGAGCTGCCTGAGTACTAAGGGAGCTGTCAGTACTGCAGATTTGGATACTGTATATTGGAACTTGAAACAATCTGAGGGTATTGAGACCTTTTAAACTTGAAACATTCTTTTTGGAGATAAATAAGCACTGTCTGCAACAAGGTGACCATTTATAAACTCTGCTAAACATTTGTATTTGAAGGTTCTTGGACATTAAATTAGACTCCGAAAGACAGATTAAGCTCCCTCTAGAGGATTGGTTTATAACAGTGATTTTACATACACTTTTTACTTTCGATTCCTTTGCTGTTTGCTTGCTCTGGACCTTTCCATTCCCATGGGAACAACTCAGTGTGACCTTGACTGACAGATAACGTTGGAATGAGTGGCACAAGAAAAAGAGGGAGAGCTAAACAAACAACTCTAACAACTCTAACCTCAGCTTCACAGACACGCAGATCATCTGTGCCTACTTTGCCCTCAGAAGTAGAGGGTGAGGGCGAAGCAGAGCAGTTACAACTGGAAGATATGGCCTCAGGAGCATCTGCTTCTGTACTAGACAAAATCTTTGAAAAATTGGAAGCTTTGGACAAGAAAGCAGATGCGCAATCAGCAAAGATTGATAAAAATACAGAATGTCTAAATAAATTAACCACACAAGTGGCACAGAATGCACAAGCAATTGGACAGCTAACGGAGGCTTCAGCAGAAAATCGGAAACTGACTGAGGACACCAGACAAAGATTTGAAAATTTAGAGCAAGAGGTAAGACCACTCACTAAACAAGTTGGGGAACACCAGATTTATCTCTCGATGATAGAACTGCGAAACCGTGAGAACAACTTAAGGATTAGATCACTACAAGAGGCAGAAGAAGGAAATCTAACTGAGTTTTTGACCAAAGAATTCTCCAAGTTCTGGAACTTGGAAGAAAAGGACTTTAAAATTGTGTCAGCTTTCAGACTTGGAAGATTCATAAAGAAGGAGAGGCCCAGAGACTGTTTGATAACATTGAGATCAAAGGAGGAAAGGGATAAGATTTTGGGACTACACTTTGTAAAATCACTGGAGGTGTTGGATAGAAGAATTGAAATTTATAAAGATATCCCAAGACTACTGCTTGACCTTAGAACCGCCTATTCTGAACTTGTTAAACTACTAAGGAGCAACGCAATTCCATTCAGGTGGGAATTTCCTCAAGGATTATCTTTTACCTTTAGAGGGAGAAAGGTCAAAGTGAGAACACTGGAAGAGAGAGACAAATTCCTGTCTACACACGGAGAGGACCTTCAAAAAAGAATTGAACTACCTTCTGGGCCTGAGGCAACGCCAATACCAACACCAGCATCTGTGGAACCTGAAGACCCTGAGAAGATACCACCCCTTGAAAAATAACCAGATAGATCAGGATGTCTCTGCAACTGTTGAGCTGGAATATTAATGGTTGTAACATTCCGGAAAAAAGGAAGAAAATATTTCATATATTAAAAAAAGAACAATTGGACATTATTTGTTTACAAGAAACACATGTGACGAGGCTCCACAGAAAAGTGTTAATAAATAAAAGATTGGGCCAGGAATTTGTATCGTCGGACAAAGTTAAGAAGAGAGGCGTGGTGATATATGCAAAAGAGAGCCTGTCACCTAAATTCCTATTCAAAGATGAACATGGAAGAATTTTGGCTATTGAGATACAATATCAAGGAGAGAAACTGCTGATATTAGGAATCTATGCACCTAATGAAGGGAAATCGGAATTTTACAAGAAGTTGCAGGAGACAATGCTGGACTATCTAGACTACAACAACATCATAATGATGGGAGATATGAATGGGGTCGTATCAACTAACATGGACAAGTCACAAAGTCAAAATGTTACAAAAGACGGCAGACTACCTAAAACCTTTTTTGAAATGACTGACAATATGGATTTGATTGACATTTGGAGGACAAAGAACCCACTAGGAAGAGAGGGAACATTCTTTTCTGAAGCCCAACTGACCTGGACAAGAATCGACCAAATATGGATTTCTAGAGGCCTGGCACCTAAGGTCAGAAAAGTGGAAATCTGCCCAAAGACCTGTTCCGACCATAATGCAGTAAAGATGGATATGACACTATTACCAACTGGATCCTTTAGATGGAAGATGAATGACAATTTGCTTAGAGATCAGGAAATTACCAAGAAGGCCCAAAAAGTTTTGAAGGATTATTTTGAGATAAACATGAATAATATGGTGGAAAAAAGAATAATCTGGGACGCAAGCAAAGCTGTAATGAGGGGATTCTTGATACAACAGAATGCAGTGAAGAAGAGAACACAAAATGAGAAAAAAGATAAGATCCTGGATAAAATAAAAGAATTAGAGAAGAAACTAAGAGTGAATCCGAAGTCACAGCCAACTTTGAGAGAAATTAAACTCTATCAAACACAATATTCTAAATTGATAAATCAGGAAATTGAATGGAAGGTTAAATTAATGAAACAAAAAACGTTTGAGTCGGCGAATAAATGTGGAAAACTGCTAGCTTGGCAGTTGAAGAGAAGACAAAGATTAAATACTGTTACAAACTTAGAGGTTGATGGAAAAAACATTCAGAATCCAGTGGACATTAGAAAGTGTTTCCAGAGATACTTCAAAAAACTATACACCCAAGGGCCGCAAGATGATGTTGAGATTAAACAATTTTTGGCAAAAAACGGATTATCTAAATTGTCACAAGAAAATAGGACAATCCTGAATTCTAAAATAACACGACAGGAGATTGAACAAGCTATCCAGAACATGCAACTTGGCAAATCTCCAGGACCAGATGGGCTGACCTCCAAGTACTATAAGACATTGAAAGACTACTTGATACAACCTTTGATGGAGGTCAGCAATGAAATTATGGAGGGGAGGAGGGCACCGGAGTCGTGGAAGGAAGCGTTTATCACATTAATACCAAAGTCGGAAGCTGAAAAGACACAACTTAAGAACTACCGTCCCATCTCTCTCTTAAATGTGGATTACAAAATATTTGCAGACATTTTGGCAAATAGATTTAAAAAAGTTTTAAATGAAGTAATTCATAAGGACCAGGCTGGCTTTCTCCCAGGAAGACATCTGTTTGCTAATACAAGGAACATTATTGACATTTTGGAACTTTTGCAAACAGATATAAATACAAAAGCAGTTTTAATTTTTATAGATGCGGAGAAGGCCTTTGACAATATCTCCTGGAAATTTATGATGGGAAATTTAAAAGAGATGGGAGTGGGACGGGGTTTTGAGAATGGGATTGAGGCGATATATTCAGAACAGAAAGCTAAACTGATAGTTAATAATGTGGTTACGGAAGAGTTTAAAATTGAAAAAGGGACACGACAAGGTTGCCCTATCTCCCCTTTGTTATTTATTTCGGTTCTGGAAGTGCTATTGAACATGATTAGAAGGGATCAGTTGGTGGAAGGAATTCAGGTCGGTCAGAAACAATATAAATTAAAAGCTTTTGCAGATGACCTGGTTTTGACCTTGCAGAAGCCAGAGCCCAGTACGAAAAGAGTATTACAACTGATTAATGACTTTGGTCGGGTGGCTGGATTTAAATTAAATAAACAGAAAACTAAGGTTTTGGGGAAAAACTTGACTAATACAGAGTCAGAACGGTTTCAGAATGAGATGGAACTTAATGTGGTGAAAAAAGTAAAATACCTAGGGGTAAACATAACAGCAAAAAATCTAAGTCTATTTAAGGATAATTATGAAAAATGTTGGACAGAAATTAAGAGAGACTTAGATAGTTGGTCAAAATTGAAACTTTCTTTGTTAGGCCGAATTGCCGCTATTAAGATGAATGTATTGCCAAGGATGTTGTTCTTATTTCAAACACTTCAGGTTCTGGACAAAACGGAGTGCTTTCAGAAGTGGCAGAGAGACATTTCCAAGTTTGTCTGGCAGGGCAAAAAGCCCAGAATTAAGTTTAAGATATTAACCGATGCAAAACAAAGAGGGGGCTTTGCCCTGCCAGACTTAAAGTTGTATTACGAAGCTGCAGCGTTTTGCTGGCTAAAAGACTGGCTACTTCTTGAAGACACTGATGTGTTAGATTTGGAAGGGTTTAACAATACCTTTGGATGGCATGCATATTTATGGTATGACAAGGTTAAAGCAAACAAGGCCTTTAAGAACCATATTGTCAGAAAATCATTGTTTAATGTCTGGTCAAAATATAAAGACTTGCTGGAAAATAAAACACCAAGGTGGCTTTCACCTTTGGAAGCCAAGGCCCGAAAAAGACCCAATATGGAGGCTAAATGGCCAAAATATTGGGAAATACTAGAAAAGGATGGAGACAAATGGAAATTGCAGAGTCTAGAGAAAATGAAAGACAAAGTGCGAGATTGGTTACATTACGCTCAGATCAAAGAAGTTTTTAAAAATGATAAGAAATTAGGGTTCCAGGTGGAGAAATCGAAACTAGAAACAGAATTGTTAGAACCAAAGATTAAGGTACTTTCAAGGATGTATAACTTGCTGTTGAAATGGAATACACAAGACGAAACGGTTAAATCGGCTATGATAAGGTGGGCACAGGACATTGGGCATAATATCATGTTTGAGGACTGGGAGAGGCTGTGGAGTAATGGATTGAAATTTACTGCATGTAACGCCCTGAAAGAAAATGTAATGAAAATGATTTATAGATGGTATATGACCCCAGTCAAACTTGCTAAAATTTACCACCTGTCTGATAATAAGTGTTGGAAATGCAAAGAGTGCGAGGGAACGTTCTTCCACCTCTGGTGGACTTGCCCTAAAGTGAAGGCGTTCTGGGAAATGATTTATAATGAACTGAAAAAGGTATTTAAATATACCTTCACTAAGAAACCAGAGGCTTTCCTTTTGGGTATTGTCGGCCAAGGGGTGGCAAAGAAGGACCAGACATTCTTTATGTACGCAACAACAGCAGCAAGGATACTTCTCGCAAAACACTGGAAAACTCAAGATCTACCCACACTGGAAGAATGGCAGATACAACTGATAGACTACATGGAACTGGCTGAAATGACTGGCAGAATCCGTGACCTGGGAGAAGAGAGGATTGAGGAGGACTGGAAGAAATTTAAGAACTATTTACAAAAGCATTGTAATTTGAGTGAATGCTAAATAAGATGCTAGACTAAAATAACCGAGCACCACTAAATTTAGAAGTTTTTTTTAAGAAAATAAGTAAGACTGTGAAAACTTAGCTCCTTTTGAGAATTATATGATTATGAAATATAGAAGGGATATAAGATTTTAAATAAGATGATAAATTGCTGACAAAATGTTTCAACGATGAAAATGGGAGCGGGAGATGTGAGGAAGTCCAAAGAAAATGTGAAAATATGTCAAGAATGATGTTACATTGTTTATTATGTCTATTTTTATTGTAAAATTTAATAAATTGCTTTAAAAAAAAAAAAAGAGAAGAGGAGGACAGTATAGATTCAAAGGCTGCAGAGGGGAGATACTGGGAAATATTGGGAAAGCAGCAGGAAGAAGAAGCACCAGGGGAGAGACAGCTAACAGACTCAGTGCCTCTAGAAAGCATTCCTGGCCGCCCCCTCCCAGGACCAGGTGTGCATTGAGAGTAGTAGAACAGAAAGCTCAGAGGCAGAAAGCACAGATCAGCCGGTGGAGGGATGACATAGAATAGGAGAGACTGAGGGGGTGGCAACGCCATTATCTAAGAGAGACAACATTCCTTCGTCTCTCTCTGTGAATATTGAATAAACTACTTGGTAAGAACTCTTCTTGTTTATCTGCTTCTTGGCTGTCACAGTGGGAGGGATAGGATTCCCTGAAGCCTGACGATTCCTTTCCAAAGCCTCCTGAATAAACTTAGCAATCATGGGACAAGATGGTTAGTCCTCTTATGGATTAGTACTTGTTTATGGATTAGCACTGGGGGTGGGGGGAACCAGAAACAGAGAAAAAAATAGCAGTTCTTACAGAACGGGAGATAGGATGTGGGTTCACCCAAGGATCTGTATCAGGATCTGTACATTCAGTGTATTCAGAAATGACCCCTAGTTAGGAACGGGCATGATGTAACAAAATGACATCAGCATTATTCACGGTGTTGAATACCCAAGCAAATAGTGAAGAGTTCTGATATGCTCTCCAAACAACATGAATGGACAGCAACATGGCAAATCTTGTGCAATGTAAGTGTAAAGTTATGCACCCTGTGAGGAGAGCAGGATCCTAATCTTATGTATACATTGATGGGAAGAGTAAAGGTAAAGGTACCCCTGCCCGTACGGGCCAGTCTTGACAGACTCTAGGGTTGTGCGCTCATCTCACTCTAGAGGCCGGGAGCCAGCGCTGTCCGCAGACACTTCCGGGTCACGTGGCCAGCGTGACGAAGCTGCTCTGGCGAACCGGCACCAGAAGCAGCACACGGAAACGCCGTTTACCTTCCCGCTAGAAAGTGGTACCTATTTATCTACTTGCACTTAGGGGTGCTTTCGAACTGCTAGGTGGGCAGGAGCAGGGACCGAATGACGGGAGCTCACCCCGTCACGGGGATTCGAACCGCCGACCATGCGATCGGCAAGTCCTAGGTGCTGAGGTTTTACCCACAGCGCCACCCGCGGATGGGAAGAGTAGCTCTGTGAGAATAAGGGGGTTCCTAACAACTCTCATCACTCTGGGCAGGCTACAGCTTCTGGGATTCTTCTGTGGGAGGCCATGAGTGCTTAAGGTGTTATGATACAGCTTTGAACATAGAGTGCAAATGGGGCTCTAGAATGGAGTTGGGGTGGGAAAGAAGAAGAAGAGTTTGGATTTGATATCCCGCTTTATCACGACCTGAAGGAGTCTCAAAGCAGCTAACATTCTCCTTTCCCTTCCTCCCCCACAACAAACACTCTGTGAGGTGAGTGGGGCTGAGAGACTTCAGAGAAGTGTGACTGGCCCAAGGTCACCCAGCAGCTGCATGCGGAGGAGCGGAGACGCGAACCCAGTTCCCCAGATTACAAGTCTACCGCTCTTAACCACTACACCACACTGGCTCTCCAAAGGAGAATTGAGAGCAACAAGGCCGTACTTAAAGCTTGAAGCATCTCCACAATGGAGTAGGGGATCTTGCTGACGAGGACAAGTGATTTCTTACTACTGACTGAGGTGGCTGAGAACAGTGTGTCACACTCTTTGCTTCACGGAGGGACAACTGTATATTTTTGGCCATCTGTTATAGATGCTCTTTAGCTGAGATCCCTGCATTGCAGGGAGTTGGACCACATTACCCTCAAGCTCCCTTCTAACTCTACAATTTTATCAGCTGGTAGTGACTGTAACCAGGAATATATTGGGGTCATGCTGGGTAGCTCAATGGAAAACATTGACTCTGTGTTGCAGCTGTGAGGAAGGCTAATTCTATGCAAGGAATTACTTTTTAAAACATAAAAAATAAAACTGTCAATATCATAATCTTTGATACAAATCTGTAGTGTGGTAACATTTTGAACACGCTGCAGGCCTGAAGCCATCCAACTCTTGAATGATGTAATTCATGGTCACAAGAAGTGGTGATGATTTTATGCAAATTTCAGGTTCACAGGCAATGTGTTTCTGAAATGCTTCTGGGGGTGAAGAACAGGAGACCCTATTGTGTTCATTCCCTCTTTGTTGGATTTTCAGAGGCATCTGGCTGGTCACTGTGAAAAAAGGTGCTGGACTAGGTGAACAGTAAGAATATAGAAGAGCCTGCTGGCTTGACTCAGTGTCCCTTCTAGTTAGTCCATTATCCTGTTCTCTCTGTGGCCAACCAGATGACTGTGGGAAAGCTGCAAGCAGGACCCAAGGACAACTGCACTCTCCCCTTTTGTGGTTTGCACCTTTATTGCCTCTATGGAGGCAGAAAATAGCCATCATGGCTAGTAGCCATTGATAGCCGTCTCCCCTGTGAATTTGTCCAACCCTCTTTTAAAGCCATCCAACTTGGTGGCCATTACTGCCACCTGTCGGCGTGAGTTCCACAACTGAACTATGTGCTGCATGAATAAGTACCGTATTTTTTGCTCTATAAGACTCACTTTTTCCCTCCTAAAAAGTAAGGGGAAATGTGTGTTCGTCTTATGGAGTGAATGCAGGCTGCGCAGCTATCACAGAAGCCAAAACAGCAAGAGGGATCACTGCTTTCACTGTGCAGCGATCCCTCTTGCTGTTCTGGCTTCTGAGATTCAGAATATTTTTTTTCTTGTTTTTCTCCTCCAAAAACTAGGTGCGTCTTATGGTCTGGTGCGTCTTATAGAGCGAAAAATACGGTACTTTATTTTATCTGTCCCGGATCTCTCAACATTCAGCTTCATTGGTTGTTTATGAGTTATAGTGTTATGAAAGAGGAAGGAAAACTTTTCTCTATCCACTTTCTTCATTCCATGCATAATTTTAAATTTTTTATCATGTCACCTCTTACTTTTCCTAAGTTAAAAGGTAAAGGGACCCCTGACCATTAGGTCTAGTGGTGTCCGACTCTGGGGTTGCGGTGCTCATCTCGCTTTACTGGCCGAGGGAGCCGGCGTACAGCTTCCGGGTCATGTGGTCAGCATGACTAAGCCACTTCTGGCGAACCAGAGCAGCACATGGAAACGCCGTTTACCTTCCCGCCGGAGTGGTACTTATTTATCTACTTGCACTTTGACATGCTTTCAAACTGCTAGGTTGGCAGGAGCAGGGACCGAGCAACGGGAGCTCACCCCTTCGTGGGGATTCGAACCGCCGACCTTCTGATCAGCAAGTCCTAGGCTCTGTGGTTTAACCCACAGCGCCACCCGCGTCCCTAAGTTACAAAGTCCCAAATGTGGAATCCTTTCCTTTTTGGGGACTTCCTCCATCCTCTTGATCATTTTGGTTGCCTTTTTAATATCCTTTTTGAGGAGAAGTGACTAGAACTGTATACTCTGTCTCATTGATCCATATGATCTCCCACATTTCCCTACATTATGAGCCAAAATAGACCACGAAAACTTTTGATAGGCTAGAAGATCTTCCACTAAAGTGTTTCCTCTGTGATTGAATAGAGTTGAGATGGAATAATCCTTTATTGCCCTACTTTTGCCCTTTCTGTACCGTGTTTCTTGTTGGTCACTGAAGAAAACAAAATGGACTCTTGGTTTAATGTACTGAAGGAGTCTGTTTACACAAAGTAATCTACCATTCTCACCTAACATGGTTTTTCTTGTGAATGGGTAAGTGTCTTGGCTAGGCAGATGTAAAAGAGCAGACAGACAGACAGACGTCCTTATGTTCCTTTCTGCTGCTCTTTGAAAAATTGAGCTTCATTATGGCATATCACCCTTTACTGAAATCTCCCTTTCTTGATATTTTCATGAAAAGATTAGTGAGGCGTTTCTGTTAGAACAATTGTTGGACTTCTTCCTATGGCCCAGTTTTTCAATCAAGGGGTGATGCCTTTTCTGGGCTGTGCCACTCGAAGTTAGCTTTCACCAGTTTAGTGAATTTCACCAGCCTTCTCCAACTTGGTACCCTCCAGATGTTCAGGACTTCAACTCCCATTAGCCTCCCATTTGGAGAGTATCAGTTTGGGGGAAGGCTGAAGACTCTTGGGACACTGACTGGACAGCCTTCATATATTTATTAGCACTACAGATTATTTGTTTTGTATCCTGGGCTTTACTTTAATTGCATTGGCTAGTGCATGGATGGGGAACCTGTGGCCTTTCTGATGCTACCGAATTATAACTCTCATCATCCTTGGTCAATAGCCATGGTAGCTGTGATTGAAGGGATTTGGGTCCAAGTTCTCTATTCCTGTACTAGACAATGCAACTGAATCATGCCAGTCAAGAAAATTATACATTATATACATATTTAAGATTACACATACAGTACTTAGTACTTCTGAACTGTATCCAGCTAAGGTCTACTCAGATTAGACTCACTGAAATTAGTAGGTTTTAGTTAGTCATGTTCCTTCGTTTCAATGTGTCTACTCTGAGTATGGCTAGCTCTGGAAACAGCCCTCTGGATTTTGTCACCCTGGGCTTTTTTGGGTGGAAGAGGAGGATACAAATTTAGAAAGGCAAGTTCCCAGAGGCACATAGCCCCAGGACTAAAACATCAGCACGAGGGCTTGGCCACCGCAAATCAAGGACAAGAGAGAGTATTTCGTATCATTCACACTTCAAAGTCATCCACTGATTAGACTTACCCAGTGAAGTACATGTGTATTATAATCTGTATCAACCCTTTGTGCAAAATCCATGCAACCTGTTTACAAACTGGAATATAGACCAGTTCCAGCATCCCTAACCTGAACCCAGGAAAATAGTATGATCCATTGATGGCAGCATATCATAAATAATTGGGACAAGAAAGCCATTGGTATCCCCCAAAACCTTCCATGAAGATTATGGCTCCTAATAATAGTATGTGGAAAGAGGAACGTGCTGCTTAGCATCAAGGTCCAATTTAAGCTCATTCTTTTGTTTCTTAGGATAGAACTGGGAGCACTGTTTACTTAAGAGCAAGTCATCTATGCAATTTGCTTTTCCAAGCAGTATGTATTTAGGATGGGATTCCTGGTGCCCCAATGGAACTGGTGCAGGAACAGAGGATGGGACATGAAAGAGACCGACTAAGCTGCAGTCTGGACACCCTGACCATTATCTCTCTTTTTTTAAAGCTCTTTCTTTCCTTTAATGACACATTGCCCGTTTCCACCCCAGAGCCACCTTATGATACGGCCCTGGGGCTTTCAAAGCCCTCTACACTAGTCTGGCGGAACTGGGCCGAGCCCAGGACCATCCATCCCAATCAAAGGCGAAGCTCTCCCTGCTGCCTTCAACAAGCGATGCTTATCTCTTGGGTCAAATCGAGCTGGTACTAGAGATTTGACCTCAGATGCCCTGCGCCACGCCCTCGCCAGCAACCAAAGTCTGCATTAACGATGTTGTTATTTCCTTCCATCAGAAACCTCGACGGGGAAGGCTGTCTCTGCTAAAGCACGTCCATAGTGTTAGGAAATGGGGGGGGGGGTGTTTTATCTAGTAGAAGAAGAACCGCGGGAGGAAATCCCCTTGATTTCTTTTGATTAAAAGCTGAGATCTGTACAACTCCATTTGAAGGGCGCTGTGCTCGACATGCAGCCTGCACCTATTAACCGACTGACCCAGGAACCACTGGCTTGAATCCGGTTTGCTTTAATTTATCAGTTGAAATAAACCAATTACTGACATCGGATCAAATCGCCTTCAGAATCAAGAAGTTGTCCAAATATGGACCAATTGAGAAGTCGATCAGATAGATACACACCGGTAAATTAATTATGCCCGCCAATGAACCTTAAACCAAATATAAACCAGACTACTGTAATTAATTCCACTGGATTCACTGGAACTGAATTAAATCCAAGCACTCCGGCTGAACTCGTTTTTAGACCAGTTAGCTGGTTAGAGATCTAGACAACGAAAGACTTGGAATGATATACAGTTAATATTTGCGTTGTGCGTGTCCCCCGATCCGCAGCAGCAATTCTGAAAATTATGCACCGTTTTCACTAATGCAGACACCCTTCTCCTTTCCTATATGATTCAGTGCAGACGTCATGTGAATTGCAATGAAAATGTGCGTGTACAAAATCGCAGAAAGAGCGCTGGGAAATTTATGGAGGTTATTCGCATGGCTTGCACCAAACATGGAATGAACGAGATGTCTTTTACTAAAGACTCCAGCTTTGTAAATTACGTCCACCGCGTATTTTACCGCATGGGAAATGGTTATTGGGATTAGATTTTGGGGGGCTAACATTCTAATATAATAAATATGACAGGGACTTAACATACTTTGTTAATAAATATGACAGGGACTTAACATACTTTCGGGACGTTTGTTTTGTTTATAGATTACGTGCGCGCAACCTCTTCGATCGTGGGTCGATCGGTCCTTCAGTCTTTGCATCTCTTTCAGACATATATGTAGGCAGGTCGGATGATACATAAGGCACGATATAAAGGTTTGCAAGAGATGTAAAGAAGGAAGAAAGGAAGGACGGAAAGAGGTAATAACCTGTTCGGTTCTACATGACCCCATAATTTGGAGACACTTTCAAAATGAAGTAAGGAAAAGGTCTTAGCAGTGATTTATAACCGCAGCCAAAAGAATCTGGTTTTACATACCCCGCCCAGGTCTAATTAACCCTTCCATTGTTCAGATTTGCTTCATCGCGATTTCAGTGTATATTAATATTTGTTACTCCCAAATGCATCTGGGAAGATACCTACGACTTTGCAGTAAAAGCTGGCAGACGGTGCAAAGGGGGCCTCCTTTAGAGTGTTGTGGAATATAACAATTACGTGAAAGGCACACGAGGTCCAGCTTTCCCCCTCTGCCTTATTTAGGCATCCATTCGAAACATTGGAGAATTACAATGTTGATGCTCAATTTTTAAGGAGGAACTCGAGTAATTTCTTTTATTTAAAAGACAGGACAGGTTGCTGCTTTTTTTTAAAAAAAATGAGGAAGTCGGAACCAGCCAAAGCCAAAAAAATTGTTTGTCGCACTGCTTTTAAATTGCAGTCTTATACATAGATTCCTAGGGGTGAACGCAGTGGTTATAGGCATCCACAGAATTGCACTACCCATTGCATTTAAAAGTGCCAGAGTTTGGATAGAATGCTTTTATAGTGATTTATAGACTTCCCAACTGTTCAGATTGTTGCTAATCCAAAATACAATAACTAGATTTTAACCAGTCAGGGTAAAATTAGTCAGTGAGATTAAACTAACTACAACAATGCACTTGAGCCGTTTGAAATGAGTTTGCGTGTATATTTATTTACTGCATATAAACAGAAGCGGATGCCCAGATTACTACTGCGCTGTCTCCTATAGCCCTCAGGCGTGACAGTCTTCGGAGACAGTGCACTTTCACACTAAATATTGAAGGGGTAACAGGACTCTTCTGAATCTGACTTCGTTGCAATCATCCTGTTGGCAGACTTGGATTGGATTAACTTGAAAAATGGCAAGATACTCCGTATGTAAGAGTGATAACATGAAGCACCTCCTCTTTGCCTACCAAGATTAATCATAGAAGTCTCCTTATGTGTTTAGATTCTATGCCCCTGGTGTAGAATTTCTTACTTTAATTGTGTGCAGAGACACGTACATAGATGGCGCTATATAAATAAATGTTAATAAGAAAGTGTTGTTTGCATTTTTTCCCCCATCATTGCAGCTACCGCTCAGTCTCTTCTCCCCTTTTGCCATTTAATATGGTTTGAATTGCTTCCTGCTTCTGTCATTACTTTTTTTAAAAAAACCACTTGTTTCTGACTGTGAGTTAAAGAACCAAATGTGATGTTGTTAATAATACACAAATTGTTCTGTCCATTTTATAGCCAAATATCGCAAATATATGTGCACATATATGCACATATTGCCTTTTCCAGTTTCACGTTGTCTCAAAAACATTTGCAGAGTTGACTTTCTAGAGAGCTGAAGAATAAATGCTCCGATTATTTCCTTCATTGCAGCGTTTCAACTCTAACATTGTCGTAAAAATAGACTTAATAAAACAGCGATAATTACGTCATTATAGTTAATAGCATCCATTAACAAATTAGGCTTTCTGCTTTGCTAAATCTGATTCTCTTTCAAATCAAGCTCTTTGACGTTTTGTGGGTTGGATCAGAGACAGTAGAGCCTTTCTTTACATTTGTATTTGTTGTGTTTGAAATGTGGGGGGAGGGGACTGAGATAGGAAAATCCAAAATTAGTTACTGATGATTCAGCATAATGAACATTATTATTTGACAAGTTTGGGTCTCTTGGGAATTCTCAATAACACAATACACACAAATGAAATATATTCAAACTTGCATTTTCCGAAGGATATTTTATTAAGTGTTTTTAACATTGATCTACAGGTTCGGCAACAAAAATTTCAATCCAGCGTCCAGCCTTCTTCCTTGTGCAGATTCCTAGAACTCTGAAGAAACAAATTATTTATTTAAATCTTTTTATGGCGCCTTCCCAAGAGTCAAGGAAGCTCAGAAAAGCATAGAAAAAGAACCGTTTAAAACAGATTCTATATTCTGCACATTACATTTTCCTTTCCAGGCAATTTTCTGTATTAAACAGGTGATGTTTAGGATGACGCGTGGTTGTTGGGTTGTCATTCACTTTGAGCGAGGGCGCTGGTCGTCTTTGAAGGATTTGCTCCGGGGTGATGCAGCAGACGGTTCTGGACCTTTGAAGTGGGGCACTTTACACCTGGGTGTTTCATCTGAATGTGTGTGTGTGTGTTTTCAAGATCGAGAGGAGATGAATAATACCCGGAGGCACTCACTAAATTTCACCAACGAACCTCAGAGAACTGTGGTGGGCGTGATCCTGGCAAAAAGGAAGGAAGACACCACAGCCAACCACCTCAATGCACACTCTCCCGAACTTACGGGAAAACGGGTTGGATACAACTACAATAAATAAATAGATAGATATTTCCTATTTAGATACAGTGGTACCTCGGGTTACATACGCTTCAGGTTACACACTCAGCTAACCCAGAAATAGTGCTTCAGGTTAAGAACTTTGCTTCAGGATAAGAACAGAAATTGGGCTCCGGCGGCGCGGCAGCAGGAGGAGGCCCCATTACCTAAAGTGGTGCTTCAGGTTAAGAACAGTTTCAGGTTAAGAACAGACCTCTGGAACGAATTAAGTACTTAACCCGAGGTACCACTGTACGCACCAAGCACAAAAGGAAGTTCTTAATCTCGTTTACTTTCACTTTGGCTGAATCATCAGTGTGATGTGAAGAGGGGCTTCAAATGGCGAAGCTTAGGGACTTACTAGAGAGAGGTGGTAGACAGAAAGGGAATGACATGGATCTAGGCTGCAGCCCTGTACGCGCTTCCTTGAGTGAAGATCCCCACGAGCTCATCGAGGACGAGTGCTGAGTGTAGACACCCTATGGGATTGTACAGCAGGAGAGAGAGAAAGAGAGAGAGAGGTCACAACCCAATTTCAGAGTGAAGAAGAACCGCTTGAGATCCCGATCCCGCGCTTAACAGATCATTCATAGGTTCTCAGTGGGGCTCTTTGGCATCAGCGTTTAGCCTGGACTCGGGTCAAGGTCTGCCGGGGATTGGATCTGCCCCAGTCTTTAACGCGCAGTGACCAGGCACTTTCGTTTTGACAAACATTTCTAGTCGGCCTTCAGGTTTCAAGGTAGGCTCTGTGGTTTAGGAGGCTTATCAGATCACTTAATCTCACTATATAACGTAAATCCACAGGGTCAGGGAGCAGATCTGGTTAGAATCATCCCACTAATGGCCCGGGGGGGGGGGTTGCTGCTGGAGAAGGATAGGACTGCCAGTTTAAGGGCCTCTTCCGAGACTCTCCTCCCTCTCATTGCTTCCTGTTCCCTGCAATTACACTACCGGTTTGAAGACGATCCGCCAAAGGTATTCTGTCGCAGGCATCGCCCACTGATGGAAAGGCTTTGAAAAACCAAGGAAGCATTTCCCTTCCCACGTTTCAAAGCAGCCAGCCGCGCAATTTACATTGGCGGGGCTGGACCGAGATTGGTATAGGGCTGTCTTTCTCTTCATCTCAGTCGCCCACCAGTCAGGAGATAATCAGCGCTGGGGGGCAGGGAGGTCCGTCAGAATTTATCCCATGTGGTGTTACTGTTCTTCTTACGGTGCCCTTATTGTAATATGGAGCGTCTCTATCCCGGATAAGGCGGGATGCTATCACAGAGGAAGAAAGAGGCGAGCTGAACTAAGCAATCAACCTCTTTAGAAAGAGCGTGGAAAACCTTCTACTCTCTCAAAAGCCCCGACTGAGAAGCCACACAGAACCCTCACTCTTCTGTTCCGTGTTAACGAACACGGAATAACTCCTACCCTTAATTTTTGGCTATGACTGAAGGCGGATTTAAACTGTGACTAAGGCGGATTTAAAGTAGGGGTGAAAAAAAATAGATCACTTGATGTTCCGCTTTGACTACCACAACCACCCATTCATTGGCTAAAGGGTGTTAACAAATCCGGGTCTGAGTATACGCCCTAGGAGGAAAATGAGGGGAGCCTCCTGTCTGGCCAGTATGAAAACTCCTCCCCTCTCAAGGAAAGCCGGTGCCAACTCGCCACAGACCTGTCAGTTTGCCAACAACCCCCTGCCCCGGGAAATCATTAGGCTCTGAATTAACTCCTTTCTCCTAACAGTTTAAAGACTCTCTTAAGCTGTTTACGGGAAGGGACTTTCCATGATTCTTTCGCGCTTCCTTGCTTTGGATGTGACACGGAAGACCCAGCTTAAGGGAGGAGATCTCCAGCTCTCTCTCTTTCCCTCCCTCCCTCTGTGTGTGTTTTCCCAGTCTTTCCTTGTTTCCCATGGTGGGCGTTAAAAAGTCAACTGCTCATCACTAACTTCCTCCCGCGTGTGACTGGAGGGGCGGAGGCCCCCTGTAGTAGGAGACCCCTCCTCCCCAGATGGTACCCCAGATCAACTGAAACAGCGGTTTCAGTTCTCTTGATTTCAGGAACGGATGCACGTTCTTCCTCTCCATCCCCCTTGACTTATCCAAGGAGGTCTTAAGGCTGCCCAAACTTTCTCAATCGACAACAACTACAACAACGTTCGCAGAGGATAATCAACTATGGAACATGCCTCTGACGACCCATTTGATCTTATAAAAGTAATTAATTAACAAGGACTTTAATCGCATTCAACACAGAGAGACTTACTACCGAGTAAACGTATTTAGCCTCGCATTTATTTGAATGTGGCTTTTGTTTGGCCTTAACACATTTAAGACTGGGGTGTTAAGCCTCTCGCCTTGAAGTATGTCGGAGATCTTGCTGATTATAGTTGCAACTCCATCCACAAACCTCTTACAACAAACGAATCCCATTGAAACCGACCCCCCATATATATATCCATATATATTGCTATCCTGTTAAATAGGTTGCTTTGTGTTTAGGATCGGAATGAGTGTCTGTCAGCTTTCAGCGCAACTGGCACCCCGATCCTAAAGACTTGAGAGCCAGTGAGACACCCCTACCTTCCCAGGTGAGTGCGTTTAGGATTGCAACAAGGGCGCTGACCAAACCTTACTGACTCAGAGCCAAACCGAAATTGTTGAGCTTAATGTCTAATAATTTCACGAAGATTTACTGAACGGAGGCATGGAAACAAAGAACGCATCTGGAGTAATTAAAACGTAACATTTCCACAGTAAGTAAAATGTGCTACTTACGGCGGTTCCGTCCATGGAGTTCCTCAGCATAATATGGTTTTCTAGTCCTCCTCAGAAATAATACCCTGGTCTTTGTACTGGAAACAGATCCTAGATTTTTTTTGCTTACTTGTTTAGACTCACCCCTCCTTCCATCCCCATTTACGCTCCTTCAACCCAACCCTTTCTCTTGAAATTATTAAGGGGGAGGGAGTGTGTACTTGCCTTTGTGCGTTTTGTTGTTTTGCTTCTCTACAAAAACCCTCAAAAATGCCCATAAATTCTTTACCAGACTGGAAACATTGATTGAAGGTTCATTACAGCGCAACTAACATTCTTTGAAAATAAGGGTAATAGGATGGTTTAGCGGTCATTTGATATTACTTAACAAACTGATTTTCTAACTGCAAAAAAGGAGGGATACATTGAAAAGATTACTTATGTTAAATGACTGCGCAAAAATGCAAGAGAAACCGACGTCCACAACACATTCCTGATTATATTTTATTAAAGGAGACAGAATGTGGATCTGAACCTACTGGCAGATCTCTGATTTACAGCAGATCAGCAAAAATTTCTGACACCCAACTGTGTATTAATGGCAACAACCTATGTGACTTGTGTCATCCATATTAAAGGATTGAAATGAAGACAATTAGCTAGGCAGGGACTTTTGTATAAAAGGGCTCAGAGTCACCTTGTTCAATAATTCTGTGGGGTTTTTTTGTGTGGTTTTTTTTTTGCAGATGGCTCTGGTTGGTAGATCTTGGCAAAACAAACAAACAAAGTAGATCCAAAAAGCCTAAAGCCCGCCCGCCTGTGCACTACAAATATCTGCTCTGTCGCTTGAAATTTGAATAAGCTGCCGCTTGATTATTTCTGTCGGGTTGAACCTTATCAAAGCATCTTCTGGTCCTGTGGAGGGCGAGGAAAAAAAGAATTATATATAGGATAGTGATTGAAATAAATTATCATTAAGGACAATAAGAATGGAAAGTACTTAGGACATCAATCAAACTGCTTGCCTGTATATCTATCAGTATTGCCACCAATTCTCGAGTTCAAACCAGATGGCTTGAATGACTCGAAATCAAATAGTGTTTTATAAACGGGGTAGGTGGCATATGTTAATCAGAACAAGTGGCCTAATATTCACGAATGGGTCCTTATCTTGCAAGCACAACTTTCGAGCCGTCCGATCTGTAAAGAATAAAATAAAGAATTTCCCGGGGATGAGAGAGGAGGGAAATGTGTGTCTTCTTCGCACGTTTCAGCCGTCGTGGATCAAAGGTGCAGTTCCCCCCTCTAAAAAAAATAATGAAAAAGGTATTCAAATCAGATCGAAAGGTTACTTAACTCTCCCACTGAGGAACTCAAAAGAAACGCAGCTTTGCAGTTGGATCTCATCCGCCATCTCCCTTTTCACACTTGCCTCTCGCATCCATCCTAAGCGCTTGTTACACCTGGTACATCTCTCATCTCTCCCCTCCCTTCTCCGACCCCCTCCACCCCCACCCCCACCCCGCCTCCCCTTTAACTCTTCTCTCCGGCTCTTCCTTTCATCTTCGTCGCCGGCAGACGTTTCTATTTATCCCCCGGCAATCAAGTGAGTGGCGTCACCAGAGGTACTGTAATGACGATTGCACCATTAAGGGATGACAGCTTTAGAAAGAAGAGGGCAATGGTGAGATCCCTCCCAGAGCCGCCGCTGCACAGTGGAGCGTTCGCATCACAAGGTCACCCCCCGGCTCACCACCGCTCGCGGCTCCCTCTCTCTCTCTCTCTTTCTGCATTGGCAGGAGAGGGTCTGCTGGGAAGAAGGGGTGGGGTGGCCCGGGGGGGAGAGAGAGAGGGAGAGAAGGCGCAAGAGGGTGGATGGGGCTTGGGGTGGGGTGGGGTGGGGGAGAGGAGAATCCGGACTTTATTTAAAAGACCAGCACAATGGAAACTAGGAAGGAGATGGTGATGTTTCTGGAAGGAGGTCAACTTGGCTCCCTGGCAGTAGCCAAGAGGGCACCCAGCTTGGCAGAGGCCGTGGGAAGCCCTGGTCCAGAGCCGCAGGACAAGATGATTCATAGAGGTTGCCACAGCCCTAGGTCTGGACCCTTACCCTCCCGGGAAAGAGGAGGAGGAAGGGTGGAAGAGGAGGATGAAGAGGAGGATGAAGAGGAGGAGGAGGTGGAAGTGCTCCCGGCGACAGGGACGGTCCCGGAGAGCCGGTCCGCGGCGGCCGCGCTGCTCTCCGCCGGGCAGCAGCCCCCGCTCAACCGCTTGGCCGCCAAAGGCCAGCAGAGCAGCTCGGACACAGAGTCGGATTTCTACGAGGAGATCGAGGTCAGCTGCACCCCGGACTGCGCCACGGGCAACGCGGAATACCACCAGCACGGCAAAGGTACCCCAACCCCTCCCTTTCTCCTCCCGCCTCCCAGTCTCTGGTCCTGGGGCTGAGGCCGGCCGGGCTGCATCCCAGGACGGGCCATCCCATCTGCCCTGGAGCTTAGGAGCAGAAAGTCAGAGCCTGGTACTGGAAAGCAGGCTGCGTCTCTGCTTTCCAACCCGATCCCCAAAGCGCTTAAGGGCTAGTGGGGGGGCTGTCGGGGAGGCAGCCTGCCATATATCATCTGATCTGGCTCAAGGGCTTTGATGATGTTTGCTGCCTCGGTTTGGATTCCCCCCCCCACACCCCCACCTTCTCCCTTTTCCAGGATCCGTAGAGCCATGGCTTGGGGGTCCCCTGGTATCTCTAATTGCCCGCGGAGAGACATCTGCAATAACCCACACACATCTCCCGCTTTGAAGTCTAACGACGTGTTAATGGGGGACATGAAATCGCATCCTCGCTGCAACAGAGAATTATGACCTTTGCAGATTTCCCTCCTGCAGCCCAGACTTTTATTGTAATGAATTCTCCCAGAAGCTTTTCCTGTTCCAGGGCATAGCAAGACCCCCCTCCCCTCCCCGCCCACACCCTTGCGCCCACACCTACCCAGGATTATAGTACTCTGGGCTCCCCAGCTTCCCACCCCCAAGGAAGGAGGAAAGAAGGCGAACTTTCCGGGATTTGGCCAAGATCAAAAGAAAAACTCCGCGCCTGCTGGCCAGGCTTGCAAGTTGCTCTTTGGGGCTGCTGGCGCGCGCCTTTCCCCTGGCAGGGATGCAGCGTGCCTGCGGGAGCCCCGAAACAGCCGCAAGAAAAAAGGACAGTAAAGGGGGGGGGAGCGGCTGACGCCCCTGCTGCCCAGCGCCCAGTACTCAGGTCCTTTTCTTTGCACATTGGTTCGATGTCCCAATTGCCTTGTCACTTCCGTGTCTCGGTGGCGCCAGCTCGGAAATGGTCCCAGGGCTTTAATTGCCTTCGGTCTTATTCAGGGCACAATGAGAACTGGCTGCATTTGAAAGCAAGCGCGCGCGCACACACACAGAAGCCGAGACCACGGACTCTTTCTCGCCACCCCCTCCCACCATCACTCGCACCCCCCACCCCACCCCCTCAGCCTCAGAGCCCTAAATATCTTCTGGGAAAGTGTTGGAATGAGGGAGAGCTCTGGTTTGGCCCAGGAGGTTTCTTTCATCTCCATTGCCAGAAGGAAGAAGGGTGTTTTTGTTGTTGTTGCGGGGAGAAGGTTGGGGCCATTACACAAGAAAGGTGACTCCGCCATCTCACTTGCCAGTTATGGTCATGTATGGCAAAGGACGGTTATCAGAGGCCAACAAATGGAGGGGAGGGTGGCTATCGCCTTGGCAAGCACTTCCCTCTGCGCACAGAGACAACAGGCCTCAGAGATGGACGCTAAGGACCCCCATAGCCTTTGGAGGATCTCCTTTGTATTGCAGAGAAGGGAAACATCACCTGGTGGTGTCAGAGAGGTCTCTTAACGTCTTTATCCTATCTACGTTGTATTGAAAGTTCATTCCCCTGTGATCACTGTCCTGAGGGATTTGTTCCTTTCAGGTCTCTGTGTGTCTCTGTGTGTGGTGTGGACCCTTTCTAGAGCCTCTCTAGAAAGGCTATCCTCCTTGGTTTGTCGCAGGCCAAACAACAATAAAGAGGCACCTAGACGTCGAACAGATTTATTATAGCACAAACTTTAGTGTAACTACAACCTACTTCAGCAGATGATTTGGGGGATTTCACATGCTACTCCAGAAGTAGGATTTTTTAAAAAAGCAGTAGGCTTTGAAAGAGGCCTCTTTGATACTTATTTCCCTCCTCCCAGTTATTTCCCACTACAGGTGCTGGGGAAAATGAGCCAAAGAAAAAAGCTCTCCTTACTTTCTGCTTCTTTCTGCCCCATTCCCAGTGACTAGGGATGCTAAAGCGTTTGCATGGAAGCCGGTGTGCATTCCTTAGATCTAAATAACATCTGGGATTACCATCAGAAACCTATTCTGGCCTCTGTTCAATGCGATGTGAATCCCGATTAAATAATAATAATAATAATAACAATAATAACAACAACCAACAAACGTGTCCGGGTATAGCGGCACCGTTTGGCCAGCGCTTTTCAGTGTAAATTGTGTCAGTGTGTGCGCGCGCTCGGGAATGCGGCCTTGTAATCCAGATCCTAAACACAAAAGGAAATGCGATTGGCTTTCAGCGAATTTTACCGGAGGAGTAAACCTCGATGCGCAGAGCGATCCTAGGCAGGTTTGCTCCAAATAAGGCCCTATTATAGCCAGTAGGGCTTACTCTCGGGTAAGTGGGGAAGAGGATTGCACCCTTAACACAAAAAAGAGAAAGGAACCAGATTGCCACCCAGGAGCTAAATACTTTGGGTAGTCATAGCTAAACACCTGCTTTGAAATAATAATAATAATAATAATAATAATAATAATAATAATTTTTACTAATTTCAAGGGGCCTTCCATGGTTCCATGACATTGTTTCCAAGTAAGCCTAATGTACACCTAAAGCCAGTCAGTCAACCCGAGCCCAGGTATATTCGCTCAAAAGAAAACCCCACGAGTTCAGTCCTACTTACCCTCAAAGTAAGTGCGCGGCCCCAGGAGATAATACTCCCCATAGAGTCTTGCTGACTGAGGAGTTACTCCTGAGTAAAGGTGTCTGGAACTGGGCTGCCCATCTATTTAAATCCTAATAAGGTAACTAGGCTGTTGATCTAACTAGTCTTTCGGATCTCTCCAGTTATTCGGTTACTAAATATGGGCTAGTTTGTGTTCGTAGGCATCCAGCCCCATTTCTCAGGGGCTCCAAACTGGGGGGGAGGGGAGAAAGTGGACAAACTGAAATTAAGCGGGGGGGGGGAGGAAACACAGGTTGGCAGAGCCCCGCTGTCTTTCTTTCTCTTTCTATGTCTTCCTCTCGACTTGCCCTTGCAGGACACTGCTCGGAGACCTCAGCGGGCAGCCCCAGCAGCGGAGGGGACCCCCCTAAAGGCAGCGGGGGCAGCGGCGGAGGGGGCTCTCAAGGATCGCTGGCCTGCAGCGCCAGCGATCAAATGCGCCGGTACCGCACGGCCTTCACCCGGGAGCAGATAGCTCGGCTGGAGAAGGAGTTCTACCGGGAGAACTACGTCTCCAGGCCCAGGAGGTGCGAACTGGCGGCCGCCTTAAACCTCCCAGAAACCACCATCAAGGTAGGATCGCAAGCGGGGATCTCAAGGTTCCAGCACAATGTCACGCATGTACAGTCTGCCCAACGGCCGAGACGCCCCACGCTTGCTTACAGCCAAGCAGCAAAGTTCCCCTGCGGTGGCCTTCCGGCCAAGGCTCCCCTGCGCTGATTTAAGTCCGATGGCAGTTTATTGGAGCTGCCATTCAAGAGCTTTTAAGGCAGAGCGATTACCCCCTTTCACCCTTTCCATGCGTTCAGAGTGGAGATCCCAATCCGCATTAGTAGCTTGTCAGTTTCACTGAAACCTGCTCGCGTTCTTTACTCAATGGGCTTATTTCTGTGTACTTTTGGAGAGGTGCAACTCCGACAGCGCGGTCCGATCTATACACGCCTGCTCAGAAGTAAGTTCCATTGAGTTCGACGGTGTGTAGACGAAAGCTTCTATAAGTGTGCACAGCATTGCAGTTTACGCACCACTTATTTCGGAGTCCACTGAAATTAATCCAAAAGCAGCTTTTAACCACGGTCGGTCGACTGAAACGTCCCCAACTCGCGAGTAACCTTGCTTACGACTTCGAGATGTTTCAAAGTTGGTCCCCCATGGAGCTGTTAGGCTACTGATCCTTCAGGGTTCCCCTCCTCCCCGAGTAAAATGGTTGCTTCCAACTTTGGCAACTGAAACAAATGGCGCTTACTCCCAAGTAAATGCGTACAGAATGGGATCTGACTTGAGTGGGATTAAATAGGATGGAAGCACTGCTGCGCCTTGGATATCTTGTGGACCAGGTTGTCTCCAGAACAAGGAAAACCCAGAAGAAAATCTAAGGCTGCATTCTATGCACACTTATTTGGGACTAAGCTCCTTTGAAGTCGATGGGACTTCCGTCAGTGCAAACAGCCGCAGGATTTCGCTGCGCCCTTCCCCTTCCTTCATCTCATAGCTCCTGGGGAGTCTGTGCGTCTGTTTCAATTTATAAGCACTGCACAGTCTAAGGATGGCAGACTATTTGCGGACGCAGCTACTGGCACAAAAGAAATTTCACACCCGAAGGCTGTCAAGGATACAAGTTGGTTTCATCTGGAAGCAGTGAGGCTCCTTTCAATTTCAGCGGATGTAGCTTGCACCCGTCTCCTCATATAGCTCCAAACATACTGGGTGCATGTTGCAAAGGCTGAAAAGCGGGCAGGATAGCAGAGGCAGACGGGAATGCAGCAGGAAGGCAGTTCTGTAGCAACGATAATAGCACTGTAGTAAAAATAATAATAGTCACTGTGAAACTCCATCACTGGATGTAGTTGATCAAGCTCACAGACACCCCACACGCACACTTTTCATTTCATTTATATTTAAATATATACGCCGGGGAATGCCAAGCGGGCTACCTGCCCCCCCCCCCGGCGTTGGAAGGGCGATTCAGCAAGTGGATGCTGAAAACCAGTTAATATTGTGAGATGAAACGATAGTGCTGTGTTGCAACAAAACTCCCGAGGCTTTTGGTGGATTGCTAAATACCACCGAGGCTCTAGGTTTTATTGCTGTCCTTTTGTCCACTGGTCAACACACAATCCCAGGCCCAGTTAGACAAGCCAGGAGTTTTATAGGTCCTGCTGCAACCCCAGACCCGTTGGGCCGGAACTCTGACCGCACAGAGTTCTCTGAGGCCAAGTGAGCTTGCTTAAGCCTGCAGCCTCCCTCCAGAGCAAAAACAGGGCGCGCGTGAAGATCGCGGTCTTGCTCCGTCTTCTTGCGGGAATTTTAAGAGCTTCCTGTGGTTCTTCTGTCTGTCTCTCTGCCAGGTGTGGTTCCAGAACCGGCGGATGAAGGACAAGAGGCAGCGCTTGGCCATGACTTGGCCCCACCCGGCAGACCCGGCTTTCTACACCTACATGATGAGCCACGCGGCGGCCACCGGCAACCTGCCGTACCCGTTCCCGTCACACCTGCCGCTCCCTTACTACTCCCATATGGGCCTGGGGGCCACCTCGGCTTCTGCTGCGGCCGCCGCCCCCTTCAGCTCCCCCCTGAGACCTCTGGACACCTTCCGGGTCCTCTCTCATCCCTATCCCAGACCAGAACTTCTGTGCGCCTTCAGACACCCTTCCCTCTACGCTGGCCCAACGCACGGACTGAGCGGCGCCGGAGGGAGCCCTTGCTCGTGCCTGGCTTGCCACGGGAGCCAGGCCAACGGGCTGCCTCAAAGGCCTTCGAGTTCGGACTTTAGCTGCTCCGCCACCACCAGGACTGACTCATTCCTCACCTTCACGCCCTCGGTGCTGAGCAAGGCCTCCTCGGTCTCCTTGGATCAGCGGGAAGAAGTCCCTTTGACCAGATAAAAAGCTTCATCTCAGGTTTCTCTGCTCTCCCCTACCCCACCCGACCTCACCCCACCCCACCCCTCAACTCTTGTCCAGAGACACCCTCCCTCACCCCAGCCGGTCAAAGAACTTCCATAGCGTGTTTATTTAATTGCGGGCAATGGACGCCAATGGAACACTGACAGAGGAAGGGAACGGAACTGTGAAATAAAATTCTAACAAAAACGAAACAAAAATGGAAGGATTTCTGTTTCGTTCTTCTCTGTGGAAAAAGTACCAGAGTTGCAACTGATTGGTGGGCGGGCGGGGGACGACTTTGCCAAGTGACGCGTCTACGAAGGCGGAAGGAAGGAAGAAGATGTGATTTTTGCACCACAGGGGGAAATAACCGAGAACTTTGGTCTCCGAAGGACTTTTTTCTCCAGCCTAAGAGGGCAGGATGCCCACCAACTGCGGCATCGATAGCTTATGCATAACCTTGTATGTGACTAAAAAGGGAAATACTTGAAAGGAAGAAATTGTGGATCCTAACGAATAATGTATGCCTGATGAAAGTAAAGGTTTATTATTTGCCAGATTAAAAAGAGAAAGTGAAGGGCCTTTGTTGGATTTGCCATGTCAGAGTGTCATCCCCGTTATTTCTGACTATTATCACTCCCATCATCATTATTAGGCTAATTGGCTTCAGAAAAACACCAACAAAACTCAGCAGAACTCGCTATACATTTTCGGTGTGCCTTTTTCTTTCTCCAGCTCCAGCTCCATGCTGGCTTTCCGGAGAGATCCCCCCACCCCACCCACCCACCCACCCACCTTTTACCCTGAAAGGAAAGGGGGAAGGTGCGATCTTTTGTGTCTTGCCAACTGAGATGGGGTGGGGCGGGGCGTGTGTGTGTATGTGTGTGTGTGTGCGTAAAGGGAAGGGGCTGGCGAGCGAAATTGCCAGAGGGAAGCCCAGAAGGGTCAAAGCTATTTGTCCTTTAAAAGAACAGCGTCGCGTTGTCAGTTTCTGAATTGTGACCACACCGGCGAAATTAGAAAGTGATGTATAATGTAGCGGAAGGTGCTGGTTTTCTCCACCACCTTCCTTCCTTCCTTCCTTCCTTCCTTCCTTCCTTCCTTCCTTCTTTCTTTTTCTTTCTTTCCCTCTTTAATGTGTCGGCTGCAAGAGTATTCTCAGCACAGAGACCGTGCGCCTGCCAAACGCTAACAAGCCGCCAAGGGAAGAGATTAAGTGACAGGGAGCAGAACTCAACTCTTCACGCAATCACTGGTCTGCAAATTAAAGCCGAGCCGCTTTCTGCCTCTCCTTCCTGGTTCACCTTCAGTTCTCCCGTTGCCTTCCACGCCACCACACCCCCCCCCACTCTCTCCCCCTTTCTCATTTTTATTCGCTGCCTTTGAGTTTGGAACTGAGCTTTTGTTCATCTTCCTTGTACTTGTCTCTCGCATTTCGTTCTCCTTGTACTTGTCTCTCGACGCTCCTTAGGCATAATCGCCTCGCTCCCCCAGCCCGCTTCTTCCACAGCCTCAAGTAAAAGAATAAAAAAAATGGCAGACCAACACGGCTACCTATCTGTATCAAGTAAAAGAAGTTCCTGTAGCAGATGCTGTTGGTATTATTATTATTAACCGGAAGTATAGCAACCACAATTTAATTAAGAAAAACTTCCCTCCCTCCATTAAACTGGGCTAGTCATGTCTCCCTACCTTCAATTGCTTAATCTGCCATTTCAAACAATGAAGGCACCCAATTTAACTCACTGGTGTCTTTAACCAAGTCACAATTTCCAACATCTTTCGGCAGGGCATTATTATTAATACTGTTATTATTTATCATATATTTAAAATCCATTCTTGAAGTTTCCACATGCCCAGTTTATATTTTCATTCCGATTGCAATGGAAATAAACGGTGACTGGAGGGAATGGCTAGGAGGAAACATGTTTTTGACATACTTGCTAGCCTAGTTTTGTGTGTTAAATCTCGGGTGAGTGTGTGTGTGAGTTGTCGCGATCTGCAGTCCAAATCCACCGATCAGTTAAGACGCAGCGTAGGAATTATTGGCTATTTGAAGCGGGGACCCAAAGTTTGCTTAAATGGCAAGCAACTTCAAAGAAAATCGGTGGTAGTTGTGGTGGGTTCATTCCAAACAGTGTTCATGCCGGCCTGAGATCAAAGTATGAGATTGTGGATGGCGATGAGACTTAATTCGGAAAAGTTCGACTTAGAAAGAGCAGCTCTGAAATGAATGAATAAGAATAGCTCGGGTCAAGGGGAAACAGAAGCACGGAACTCCCATTCATTTCAACAGGATACGCCGAAGGTCAGGAGAACTTCTCTAGAAGGCTCTGTTCTTTCTATGGGTAGGACAAAGGGTTCAAACAACCTAGGTTTCTACGCTAATTGGTCTCTCAAGAAGAAGTATGAACCTTCATTTCAAAACGTTGCTTTTCATTTTAAAAGTGGTTGACCCTGGAGAGTTAATAAATAAATAAATTTAGGAGTTGAAATGCGATTCCCTCAAAGCAAAGTAAAATAAGGACATGGCAGATTTCCACAGAAATGTCAGCTATGAGAGTGATACATATCTCCTTGATATTGTCCCTATTATTATGGACTGATACACCACATACGAATAAACATGCAAACAAGAAGATTGCAATAGGGACACTAAAGTTTCTATAGAAACCTTAGGCTGATTTACTTGGAAATAAGTCCCACTGAATTCAATGGGGCTCACTCTGAGAAAAGACGTCTAAGTGTGTGTGTAAATGTCTACTGAAAATTGATCACCTTCTCTCACGTGACAAAAATAATGCAAGCGAGCGAACAATGTCTAATTTTGGAAATGTGGAAGCAGCCCATTGTGCAGAGATCATAAGAACTCGGCTTTGAGTGGATGCCTCCCGGTGACACGGGTCGCCTCGAAGAGAGAAGGAAGCGGTTTCCCACCTTTTGGGTGGGATGGAAACTGGCGGCTGTCAGGATTCACACCTAGATTAAAGCCTGCAGTCTTCGCCTGGCTAGATCGCCTATTGGCTTCCAATTCTCCTTTTCTCCTGTTCTTGTTGAAATCCATGGCAAAAATGCTAGTCAGTCCGCGGAGGATACTCATAGGCTTTGGTCGCGTGTCTCTAGAGCGGCGTGTTCCTAATCCGACGGTGGGTAGGGGGCTTAAGCGCATTTATTAGAGCTAAATTCTGTATAAATCAATGCACATGCCCCACTAAGAGGTCAATGACTTGCCATTGCAAGCCCAATCCTAAGCATATACAATTTGGCAGTCCAGAGGAGGACAGCGTCAATGTCCACCCCTCTTCTTATGAAGGCAACCTCCTCTGGGAGTAATGAGTAGAAGAAAATCACGCAACAGCGGATCATGAGTACTGATCTACTATGATTTCACTTTCAGCACATCGTGGTTGCAATGATGGTCCCAAAGGAAATGACGAATTAAAAATAGATCAAAAGATATTTTTATTTTATTTAACAAGAATGTATACACCGCTTGTGATTGTGGTGAAAGGGGGTTTACAGGAAGTATGACAATATATATTTTACTTTCCCAACTTAGGTTGATGGATGTAGGCTTTCGAGGATCACTGAACTCTTCGGCACAGTGTTTCCCCATTTATTTCTACAGGCGTATGGAAATCTCAGGAGAAACTGAGGTTCACAGGATTGCAGCCTACCCGTATGAATCCTTTTGCATTTCTGCTTAGCGCATCCCTTTCTCAGAAAGAAGTCCTACTGTGTTCAGTAGACTTACTGTCGAGTGAGTGCGCTGAGGAAGGCATACTCGGGACTGTTTTGGTGTTCAAATGGTCATCGGCAGATAAAAAGCGCCGCAATGTCATACATGAGCCCTTATCATGCAGCATCCTAAACGCTGCAGAGTTTTTGATTAAGACACTTAAGGACACAGATCACATTTGCTTCCGCACTTGCTAAGTCTTTTGATGGGAGCATGAAACGGGGACAGGACAGGAACGTTGTAGAGTTAGGATCTCTCCCAAAGCCTCAAACAGGGAAGGAGAATTCTTTAGAGTTCATGATCTTGCTAAGATGAACCTGGCGTCAATGTTGCGATGCTGGATTAACACTACAACGCCAAATCCTGGGTGCCATCCGCAAGCATCTGCTGGCGAGTTTGACACTCTTGGTTAAAAACGGAGAGGGAGGCTGCCCTCCCCTTCCCCCTCCCCCTGTCCTCCCCCTCCTTCATTCAAGCTCTTCCACCCACCACCCCATCCACTCTCTCTCCACTATCCCGTTGGGAGCCATTGTCTTTCAAATGGGGCTTTCTCTGGCGGATCCCGGCGTAGCACAAAGATGATAGTGAATTTTTTCCCCGTGATTCGGTCATAGGGCAGAGATTGCCTGCGACAGGTAAATAGGCTGCGAGGTTGCGGTAATGCCAGGCGTATTTTCAGTTAATAGGGAGGGAAAATGAGGTGTCTGGAGCAATATTGGAAAGTACAAGATCGATGATCCGTCCTCGTGTCCAATCAGCAGCCTTTAATTGACTGTATTTTCTAGGTAATTGAGCCACTCTGCCTCTAAATTGAAGTGGAAGATATAACAATACATCTTGCTGGGAGGAATTACTCATTACTTCATAATGAAATTTTCCTTTTTGCTGTGGAGTGGGTGGGCTGAGCGCTCTCGCCTTCTTCTCCTTTTTCTTGCATTCTCTCTCTCTCTCTCTCTCTCTCTCTCTCTCTCTCACACACACACACACACACACACACACACTAACGCCGGGGCTGCAGTTTGGTCATAGCTACGTGGCCTTAAATGTGCAAAGTATAGGAAACGGAAAATAGATAGGGTCGGGAAAAGGAGGGTCCCCAAACCCTAGTGGAATTAAAGACTTCAATAAACATTGGCGCAAGTCATTCTCTATGAAGCAGAAAGGGATGGGAGAGGAAGTCAAGAGAGAGTAACAAAGAAGATCTGGGGTTTATAGCTAACTCCTCCTAGGTCTAAAAACCCATGCTAGCGCCCCAGGAAACTGGGAGTTAAGTCTGCTTGGTTTCAGTGGGGCTTGCTTCCAGAGGGTGCGTTTCTGAAGCCAGGCATTTTGCACACACACAGACACACTCATGCGGAAGGGAGGGAGGATGGGAAGAAAGAGCACTCAGCAGCACCAGGCTGCCTGCCTGCCTGCCTGCCTCCCTTCCTTCCTCGTCAACAGCAAACGCCAGTTGTCTGCGGGCCCCTCCGAGGTGCCACTTTCCATCCAGCCCAATTCGGCTCCAACAGGCCGGCGGCGGGTTGTTAGCGTGTGATTGATTGCCTTATTAAAGCGTGTTCTTGTAAGTGTGACCGAACGGATTGCATTGCATATGTTTGGAATAATGCTCATTTTAAGCAACTGGAGGAAGGGAGATGAGCTCGGGAGAGAGGGTGAGGAGCACTCCGTGATCCCACTCAGTGGGCTTGGAGCTCGCGCATTAAATTGCTCGGTTTTCTAGCAAATAATTCAACCCCTCTTTTGCATGCAGTCCTGTCTTTGGGATTCTCCCCCCTCCCCAAATTGTAAAGCGCTGCTCTGACAGTCACCCCGCACCATTCAGCGAGGAAAGTCTGTTGATTAAATTGGGTAGAATCTGTTGTCTCTCGAGGTAGTTTCTCAGCGAGGCTTCTTACTGCGGATTAGTTACCCCGGTTTAGAACCTTTATCGAATCAGAATAGGTTTCCCACCCATTTAATGAATTCTCCGGGTGTCAGGGAAATGGAGTTCTTAATCCGCGTTAGCGATTGTGAACTAGAATTACTCCGGTTTCATTGACAAGAAAATGCTGCTACCTGCGTGGCTTGAGAAAAAGGCCTCTCCATTTATATTGTGAACCGTGGCTATTGGCGGTATACAAATAAAACAAACAAACAAACAAACAATAAAATAAATAAAAATAAAAATAAATTGCTGTTGATAAAACTTTTTATTAATTAACCTTTCTGTTTAAATCGGATCTACTCTGAGCTGTTTTCTTTTCCAGTTCCTAAAAACGGATCCCCTCCCCTTCCCCGGTCTTTCACTCAGGTTTTCTGAGCCCGGCGGTTAGCTGGTTTCCCCAGACTTGCAAGAAGGACGCACGTGGCTCCATTAGCTCTGCAGTGCTGGTGTTTGGCTCCATCAGAAAGCGGGACGGGGTTTGGTGTCTATTGTTTCCCATTATTCTCTTGCTCCCGCTGGTTATATTATTTTAACTACTGAGTCGAGCCACCGCAAACATTAGCCACCATATGTCAAGCCAAACGCCCCAGATCCTGCCAGTAACGACAGTGTCGTCGCGGGGGTGAACACGACGTCAAGCTTAGTTGGCCTCTTCACAGCAGAATGGCTTAATCTTCTCTTTTCATTATCCACGACTGCAGATTACAAAATGGGAAGCAGGCAAATAATCTCTCTGCCTATAGCCTTCCCTCTCCCCACTTTTGCTTCTGATCTCCACACACCCCACCAGCCTCTCACATACACACCTTAATTTGTACCCCAACCACTGTCTCGCTAGTTCACTTTCTAGGGAGCTCAAACATCCTTTCGGTCTTGAATTTCTGATCCAAAACGTCGATTTCCATTTATATTTGCGTAACCGCGAGAACTGCAAATAGGAGCTTTTCTCTCTGTGTGCGCGCCCTTAACAGCTAGGCGAAGGTCCTTAGCATAAAACAGCAAATCTTGGGTCCGGTGGACAAATTCGTTAACCAGATCACTGGGAGAAAACGACTTAAAGGCTCAGTGGTTAGAGCACATGCTTTTCACTCAGAAGTTTCCAAGCTGAGTCTCTGGTGCCTCCTGTTAAAAGAGAAGGTGACAGAATATTGCAGAGAGCCGCTGCCTGTTAGAGGAGTAGACCGGGGTCCTAGTCACATAGCAACATGTCAATCACATGCCTTTCCCCAAAGAATCTTAGGAACTGTAGTTTGTTAAGGGTGCTGGGAATATTAGTTCTTGGGAATAAACGACAGTTTCCAGGACCCTCGGTGAGAAGCTTTAAAGGTATGGTGTGAATGTGATCATAGGTAATCATGGGCTAAATGCCCATTTGTTAACTACTGGTTGAACAAATGTCCTGAGCTGGTATAAGGAAACTTCTATAGGTATATGTAATGTAAATTGGTCAAGCAAATACACACACACACAGTGTGAAACCCAGTTAAGCATCTTAAACGGATTGATTTCAAGACTGCTTCTAAAGCCCAAGGAAGAAGATCCCACTGATTTCAAGTAGAGGAGCCCGTTTTCGAATAATGTCTCGGAGCGGTGGCCCCGTAAGTGGGATCTATTGAAATCAGTGAGTTTCCCTGACTTTCCCAAGTAAGGCACAAATAAATGGGGGGAAGGGGGACCTCAAAAACCCACCGGGAATTCTTTCAGTGGGATTCTCATTGACACGCACGGGAACGGAGCAAAAAGCAAGATATTGTAAAGTGGAAGATTTTTCCAGCCAACCCTCTTTGAGTGTTGCTGAGCTTCAGAAGGTTTAAGAGAAAATACATACGTTTGTTTGCATGAGTGGTTGGTGAGAGTGCAAAGTCGCCCTGTGGGCAGTATAGTGGAAGGGACCAACTGAGAGGTCTCTTAGGTCGGCCCCTAACCCTCGGATAAGGGTTCCAAAACCCGGTACTTTCTCGGAAGTCAACCCCGCTGCTTTCAATGAAACTTACTAAGCCTGCCTTCCTATGCACACTTAACGGGCAACAAGCCTCCTTGAACATAGTGAACATGTATAGAATTGTGCCATAACCTTCATATGAACATTAAAAGAGTCTAGCATCCTGTTCTCAATCAGATGTCCATGCGATGCCCACTAGGAGGACGGAAGAGCTAACACTCTCCCTGCTTGTGCTCCGAGATGCATCAGGCCTCCGATGCTGGAGGGAGTCCACAGCCACTCCTGTGATTTCCTCCTTAAAAGGTAGTAATTTGACCTATACCCACACGATATTGTGTGAAGGACAATAACATAGTGGTAGACCTTGCTTCCCAAATTCAATCTTGGAGAATCTCTCGTAGGCTCTGAAGGACCTCGAAGAGCCACTGGCAGTCAGAAGTAGGCGTTAGTGAGCCAAGTGGACCAGTGGTTGGCTCGGTACAAACCCACATAGATAAGACTCCGATCCTGCACTAGGCTTGGCTAAGCTGTGGCCTTGCAAATGTGGCAGAACTCTCTCCACCAGCCCCCAGACAGAATGGCCAATGGTTAGTGATGATGTCAGCGTCATCTGCAGGACTAGAGATGATCCTACGCCGACTATTTAATGATGAGTAAGCTCCATTGAGGGACGCGGGTAGCGCTGTGGGTAAAACCTCAGCGCCTAGGACTTGCCGATCGCATGGTCGGTTCGAATCCCCGCGGCGGGGTGCGCTCCCGTTGTTCGGTCCCAGCGCCTGCCAACCTAGCAGTTCGAAAGCACCCCCGGGTGCAAGTAGATAAATAGGGACCGCTTACCAGCGGGAAGATAAACGGCATTCCGTGTGCTGCGCTGGCTCGCCAGATGCAGCTTGTCACGCTGGCCACCTGACCCGGAAGTGTCTGCGGACAGCGCTGGCTCCCGGCCTATAGAGTGAGATGAGCGCACAACCCTAGAGTCTGGCCCGTACGGGCAGGGGTACCTTTACCTTTACCTAAGCTCCATTGACTTTAAAGCATAGGAACCTGCCTTAGAGTGAGTCAGACCATGGGCCT